>NC_064444.1:12657718-12988218 GCF_023343835.1 Lagopus muta
GTAGATAACGGCAGGACAAGGGGAAATGGTTTTAAGTTGAGGGAGGGAAGATTTAGGTTGGATGTCAGGGGGAAGTTCTTTATAGAGAGAGTGGTGAGGTGCTGGAACAGGCTGCCCAGAGAGGCTGTGGATGCCCCATCCGTGGAGGTGCTCAAGGCCAGATTGGATGGGGCCCTGGGCAGCCTTGTCTAGTATTAAATGAGGAGGTGGCAGAGGGGTTGGAGATTTGTGATCCTTGAGGTCCCTTCCAACCCAGGTCATTTTGTGATACTACATTAAAAATTAAAATGCAAAAACACTTTTTTCCTACTATGAAGTTGCTTTATTTTTATAGTTTCATCTTGGTTGAAAAATAGCTAGTAAAAAGGGCTTTTGGATGAGCTAGTAGTCAAATTAATTTTCTTTTTGACTTAATGGTATCTCCAGCAGGTTACTGTGTAAATGAAATCAGCCAATTTTTTTTAATATACCTTAGAATGATTTGTTCAATTATAACCCAACCCTGCTCTATCATATAGTCTTAGGGCAACAGTAGTGCTTTATAACTCTTGGCCACTTCAATTGTGTGGATCTTCATAGGATACAGAAGAATAAGGCCTGCATACATGCACACACACATATATATATATACAGTGAGATGTGTTCTTTCCAATAATATTGCCACTTTCTGGAGGATGTTAAAAGCAAACTGTACCAAAATTTCTTGCTAAAATTTGTACATCCTGTGCAGTATCACTAACTTCACCAGTGATGAAATGCTAGTTTTGCCTGGATCATTTAGATTGCTTTGCGGCAGTAATAGGAAACATTGTTTAAGAACTTAATGGTTTTCAGCATTGACACTGATCACATTTGTTAACTGATATAAGTGGTTATAGAAAACAATCTTGTGCAGTTTTTCAACATGACAAAAAATGATTTCCAGTTAAGAAGCTTGTTTAATGCATCTATTATGCCAGCTGGCCAACAGTCAAATCCCAGTGATTTCTGAGTCCTCAATGTTTCAAATTACAGGTGGTTTCAGATAAGATTTTTTTTTCTACAGTGAATACAGTTACATTAGGACACACAAGAACACAAAAGTCACTAGTTTAAATTGATATAATTTGAGTCACAAGATAGTAGAAAAACTGAAGTTTAAATGATTGAACTGCTTGTTCGTTGAACTAATCTAACTGCTGATTAAGCAAATGACCTGTGAGCTAGAAGCATCTCACTTGATGCTGAAGGAAAGCGTTTATGTTTGAGGGATGTGATTAAGCAAAGATATCAGTCATAATTATAACCCTGTCTTTCTGAGGAAGTGAAGTAGGTGTGGGATTGTGGGATTCAATTGTGTCAAAGAACAGAAAAGATTTCTCATCCTCCGTCTCTGTAGGAGTTCAACAGGTGAAAGATGGCACCAAAATTGAAATCTATATTGTGGACATTCTGCAATATGTTATGTCAGTGGATAAAGAGCAGGATCTAAGCAAAATATTGTACTCAGTTCATTTCCAAAAGAATAAAGGATGTGTATACAAGATATACCTGCAAACTGTTCTGAGTTTTTACACTCAGAAGAGTATAATTTTTTGATGTAGACCATTTGTAACCTTGGAAATACAAAAAAATAATGTGCTTTAATTTTTTTTTTTTAAATATACATGGCTTTAAAAAGCATTAAATGCTTATCTTGTTAAACTGGCATAGCAAACAATGATATAGATGTCCGGGGAAGATGAGGAATAGCTGTAGGGTACTCCAAATAGTGCAAGTTTAGCTATCAGCTTTTGCTGACAATGACTTAAATGCCAAGCTAGTCCTACGATCAACAGTGCAGAAGTGGTATCACAGAATGGACAACTTCTGCTGGCAAGTTCCAAGAGTGGCATCCATACTTAATAGCAAAATTCCAGTTTGATTCCAGAGATGATTTACTAATTAAATATTCTTTGGATTTCAAAACTGGGTTGACAGAACAATTTATTGTACTGACTTTGTTCAGACATTTAAAATATACTTACTATCAATGCATGTAAAATCTTTTTGTTAAATTTCTTAATCAATTTTTTTTTGAGAGGCAAATAGACTTGTCCGGACCTGAAAGCTGAACTTCTGTAATCAAGGTTTTAATCCAGGAATTGAAGGTGATGTTTTCCAGGAGCTTGATGCCTTCCTTCTAATGCATAGGGTCTGTGTTAAAAGAGTCAAAATCCTGCAATGGGACTTTTAAGGTCATATAGACGCATATCTAAGGAGAAGTGGGATATCATACATAGGCTAGAAACTGAATCACTGTGAACCTGTGTATTGGTATTTTTGTGGATTTTTTTAGAGTAGAAGGGACAAACTGGCCCCAAGCTCTGCTGTCTCATGCCTATTTTTTTGGTCTAGTGTCAGTAGTTTCCCTTGTAAACCAATTGCTTAGCAATGTATGTTTGCATACAATTTTTAGATGCTTCCATTAAATCAGAAGCTATGCCAAGTGCATGTGCCCTCTGTATCCAACACAGTAATCATAGCCATCTGCTGGGAATGCCTGCTGCTCCCACTCTCTTCTGCAACCAACAGAGCTCAGGCCAGTGAGTCTCACTGCAACCCTGAACTTTAGCTCATGGCTGGTAGGTAGTGAGATTGGCATAAGTAGGAAATGAGATGGCCTGATAAGAAGGGTGCTTGTCTAGAAACAAAGCTTAATGTCCTTAATGTCTTTTGCTGCTTCTCCTGCCTCCTCCCTGATTTTCTTTTACTCTGCACATGTGGACAGGCATTGCATCCCTCCTGATTCACAGAAGCTTCAGGAGGACAGTAGTTGATCAATGAAGTCTGTAAATTTTATTTTCCTAGACACGACTGAAGGAAAAAAAAAAAAAAGATTTGAAAGAGCATTGTAAATTAAATGAGATGATAGTATTTTATATGTGACCAGTACCATATGAAATAGTGTAACTGTGAACAAATATGTCTAGCTTCTTTGTGCTTTTTGTTTGTTTGTTTGTTTGTTTGTTTGTTTGTTTGTTTTGTGATGGTGTCTGGAATAGTAGAATGATATGATACTGCATATCCTGAAATCAGTATATCTTGACTATTTGATTCCTTAGTGGAAAAGTGGAATAAGCTGTAGGGCATGATAGCAAATTAATCTGGAGCTCTTCATCAGGTAGGTATCTCTGTACTGTGAGAAAATTTCTGTGTCTACAACAAGCTCTAGTTACTTATTTTAATGATATACATCTCAATACTTCTTTGAAGTCTGGTATTTGTCATATGTATTTTTGATGCTGTTAAATTTGTGTTGGTTAATTAACATATTATTATGATTATCTTTAGTACATAATTCCTTAATACATTATACAGGAAATTCACCTGCATGAATGGTAGGCAAGCAAGAAAACCTGTCTTCAAGAAAATGAGTTTCTTGCTTTATAAAACATTAGAAGTTTACAGCCTCCTTTAATTCCAGTTACCATTTCCAGGGATCAGGAGGAACTTGTGGTGTATTTTCTGCTAGTAAACTTAGTCAAATAATTAAAAAATTGATAATGAATACAATTTTGGAAAACAAACAAACAACTATTTGAATTAATGTCACTCTTGTTTGCTTGTTAAATAATTGTTTCTGAATATTAAATGACTCTTAAACAGAGTAAATTTGTGGGGAGAATAACAATTGTTATTTTCCTGTAAATGATGTGTCAGCCAGTCATAGATTAGAAAAAATACTGGCTAATGACTTATTTATTTCACACCATACATTGTTGTATAGTTCTGAAGTGATTTCTCTGCAGCCTGGAAATTGTCTGTCTAAATCTGCTTGGAAAGGACTTGAAAACAGCAAATATCTAACAGAAATCTCAGTGATTTGTTATCATTCATTTCAATTAAAAAATCAGTCAGTTATTTACTTACATATATTTTCTCAGCACTTAACAAATACTAATTACACTTGTGTAGTTCTTTCAGTGAGAAAGGAAATTATGTAGCTGGTGGTCCATAAACACAGTAACTTTTAAAGAACACTTTCATATTTTTGTCCAAGTAAAATGCAGTCTTGGTTTTATGTCAAATTTATTGGCTCCCTTGTTGATTAAAAGTGCATAGTTTGTGAAATGTCATTTTCCTCAAGCTTTTATATACTGTTTGTTATTCACATGGCAAACACAAAACCAAGCAAACCTGTTTTTCCCATGTTAATGTGCTTTCATGTGCTCCAGACTTCTCAGGGTATTCTGAAGATGGAAAGAGAGGTTGAAAGTGGGCAGGAGTCAACAGTCTGACAGTGTATGCATCCGTACAGCTGAGTGATAGCGTAAGCATCCTTTCCCCTTTGAAACTTGAATACTGAGCTTTCAAAATTCAATTTGCTTCCAGTGGTATTTTTATTTAGCTGAAAAAAACACTGTGCTTCTTCAGGTAATATGGTACGTTAGAATCTATATGAGATTGCCACATCCTCCCTTCGTATTTTCTATATAGAATGGATTTGTGCTGTCTGATCAGAGAAATAACATGGACAGTTGGGTTACAATGGGATATGTGTGTTGTTTCACAGATGTGTGAAACATTTATTGTGACATTTGCCTTAATTCATTTTAGAGATTGAAATGTATTTACTATGGGTTCTCTCTGTAGTAACTGAAAGGATTTGAGCACTTTCAGAAAGTAATTTAGTAGTACTTTAAATAAAATAATTTACTTTCAACATGTGTGGCACCAGAGTTTTCTGTCTCTCTCCCTCCTCTTCCTTCCTTGTTCCCTCCCTATTTTCTCTGTTAACATTAGAGGTAACTACAAACCTAGCTTAGATGGGATTTCTGACTTTCGTAGAAGTTAAATTAGGTGTTATGTAGTTTTAGAGGACTTTGTATTTGTTGTGTATATCCATGATTCCTTGAGTTTTCATGTCAAGGGATCAACTGAATAGAAATTTTTACTTTATTTCAGAAGTTATGTCAGATTTTTTGCACTAATTTCTAGGTATTCCTTCCTCCCTTGAGCATCTCCTTTTATTTAAGTAGCCCACCACGCTGCTAATTGGACTATATTTCATTTGATTAGCTTTTTCTGTCATGGACATATTGACATCAACAACATTTGCTCTACTATTCATATTTGCATAACGATGCATGCATGAGATTTGTAAAGCTGTCATGCAATAATAACCTGCGTATTTCCATAATTATGTCATAAGCAATTCTGCTGCATGTAGTGTCAATGAAGTCAAATAAGAATGACATTACAGTGAGAAAAGTACTTATCTGCAATAATACTAGCAGTGGTGCTACAGCTAGCTACTGGTATCTCAAGTGGAACTTGATATTGCAAACTGAATATGTTGATGGTCAGGTTTATTTATAAGAGGGATCTAGTTTAGTGAAGTAGAAGTTTTTTATTGCAAGTTTTCCATAGAGGTGCCACAAGAGTTCAGCCTTATTATGTGGGTACTATAAAGGTACTTCTATAAACAATCGGGAAATGGGTATTTCTGTTGTTTAAAATGAGAGGGGATGTCAATCAGCACAGATCACCATGGTCCTGTGATAAAGAAGACGGGATGTGAATGGGAAAATAATTCAGATCAGGAAGTGAAGTTTTCACTTGACTCTTAATCTCTGTAGCTGACATATAAAACAGTACCTGTCTCCCTTCTGCTTCCCTTTTTGTACCCTTGGACGGTTTGCAGAAGGCCATTTATAGCATGATGTTTGAGTTCTTTGATGTAGTGCCATCTGTAGTTTAAAAAAATTACACATGCCTTATGGCCAAGCTGTATATATTTTTCTTTTCTGGGATTGCTGTGATGCTCTTTTCTTGTTTTTATCACTTCAGATCAAAGGTGGGCTTTAATGAGACAAATCAGAACGTCAATTTTATTCTTTTTCCTTCATCATTTTATTTTTAATCCTTTGTAATAAACATCAAGAAGAGATTAGTGAAGTATGAAAATTATGTATGAGTTCTTTTAAAACAGAAATGTGGAAGTTTGCCAGCATTCAACAGTTCTTAAAGAGTGAAGCTAGAGAGAACTGTATCAAGTTTTTAAATAAGAATAACTAAATAGGTGACCTGCACACCTGAATGCTTCCTCTAAATGGGTAATGCGGACATTATTTATTTCAAATAGTTGCCATTTTGTGTCATTGTGCAAGTATATTTAATTTTTTTTCATTTTTGTGTACAGTATGATTATGATTCTGTGATTATTTTGATGTTTCCCCAAAATAACTTACAGTTGTGAATCAATTGTATTTGGAGTAATTTAAGGTCTTAAAATACTATGCAATGCAGCTAGCTAGAATATAACTTATAGTCAGTACTTAATTGTATGTCTTCATTTACTTGGCTATGAATAATTACCCTGGGTTTGAATCCTGTGCTTTGTTTTCATATTTAATATACCATTTTATGTCACTGAGTGATTATTTAAACATTACAAGAATGACTTTTCCAGGATTGTTACCATGAAACAATGTTACCATGTTAAGCAAATATGTTACCATGAAAAGCAAATATGGCTGAAGAGACATTAGTCTGACATTATTGAAAGTTTGTTATGTTGATTATGCTTATTAGAGGAGCTCCTGTTCAGAGCATTAAAAAACTTAGTGAAATCTGATGAACTTTTCATCGACTAATTCTAAATAAAATGGTAAGAACTGGATATAAACAATATGATATAAGAACCTGGATGGTCCTTTTGAAATTGTAAATATAGGTGCCCATATCATGCAATCACGAGAACTAATTTGTTTAGGAGATGAGTGTAGGTGTGTTCAAATGGGTATCTAAACAGAAACTAAATCACTCGTAAGATAAACTTTTATTATAACTATTATATTAATTTATTATTAGGTATAAAATTTATTATACTGACTGAAAGGAATACAGCCATACACCTCTGCCTTTGTTAACTGTATTTTTGCCTATAAAAAGCATATCACATACATAAAGAAATTGCAAATTGAAAATAAGTGTACATCTCTCTCAATCTTCCAATAAGAGCTTTTGAACCAAGGGCACAGACTGCCTGTCCAGTGAGCCGTGTGATAAAGCACAAACAGTGCAGGAAATGAAAACCCTAGGAGTAGCAGATGATGTGAGCAGGAGGCACAGGTATTTCGCTCAACTCTATCTGGTTCACTCCCCAGGCTCTCAAAGAAAACTTAAACATTATTTACTCAACCATGTGCTAGTTAAAACCAATATCTCTAGGCCATCTGTTCAGGAAGATGACCTCATGCAACTTTCTGCCCCAACATTACGTCAGCATAATTCTGACTAATCAATCTCTGCTTGATCACATTGTCTTAGGGTTTTACTTACATGAAAGGAAAAAGGAAGATGTTTCAGCATCATTTTCAGGAACAAATCGCCTTAGTTATTATAAAGTACCTTAGCTTTGTAAGATCTTCTGAAATTCTCTGATATGTGTCAGCTGAATGGGCAGCTCATATATATTTAATATATCATGACTAATTATCCTAATAATGCTAATATCGTAATTGTATTTTACAGTCTTCTCAATGTGAAATATGTTCCTGTTCAGAACGCTTCTCAGAGATGTCAGTATGTGTGGACTTTTACCATCTCCAACTAGTTCTAACTCATCTAATTATATGTTCATATTAAGATGAGATTGCTTTTATAAAAAAATAATGTGTTGCATCAATGCCTACAATACTGCTAAACCCTTTGGTATGAAATGCAGTTATCTATGGTGGGCCATTTGTGTTAGAGAGAGAGCTGGTTGTAACAAAAGAATCTTACAAATATATAAGGGTTGCTCCAAAAACAATGCCTTCTATTTTATTATTTTGGCTCAGAACCATACATGTGGATGTTGTTGGTATGGCATTAGAGGCTGAACCTTCTTACCAGTATTTCCTTATATTTTGTTGCCATGTGACAAATGGCAGCAGAGAGGCAGTTGGACCAAATGCTATCTAATATGGAAGTGTGGATGAGGCAAATGGATGTCATTGAATTCCATGTGGGAAAAAAATGGCACCTACTGACAATTCATCACCACTTGCTGGACATAGAGACCAACCAGGGAGGCAGTGGGTGGTGTGTTTCAGCAGAGGTTATAGTGGGTTACTTCCACTGGAGAAGATTTTTACAAGTGTGGCATGCAGCCTCTTGTTCATAGCTGGTGAAAATGCATAATTAATGGTAGTGGCTGTGCTGAAAAATAGTATTATGTAGCTGAGAATTTGCTCTAACAAACAGTGCTATTGTGCTCTTTGTGTCTGTTGTAGTTTTCATGGAGATAAGAAGGAGGTATTATTTCAGTGTAATCTGTGTATAAATAAAGATCATAGTAGAAAAGCAGTTGAGTATCTCTGGGTGAAAAGAAGTCTGGCTGAGGCTTTCAAGCTGTGTGTGTGTGTGTGTGTACATGAGCATGCTTGGTTTCTGGGAGTTTAGCGCCAGAATTCTTACCTGATGACCACCAAGAGCAGAGTCAAGAGTTGTAATGTATAATATCTGCTCAGGGTACTGTTGATTGTTTTTACCATGTTTGTATTCAGTAGCAAACTGATGATAATGCATTTTGAAATATTATTATATTTCCAGATTTTACATTGTGCTTATTTAGTTAAATCCAATTCTCATGAACCTACCTTAATTCCAATTTAACTGTGAGAAGGATTTGACCCAAAATTCCCCTTGAAACACAGTGAAACACAGTGAAAACCGGGTGAGACGTTCTCGTACTGAGCATGGTTTTACAGGGCATTTTCGCGTTACTGTCGCTTTTGTTTATTCATTCACACCTTTGCTGCTTCTGATGTAGTTGCTGTTTGTTGCCAGGCAACTCTAGTTGTATTATGCAGTGTTCTGCAGCACACCCAGAACTAAATTGCAGCATACTGTAAAGCAATAGCTGATGTTAGGCTGTGCTATTTTTTTCATTATACTATGCCTTTGTTTTCCAACTGTTTTATTTCTAATTAATTGGGATTCATCAGAAGGATGTAAACTTTCCAGATATGTAGATGACAGAAAGATCAAGAATGGAGTGAAGTGGGGAAAAAAAATCAAATGGCATTCTTATGTTTTTTTCCTGCATCTTTTGAAATACCTTCATGACAGGCCATGCCTTTTTTGAGGCATCAACTGTTATGGCATGTGTTGTTATCCTTCTCAGCTTAAATATGTCGCATCAGATTTCTAGCAAGCATCAGCACTATGCAGAAATAGACAGGAATACAAGGTGGCTGATTAATCTGTTATTATTTAGATGGCTGTAAAACCTCCAGGCACAAAAAGATTCTCTGTGTGCATGTGTTTTTATAGTATGGTGATATGTGAGCCGGTGGCTACTGCTGTTCTATCCATTAGAGCTATAAACTTCTTTAATGAATCTGGACAGGACGTTGTAGGGAGAATGTTTTGTATCAGGTCCTGAAAAATTTTTCTAAAAAGACAAAGAAGGAATGAAAATTACAGCTGCTGGGAATTAATACATCCAATGCCAAAGAGGATAAATCTCACACAAGGGAATTCATTTACATACTATTAAAGTTGACATATTAATATCAAAGCATTAAAATATGTAAATAGCATAAACACACACAAAATCCTAATTACTGCTTTACATTATCAACTCATTTACTCTTTATGATATTTTATGACTGTTCAGCTGTGTCAGCAGGCAATTATAAAAACTACTACAAGTTGATGATAATGCATTTTTGTACATTTCTGTTTCTTCCTGAAAAACATTATTCCAATTCCGAAAGAGTATGATGTGGAAAAGATCCCTGCTGCTGAATGTCCTTTTTGCGTGAACAACATATGCTTTGGGTTTCTAGTGGTTCACTGATCTTTCCTTTAACCTGCTTACCAAAACAGGCAGATTTATATGCAGGCTAATGAGAACTGACATTTCTTACACTATCTGCTGCAGTTACAGTACAGATTTAATCCATTGCAGGTGTTATATCATTACAAAATAAGCTAGAGGCGTATGAGCACTGGGGAAAACCTTAACAGTTATTATCTTAGAAAAAGATGCTTCATTTTATGAAGCATTCTACCTTTTCAGTTGTAAAGTCTTTACAGCGGGGAAGAAATTTGTCATAAGATCTGCACTGCCAACCTGTAATGAGTCTTTTTTTTTCCCCAGTAACTTCAAACAGTTATTGAAATCGGAAAGCGGTAATGTGATATTTCTTGATTTCAGTAAAAACGTCTGACTTCTGGTCGTGTTTTATTAATCTGAAGCAGTTGCTTTAAATTAAACGTGCATTTCTTTGGGGATGTAACACTGCTATTGTGGTGAGTCTTTTGATTTATAACGAGAAACCTTTCATGTCACAGCAACTTGAGACTTACTGGATTGTGTTATGTCAGCATCTTCAGTGCTCTTAAAATGCATTTTTATAGAAGAAAAGAAAATGTATGGGCAATTCTTAGACTACCTGTATAGAAAATATTACTGATAGCGTCTTCTACGTATAATAAAACTCGACTAAACTTAGTTTGAAAAAATTACTTAGAATTTAATTTAACTGGGAAAATATATATATATTTTTTTAACAGTTATTTTGGAATGTTTTTATTCTTTGCTCATAGAAGATTTGGTCCTACGTAAACTGAAACTGTTTAGTTCTTTTTCCTATAAGTGAACGTGAAGGAAGTCAAATCCTGGAGGACAGAGGTTTAACCTGAGCCTCTGCTGTTGCTGAGGAGATGATGTGGTAAAGAGGATAGGAGGGGCTAAGAGACTGACAGAAACAACTTCTGTTAAAGAGGAAGTTAGAGATGAAAGGTTCACACAAAACTATTTTAAGCTAAGGGCAGATAACACAAGATTCAGAATTTAATGAGCCTTAAATGCCAAAGAAGGTGCCAGATGTACAGTTATAGCATAAAACCTCTGCACAGTTTCATATCTTCCCAAACCATTTTAAAGCCCCTCAAAATTCACACATTCATTAATTCTTAATATATGATGCTCAGAAATAAAGCGCAGACCACTTCAGATGGTTGCCATAATCTGTGTTTGTAGCTCGGTTTTCCTGGTGCTACAGATTCCTTCCACTGTAGCATCACTGTGCACCCTCTTGTTGCTCACAGATGGGTGTAGCTGTTTAAGAGGCACTCTGCAGTACGCTGTCCCTGTGCAAATAAGCAACTCCCTAGTGTGTTACTGCTCACTTTCTTTGCATATCCAAACTCTTGTCTTCATTTTTTATATATATATATATTATTATATATTTTATTATATATTTATTATATTTATTATTATAACCATTGTATTTACATTATACTTATATTTATATCATATTTTATATTATTATATTATATTATATTATATATTATTATTATTAATTATGTATTTATTATATTTTATATATATAATTATATGTATATATTCAGATATTTTTATTTATCACAGTTCCCACTGGTACTTTGTTTTGGTTCCTAGGGCTGTATTCATATGTCATCCAAATTACAGTTATATGCCATGTTTGTGCCTAAATGCAAGTGAGTTAATACTGTTTAACAGTGCTTCATATCGGATTTAGAAGACTTTGAGTGCCTATGCAGACGATGGTGGGATGGGTACCATATTCTGATATTGGGAATGCAATTATATCTTATGATCATAGTTAAGAGCGTGAATCGTTCTTTCAAATTTAGGTTGTGCAGAGGACACTGGTATCCATTCTGTTTCTGGTAGCATCAGCTACTTAAGGTACTGTGTATACACATGAGAAATTGTTTTTATCAACAGTGTTTTGTTTTGGTTTTTTTGGTTTTTTGTTTTTTTTAAGAATATTATTTCAGTGGGATGAAATTCTCTGATTTTGACTACAGGCTGAGCTTGTCAAACCATTTCAGCTGTAGTGAAACACTGACCTTTTCATGCAGTATTTTATAAAGATTTTTATCGTAAAATTCAAAGTTACTTCTTGAATTAAAAATTGATCTACTAGAGCTGCTCCAAAAGTAATGCCTCCTATTTTATTATGTCAGCCCACAACCTAAGATATGGCAGGAGAGGTTTAATACCTTACTGCCTGTATACCCTTACATGTTGTTCCTGGGTGACAAATGGCAGCAGAGGGGCAGTCTTATCAAAT
Organism: Lagopus muta; assembly: GCF_023343835.1. Lineage (NCBI taxonomy): Eukaryota > Metazoa > Chordata > Aves > Galliformes > Phasianidae > Lagopus > Lagopus muta. The sequence goes on from NC_064444.1 coordinate 12,669,796, forward strand.
GGTGTCTGATATGGAAGTGCAGATGAAGCAAAGGTGTGTTGTTGATTTCCTCAGTGTGAGACAAAATGGCACCCACTGCCATTCACTGATGCTTGCTGAACATTTGTGGAGATGAAACAGTGGATGTGAGCACAGTGTGGTTGTGAATGATGCATTTCAGCAGTAAGAGCACCATGAAAGACAGGTCACGTTCCGGACAGTCACATGAGTGTGACATGTGGGGTCTTGTTCATGGCTGACAAAAATGTGTAGTTAATGGTGGTGGCTTTGTAGAAAAATGCCATTTTGTTGCAGAGTGTTTGCTCTATCAAACAGTGTTATTGTACTCTTTGAATCAGTTGTAGTTTTCATGGAAATCATTAGGAGGCATTAATTTCAGAGTAACTTTTGTAATGTATGGAACACGTGAGAAAATGCAGACGTCTCTTTTTGAGGATTCAGAAAATAATTCTGAAAGTTCAGATTTTTCTTCCTCATTTTGAGATTTAACCACCACACTAAAAAAAAAAAAGTATCATCTGCTTAACTTTTATTTTTCTATTGTTTTCTTTTTGCTTTCTCTTCATATTCTGAACTAGATTAGATCAGTTGCCAAATAAAATGATTGTATACCTTTACTACAGAATATAAATAACAGTAATATTTAGCATTCTGCTTTTACTATCTGTAGACTGAGATTTAATGGTTTTTAATTACATCATAGTACTTTACAAAAATATTCTATGGGACAGACTGGTTCAGAGGTGGTGGGGACAGTATGCTCAGTGGTGTCCCTGCTTACGCAGCAAAAAGGAGCAGTGAATTTCCCTTAGAGCCATATGGCATCATTTCATGGAAGGAGCCACAGGGCCTGAGAAGTGTCAGTGCCAACTGGCCGCGTGCTGCTGGAGTAATGGCCCATGGTTGGTCATCTTGACTTGCTCTCAGCCTTAACCTCGGTGTTGCTCTTTCCTCTTACACGTGCAGCAGGGAGCAAATATTGCCAGGCTATCTTTCTCTGTATTATGTCATGTGCATGGTAGTGACAGAGCAGAGTACTCTTTATAAGAGTGTTTTATATTGGAGATCTACTTTTTTTTTTTTTTTTTTTTTTTTTTTTTTTTTAATTGTATGTGTTTGTATTATATGAGAGCTTTTCATATTGTGCTCCAGGAGTAGAATATACGTTCAGAAGAATTTATGCTTGAGCACCCAAAATCAGGGGGAGCCATTACAAAAATACAGTAATTAATTTTTGAGAAGGTGTAACTAACTGGCTATGCTTTACAGACCATATCAATGCAGCACACCTCCACGCAGATATAATAATAATAATCAAAAGAAGTTTCAAAGGCAGGCCTTGCTAGAATCTTCAGAATTGTTGTACTAGGTATATTTGAAACAAATCCCCTTTGTCATTGCTTCATCTTTTTACTTGGTAGAATTTTTGCATGCAACTCAAAAATAGATGTAGCTTCTCCATTCTTGTCTTTATCTCAGAATATTTCTTTGTGGACTTCCCTGAATTCAGCTCAAAGCTAAAAATAAAGCAATTCAATAAAAAAGTTAATTTTCTGTAATAAATGACCATCTTGCGTTGAAATTAGTGGCTTAAGTATTGCAGATAAGTTAGTACTTATGTTTACGTTGATAAGCATTATGTAATACGTTGTTAGTAAGAGTGGTTGTGTTGTTCCAAGAAGTTGTAACAGTTATATCATGGACTGTTCTTTGATTCTGAAAACAATTCTCCATTGGTTTCCTGATATTTGTGCTTGAGAAGAGAGACAAACACAAGAGGGATTTTCATATTTGTCTGACTTAGGCTTACTGTGTTATCTTTATCTTTTTATTTTAAGATCAGGATGCTGAAAAAGTGTCTCACTGTTGTGATTTGAAGTCCTGCCAGAACTCAGGCACTGGCAGTAGGCTATTACCTTGTCTGCTTCCAAATGGCTGTTGACATTAGTCCACTGCCAAATGTGTATGAAAACCTTCTTACAGATAAAAAAAGAAAGAGCAGGCAGCATGAATGAGGGTGCAGATAATACATCAACAGGTGAAAATATGAATAAGAAATTAAGCAGGGTGAGTTACTGTCCTCATTTTACTTTATTTGTTATTTTATTTTATTTGTTCTCAATTTGTTTTGGGGAAAATTTGCAATTTGCAGCAAATGTGGGAGAAGCTGAGTGAAATTTGCATGTGGTACCATTGAACTACTGAAAGTTAAGAGATCTCACAAACGAAATCACATATAAACAAGTATTTTAAACCTTTTCTATTGAACAATATTTATGAAAAAAGCTAATTTATAATTAACAGAAGTTTAAATTCTTCGTGAGGAGGTCCAGTTTGTTAATGTTAATTAACCTAAATGGGTTAATATTTTATGTAGTGAGGTGGTTAGCAGTAACATGAAGTCATCATTCCCTCAAATGCAACTTCATTGTTTATGTCCAAGTTTGTTTAAAATTTCTGTGGAAAGTCAGAGTGCACTTTTAATGGTAAGAATTCTTTAAGTGTACCTATGATTTATGTAACAGGAATTGCTACATTTATGCAAATTGCTGTAGCTGCTGTAAAGCAGTTGTAAAGGAATGGATTTTCTTTTAAAGATAAACTTTATCAGTAAAGAGAATCAGTGCTTGCATGTTGTTTGCTATCAGGACTGCACTAAACTCATTATGGACTTCTGTTTTTACTATCTACCTTTCATATGTTGTACAGATTCCAAGTTAAAAAGCATGCATATGTATCTAAATTTTTTTTTAACTTCCAAATCTTTTGGCAGTATCTGGAATCTAGTTAATTTCACTCTGGTTCTTAGTGAATTTATTGTAACAAAAGCTTGTTTTCAAAGCTCTTTTTGAACAGTGGATAACGAACATATGATCTAAAAAATATTTTGTATCTCTTTTTCATAATGCATATAATTTATTCATCCTGCACATATATTATTCATTATTGCAATATTTTCACACACATGAAGATAGTTATCAGCATTAAAACTTAGAATCTCAAGAATTCAGTGGTAGAGTCATTTATATCCATGTTTTAGATATTCCAAGGTTTTGTAAAAGTGATTCTTTGTAGACAGCTCCTCTCCTACTCCTAAACCATCTCCTACTTGCTCATTCCCTGCTCTTTTTATCCCAGTAACTTTTCTCTGACTGATTTCCCTCTGTTTCTGATTCTCTGGATGGTTCCGTGTTCTTCACAAGACTTTTTTTTTTCCCCCACTTCTAAAGACACTATAGGCAGTGTAAGTTTGGTAGTTCTGTGGTATTTTCATGGCTGTGGTACAGAAAATTTTCTTCTATTAATCTCACTCTAAGCATCAAAATGCTGGATGTTGAATTGCATCGGTGGCACATCCTGTAGGATTTCTGACCTAGTCAGAAACATCTAGTTTTCAAAGTGCGTGACGTTAACTAGATCTGAGTTTGCTTAGAGCTTCTTAGAAGGAAGATTTGTGGTTGTGTATATCAGGTTTAATTTAACTGCAGTAATCAGTTGCTGGTGTTTTTCTAAATGCTGAAGCTAGTAGTGCTGGCAACATTTAAATAGACATTATCATTACTAACTTGCTGTTAAATTGCCATCACTCTTAGAAGTGCAATTTGTATGAAAACTTATTCTTTACATGAGAATCAACTTTACAAAGCATGAACTTGTTTCTAGTGAAAATTCTAAGCATCTATAAAAAATTTTTTGTATTTACCAAACTGCGATGAACCCTGGCAAAATTTGCAACGTGCAATTTTGGAATGCTGTGTTTGAATACTCACATTAAGGGTTATTGCTTCTTCTACTATTTCCTCAGTATGAACTATGTTATCTGTATTAAAAATGAAGCTAGTAAGTCTAAAGTCTATCTAAAAGTGTAATAATCCTTCTTGTGACAGAAACTGTTATTTGCTGTTACTCCCACCTACGTAGGGAAAATAAAATTATTAGAGATTGTTTTTACTTGTACACTTCATCCTTGCTCACATTGTTTACCTCAACTGGGTCTTTCTTACCTCATCTTTTCCACAGTTTATATTGATCTTTGCTATTTGCAGATTGAGTTAGAATAGCCTCTTGGTTAATAGATCAATATGCCACTGGGCAAGTTGTAAATGATCTGACTTGGTAAGTATGCAGTAGGAAAAAAGTCTGGAACTATTCAGGTAGCTGTGTTCAGTACTCTGTTGTCATATTGCCACAAACAACTTGCCAAGAGCTAACGGAGCAGTTCCTTTCCTAATTGTTACACAAATTTTTTATACTACTTTTCTCAAATTATTAGTAAAAAAAAAAGTTAAGATTTAAAGAAGTCATGAGAAATAATGTAACACAAACAAAATTAGAAAACATTAAGTTCTTGAAAGAGAAGAAAAGTGTTTTTCTTTGATTTACTACAGAGGCATGAACAGATGTGGTAGTCCTAATGGCCTTCTGTAGAACATAAAAACTAAAATCCATTTTGTTCTGACAGTTTTTAAGTATTCTGAGTTGTGATGAGGGATACCAAGAAGTAAATGAACAAACTTCAGCTAGAGGTGGTTTTGAGAACAGTTTCATTGCAACTGTGCACTCTTCATTTATGAAACTTTACTGACCTGATATTTATTATTATATCTCATTGTTTATATTCACTAAAGGAAGAATCATGTTGTATCAAGGATGTTTAAACTGATGGTATGAGGTGATCAAGGATTATGCAGTCTTGAGTATATTAGGCAAAGTAACACTGAATATTGGGGTTGTGTCAGATAGACGAAGAGATGTTTTGGGTCCTCAGAAATGTGCCAAACCTCAGCTGGTTTATTTTATGTCTGCATGACTTCATTTACAGGACTTAACTTTGGACTAGGGGAGTGCACAGTATAAAAGGTATGTGTTCTAGAAATAATATGCAACTGGGAAATCCTGATGTCTACAACAGCAGTAAAGGTGTAGAAGATGTAACTGGCAGTCTTGCTTGGTTTTATGAAGAGCTAAGGCTTTAATGTCATGTTCCTACTGCTTTCTTTACTTGACATTTCTGCCATGAAATAGTGCTGTCATCAGCCTTGTTTAAATTATTTTCATTTAGAAATGATCACTTTGCCTGAGTACAACTCTAAATGAAACTGCTAGACCTTTTAATTAGGCAACCATTTCATCATATTGTAGCAATTTGGACCAATCTCCTTCTGAAAGGCACTGAACTATACTGTTTTCCTGCGAACTGTTATGATATGGATCTTTTTTAGGAATAGCTGATGCTTTCAGATATGAAATAATGATTTTGGAAGCTAAGTTAGCATTTGCTAGCTTTGGTTTGGAAGCAATAGCAGAATGCTCTTTAGTTCAGGCACAGTTTAGTTAAAAAAAAAATATTACATATATATATATGTAATACTAGGCCTGACTGGTGTCCTTAAACTTGGACAGCTTTGTTAGCTGGGAGCAGTAGTTCAGCACCAGTTTGGCAGTTGAACTGCAGTGTCTTGGTGAAGGGATGCTATCTTTGTTGCACTACACAAAGACTGATCTTAATTCATTTCTTCCTATTCCAAAGAAAGTGCTTTGTCTACAATGGTGTCCTAGGAATGTATGCAGTTGTTCACAAAGTGCAGCCCTGAAACCTTTACCTAGTTAGGTGATGGCTTTGAATGAATGAAGTCATACAAAACTGAAACAGGATCTTTTTCTATTTTATTTATTTAACACTGTATGATATCACTGTAGTTGTTCTTTCTATTTGTCTACCACAATAAAACTGTAGACAATACTCCACAGGAAACTTTTAAATTTAGTGAAAGGGGGTTTATTTTTAGAGAATGATAGTTCTTCACTTGGAAGCGTGTCTGTTACAAGCAAACACCTAGGAACACAATTCCAATCAGACGTGAAATACTGGCTGATGTCATTCTTGATTCTGGCACAGCTAGTTTCTGCAATCTTTTATTTTTTACTGCAAAAAAAATATGCTATATGTGTATATATTATAATTTTTCTAGTTGTCTGGGACATCAGTTGTCCTCTTAAGAGATGGAGATGTGCTGCTCCATCTACTGAGGTAGCAATGCAACTTATGATAGACTGGATTATATTTTACTCTTTCTCAATCTGATAAAATATAATCTGTGCCAAATTTAGATGATTTATATTCTGATCAGATTCAAGAAAAAAAGTTTAAATTGATTACATAACAGCTCAAAATCACTCTGTTTCCTTTATTTTGTAGAGTGCTTATAACTTTTTGCCAGGGAATCACGAAATTTTTTAAGTTATTTCATTTTTAAGTTTTTTTAAATTAAGTTTCTCATTTGCAATATAACACATGTATTTATACAGACATATACATGAGTACTCAGAAGGAAGGGCTGCCTAAGAATATAATTTCTAGCCATTATAAAATTTTAGTAATGAAATATATAGTATTCTAATGTTATGACTGTAAAGTATGAATTAATTTAGCCAAGAAAATGCAATATAATTGGTTTTAATATCTGTACATTGTGTTCACGCACTAGTGTTTTATTATATTATATTTATGATTCTTAGTTATTAAGAACTCATTGTAAGCGGCACACATATGTCCACAAATTGGGAATTTGTAGACATAATTATACTCAAGAGTATTATGACAACAATGTTTCTCTGTTTCATTGCAACAGTAAATGGCAACACGAATCCCCAGTTCCTAATCTGGTTTTCACATTTAGGTGTCAGTGAGGGACAGTATGTTATGGATTCAGGATGAGATCTGTGGTATTGAGAAATCACAGACTTGAGTGATGTCTATAAAAAGGTGGTATCCCCAATTGGCATGAGGTGGAGTATAACCAGTGTTTTAAATGAGCAGTTAAGAAAACATGCTGCTACTGGACAAAGGAGATAGCATGTGGTATTTTTAGCAGCTCGGTATTTCTGATAATAATTTAAGTGAAGTCAAGATAAAATACATTGGTGTATTTTAGCTTTCTTTTTTATGCCTCCTCTGTGTTTTGTTTTATATCATATCATAATATATAATTCCATTGTTGTTGTTTTTTTTTTTTTTTTTTCTGTGACATCTATAGCATCCAGTCTCCTGCTTCCCTTTTAGTTATTATGTGGTGTCTAAAGCAATACAGCTTACATCAATGATAGAAGATAGGATATGGATGGAGGCGTGGAAAAAAAGAAAAAAGACTATAGAGAAAGGTGGAGCAGCAGAGCACAGGAAACTGAATTCAAGGGAAATTCAGATCTGCACAATGTCATTGTACTGTATCCAGTTCTGGGGCCCCCAACACAAGGACATGGAGCTGTTGGAGGGGGTCCAGAGGGCCATGAAGATGATCAGAGGGCTGGAGCGTCTCTCCTGCAAGGACAGGCTGAGAGTGCTGGGGCTCTTCAGCCTGGAGAAGAGAAGGCTCTGGGCAGGCTTTATAGTAGCCTTCCAACATCTGAAGGGGGCCTGCAGGAAATTTGGGGTGGGACTTTATATAAGGGCATATAGTGACAGGACAAGAGGAAACAGTTTTAAATTGGAAGAGGTTAGATTTAGACTAGATATTAGGAATTCTTAAAAGTGAGGGTAGTGAGACACTGGAACAGGTTGCCCACAGGAGGCTGTGGATGTGCCCTCCATGGAGGCATTCAAGGCCAGGCTGGATGGGGCCTTCAGCAGCCTGGTCTAGAGGGAGGTGTCCCTGCCCATAGCAGGAGGGTTGGAAGTAGATAATCTTAAAGGTCCCCTCCAACCCAAACCATTCTATGAGTCTATGATTGCAAGGCATAGAATCACAGAATCACAGAATTGTAGGGGTTGGAAGGGACCTCCAGAGATCATCGAGTCCAACCCCCCTGCCAAAGCAGGTTCCCTACAGCAGGTCGCACAGGCCTCTAGTTAAATGGCTAGATGGCTAGATGCCAGTTTGGAATGAGAAATAGTGACCTCAGAAACACCTACTAACCTACATTAACAAAAAGGGGATTATCCAAAAATTTCTTTTCTTTAGTGGCCTCTTACTTTTCAGAGTTACCTTAATTTGAAAATATTTACTTTTAAGCTAGACATCAACGATTAAGCTAGACACTCAGTTGATACCATTATCCTTCTGAATTTTGCTCAATCAAGTACAGGAATATTTAATATTCCTCAATATTTCTACAAAGCATAATAGCCACTTTTAGGGTAAAATCCTGCTGCCTCTGGCTCATACTGAAGAAGAGGTTCCTTTTGAAATATCTGTTCTTAGGAAACAGGACTACAGAGCGCTGAGCAATAGAATTGCTATGCATAATGTTAGGGCAATTTTCTTTTTGCCTTTAGGTGATTTCACCAGCTGACATTTCAGCACAAGGATCCTTCAGAGCAATATAGAGAATCTGATGTGACAGTGTCTCTGAATCAGCCACTGAACTTAAAGTATTAGTTATACATACAGTATGTGTAATAGCTCTCATGTAGTCAGTTTTCTTTCCTTCCTTTTTTTTTTTTTTTTTTTTTTTGTACACATTTGTCTCTTCAGCTTCTCATTTTCATTTTAACTGAAGCATGCTTTAATGATCACACTTTAACCTCCTTTCCACTGTGTAGAACTATGCCTTGTGCATTACCATTTCTGGTTCCTTTCTTTTTGTATTATGGTCAGATTGCTTCTCTTGCTAGGAGTACCAGTGAGGGAATAATTTAGGTGCAGAGAGCTAGCAGCTCCTTGCTTCTCAGAAGGCAATAGCAGAAAATGTCAAAGTTTGTCCTCTTGAATTTGGATTAAAGCTGGATGGAGAATTTGGCAAATACATTAAAGGCAAAGCAGAGATGGGTGTTGGAAAGCTGTGATTCGAACAGTTAAATTGGCAAAGAAACTAGCAAACAACTTTCTGTGAAGAAAAGGATTAGTTACCCTATTATATAGCTTTATTTGCTCCACCTAAAATAAATATAATGTTATGTAATGTTCCTGAAAACTGAGGTTGAAAGGAAGTGTTCTTGAAGGTGCTGAATGGCAAAATTTCTATAGCTGTGAATGGGGCTGAGACAGGTCAGTTATCCACAACAATAACTTACCCTGTTGCTGCTTTGAGCACTTGATTTGTAACTTCCAAGTTTCTTTGTATTTTATAGAAAAAGCTTGATGGGTTCACCTGCTCTCTTAGAGTGCATAATGTCCTTTCTAACTGGTGGAGGGCAGAAAAGTAAGCCAGCAGAAGTTACTCAAATACACGGATTTCCTCCTTTGTGGTTTGAAAATTTTTACTGTGGGCAACACTGCTGTCTCTGGGGAGAAAAGGCCCTTCAGTGAATGGGGGAGATCTCCTTTTTCATCTCTGGAAAACCGGTGATAGTCCAGTATGGGATACACCACCATACCACTGCATTCAAGTGACTACTGCAGCAGGGGAACATACAACTGCTGCTACCTCCTAGACTGTGCCAATTGGGTCACTGATTCACTTTGATTGCAGTGTTACTCATTTCCTGTGTTAAATAATGTATAGGTTATTTATATGTCGCACTGTAATCAAGTCATAGCTTTTTGATCTCTAAGGTGGGTGTTGCTGCCTTTTGTAGAAGTGCAAAATCTGAAACTCATAAATCATTCTATTCTATTATTATCCTTAGCAGTCCTGTACTGTACAAATGTCTCATAATAAACCAAGCAGGCAGGTCATTCTGTAAATGTAATGGCGTATCACTTAAAACGTCATGTTATTACCAGGTGTTTGTTGGAATAAAAATTATACCTTTACAGATTAAGTAAAGAATCACTAATAAAAGTGAAACAGACATACATTATACAGCATGGGGTTCATAATGAATAATTGCTAGGTTATTAGTGCTTAACAGATTAAGGGTACTTCCATTTATTACTGTGCTCCACTAAGGATGAGCGTTAATTTTTTTTCAAAGCAAATTCACTGGAAACAGACAGTTTAAAATTTATGCTTGTAATGATTGCTACATGGTCCATTAAGACCACCTCTAAGTGAGCTTAATTTGTAGCAGATAAATGTACATGTCTACATATTTTTCAACATAGTTTATGGTGCATCTTGCACAGCTGTGCCCAACTGATTAAATCCTCGCAAAATTTAAATAGGAAGCCCATTACATAGACAGTATTATATCCATTTATCATACACACATTTTCAGTTAACTCTCTAAGCCTTTGTGCAGGATATTTTTACTGATTCATTAAATATGTATAGCAAGGCCATTTTCTCTGTTTTGTTTTGCCCTTTTTGTTTTCTGGATTTGTTTGGTTCATTCTTTTCCATTCTGTCATCCAATAATTAAGAATTTCAGCAAACTGAACATCTGCAGCAGTTATCTTAGTAATGATTCTAGATATGATGGTCACTTCAAAATCCAAGATCCGGAGAGCTGCTTATCTGGGGCTATAAACCTGGTAAGAAAAGTGATTGGCACTAATGCCTTCCTTTGCCTTCTGGGGATCCTAGACTCAGCATTTGTACTGGGCAGATAGGCAAGCCACACAGGAAGACAGATAGGGATTACAGATTTTTCTTCCCTTCGTATTAGCTAGTTAGTTCTGAACATCTCTTCGTTTTGTTAAAATGCTCCCTAGGTCTCATTCTCAACTGTTGAGCTTTATCTGTGAGTCTCAAAACACCTAAGCCATACTTCTAGATCCTAGAAGCGGAATAGGAAGCATTCACCCAATTTTAGAGATCATATTTTGTATCTCTGAATTATTACCTGAAAGCTTGTCTGTCTTCACTGACTATAAAGTAAGTTTTAAGCTTTTCACTTCAGCCCTGAGCCCCACCTAGATGGTATTAATTTTTCCTCAGATAAGAAACACGTTCTCACACTAAACTTTCTCTCAGGGTACTCCTGACACCTGACTTTTTAAACAAACAATTGGAGAAACTAATGTTTACTTTAATGTAGAAAAGTATATATTGAAATAAAGCTTATAAGTGTGATGCTGTAGATGAACTTGCTATCATAGAAGATTACATGAAATGCTTAGGAATGCAGATAGTAAAGCAACAAACAAAAAAAACCAACAACAACAAAAAAAACCACCAAAAAATCTAAAAAAAAACTGTATGAACATTTGTGTCAGTTCAAGCATCTCACAGAAACAGACAGTAGCTGAACTGGGCTGTTCTTGAGCAACCCGTGGGTGAGGTTGCAATTTTTAAAGGCATCTGTGAGAATATGAATGTTAGGATCTGTGTCTCAGTGCATTCAGAGACATCTGTTTCATTGTTCATTTTTCTGGTGATTGTTGCCAGTAGGAATCAGTTGTGACTAGTAAAGTGCTGGCTCCAGGGTCTTGACAGTTGGTGGTTTCTTCAGAGTGTGAAAACAACAAGTTTCTCTCATCACAGGTGTGAAAATAATATTGCAAGTGTATATGATATTATTTCTAGTTTTCAGGGAGAGAATGACTCAATGAGTGAATTATAGGTAATGAGTAGGTGTTAGTAGAGTTTTAGGTGGAGTTTTAAGCTGTGATGTGCACATACTGTTTTGTTTTCTTTAGAAGTGGGAAAACTATTCACTAGGAGTACTAGTAGCTATCCAGAATTCAATGGCACTTCATTATAGCAGAGGACAGAGCCTTTTTCAGCCATTCAGAAGTTTTTGGATGCTTACTTTTAATATCAAGAAATTGTAGACTCTGGGATTCTAGTGCATATACTGCCATCTCCTTCATTTATTTAAAAACAGTGTTTGCGATGAAAATGTTCTTTGTATGTTTAGTGGATAAACATTTTAACAGAAGTGTTTATTTAAAATGGCATAACAGTGGAAATGCATGAACCTGAGGAGGTTTATGTCACAATCTGTTATCTTGAAATCTTACCAAGACAAACTTACTTCAGGGGAGTCTGTTTTGTTTTGCTGCTGGCAGCAGGATGATTAGCTGCAGAATAATCTTAGAGAGAGCTGGTTGCTAATTAAGGAAAAAATAAACTATTCCCTGTACCATATTTTCGGAGAAGTCTTCATTACAGACTTTCACTTTTGAGGAATAGTTATGCGTTCATTATTATTATTAGATAATCGTTTCACTTTAAATAATGAGCTTAGCAAATTGTAGTTATTTAGGAATCCTATCAGCTCTTCAGTTTTTATATGAAAGAGATTATTAAACTTGCTATCAGAAACTTGAAGGCTAATCATTTCTGAAATATTTCCAGAGTGACAACAGTGTAATTGGTAATTGGATTACTAGAAATGAATTGGCATTTAATCTGCTGAGGATTTGGAACATGGTGAAGCTTGGGGTCAAAATAGATGCTTTAACATTTGGTTCTTGGGAACTTGGCTGAACTGTAGCCCATGTTCCATCTTACCTCAACCTTAATAATTTAAACATTTTTTTCAAAGTATGGCCCCTTCTGAAGGCACTCTAAGGAGAGTGCCAGCAGTCAGAGATAGGATCTTGCCTTAAAGCTGAGATTAAAAAAAAATCAAACTCCTCCTTTTTGTTCAAAAGATAATCTATGTGTAATTTAAAATAAATATAGAAAACACTTTCTGATGAGAAACAGACGTGCTGTCAACAGTGGTTCTTAACTTTTTTTTTTCCAAGTGAGATGTTCGTCATCCTCAAAATTCTAGCAAATTAAAATATATTCCTGGCAGAAGCTGACCTTTATGAAAATACATTTTGTCCTCAGATGAAAGAGGGCATTATCATATAGTTACCATTGCACATATAACAATACCTGCCTTGGAAAGCAGAAGCCATCAGGCTTAATTAGATTTTGTTTTGTTTCAATTGAATTGGAAAGCATCTTCATAATTTAACCAAAAATGAATCCTCAAACAATAGTAATATGTAGATACAGCACCATTGCTGCAGAGAGATCTTGTGGAGTTGTGAAGACTGAGGTTTTAGTCACTGTGCTGTACCTTACGGTGTCTGATTGTATTAGTGTTTTACATCTTGCTGTATTGGCAGTGTTATAAACTATAGTCTATCTTTTGTTCCTCTATGTGTCATACGATTTTCTTCTGATAAGATTTTTTTTCTACAGTATTTCTTTTCTTTCCAAAGCATATTGTTGTTATTTTTTAACCATAACTAATTATGTTACATGCCAAAACACTTCAAGCACTGCTTAAATACGGAGGAAATGTTTTCAAGTAATCCTGTAATGTGATGTTAAACTGATTTAGTATACTTAAAACATATATTATTATCTTTTTGTTTTTCATGAAACGTCATTTTAGTGACTGTCTCTCCTCTGTTCTTAAGAATTATTGTCTGAAGCAAATGGTCCAAGCCTGTGGAAATAAAGAGAAAAAATGAAACACTGAGGAAACAGAAGGAAAATGAAAAGGTGGATGAGAGAGAGTGGAAGGAAAGATGGTTATAGGATCTAAACTTGCAAATTCCTTGGGTTCAGACAGAAAGTATGCCTTTGTGTTACAGGCCTGGATCTAATAGCACCCTTTGAATTTTTCTGCTTCCATTTCTTCATTTTGCCAAGGAAGGCTGTGTGCTTATATGCTGGTACTTACAAAATCCCAACACCCTCTGGGTAATTGCCAGCTGCTGGGTATTCTGAATAACTTGATCAGTGCAATGAAGCAATGCAGAAGAGCTAGCATTGGCTGTTTTAGTGGTGCAGCCACATCCAGATGTATTCTCTGAGCCAAAAAATGTTCTCTGCTGAAATCCCTTGTGGCCAGCATCATCTTCTAAAAGACTCCTCAGGAGAAGCATATTCTTACCAAGGTCCCTTTGGCAACATGAGCGATTATTTTCTGCTCTATTCTGTGGCTTATCATTGAATCATCCTTTAAGGATATGCTCTGGGCTGAAATCCTGTTTGCACTATTAACTTTTATTCTGTAATAAGTCATTTAAGAACATCAGATTGTCTCTAAATAAGCTTTTTATTAATGTTTTGTTTAAAAATAATAAATTCTGTTTATGTTAAAACAGAATTTTCTAGCCTGTACAATGTAACCTTGAAATTTCAAAACTCCAAATAAAAACCTAGTGGAGCCTTGCTGATAGATTGAAGAGCTTATTGTTTTATCAAAGAAAAAACTCAAAGAACTGCTGATTATTTTTCTTCAAGCACTAATACCTTAGCACTACTTGCACTCTAGATTTGCTTATATATAAATATATAGTATCTGTAATTATATTTTGGGAATAATTATGTACTTCGGGTATATTAATAGCTCACAAAATGTAATCAGCGTTTTCATTAAATTCTACCTGGTTAGTTTTATTTATTTGTTTTTTAATTCATCGTTTTTCATGATTAATTTTGCAGGTTAGGCATTAATGTCTGATACAGCTTGTATGAATAAGCATTATGTTTAGATCTAGGAATTCACTGGTACTTTTCTGTCAGCTCCTTGTCTGTTGGGGCATGGGCTGCCTGATTACTGTTCCTCTCTCTGGTTTCCCACATAGGAAACACTAAAGCTCTCTTCCCTGGGAGCATTTTGAAACTTAAGTGATGGCTTCTGCGCTTCTCCCTATTCTCCAGCTAACTTCATATTATATATTCATTATTATTATTATTATATTCATATATATACTTCATATATATATATATTAATATTATAAACATATTATTATTGTTTTAGACTCATTCCACTGTACATTTTTTCCAAATTCTGTGCAAGAATTCAGAAGAAAGATGGAACATTTTTTTTCACTTTCAAATTGAAATTGTTGTATGAGGTTAGTATGGGCTAAGGGATGGATGTTTGTATAAATACAAAAGGCTACTTCATATTTTAAATAATAGACTGAGATTTTAAAAATTATGTTTGTATTGTGAATTTCTCATTAGAGTTTAGCTTGTGCTGAATTGCAGCACGTGTAGGTTTTGTAGATAGGAAGAGAACCTGATGAATTAAACCAAATAGTCTTTATACACTTCAGGTATTTCATTTAATTTACCTTGGAAAGTTCTTAAGCAGAAATGGTCAGGCAAGATGTGAGCAATTTTGTTTCCAAAATATCAGCCAAACACTGTAAAACCAAAAAATAAATTGTGCCTTTGGTGTTGATCTTAGAGCGACAGGGAACCAGTTTTATTGCAGCTAGCAACTTAACCACACAACTTATTTTCTTCAAACACAAGGCAGACTTTGTTGTATATCAAAATAAATTAATATGCATCTAGTGACTTCTTTGTACCATGATAATGCGGGCTG
This sequence comes from Lagopus muta, assembly GCF_023343835.1. Classification (NCBI taxonomy): domain Eukaryota; kingdom Metazoa; phylum Chordata; class Aves; order Galliformes; family Phasianidae; genus Lagopus; species Lagopus muta. The sequence continues at coordinate 12,684,911 of NC_064444.1, forward strand.
CTACCATACATGGCTGGAAGTCACTCCAGTGGGAATTACGCAAACATCACTGAGAAAAAAAGATGTATGTGTGTAGTTGAAGAAGAGCTGAGAGGAATGTGGCTTTTTCACTTAACTACCCAGTGTAGCACATGCTGTTTTCATGAGACTGTGAGAGTGGGGAAGCCATACACGTGCTGCTGTCAGTGTTGCTCCTGCCTCTAGACCTATTTATGGCTTATGTTTCTGTGTTCTCTGTTACCGTAGGAAACTTGTAGGGCCTTCATATATACTGATTATTTCCACTAAAGGAAAGATTTTAATTTGAATCCATAAAATGCTCTTGAATTTCAGCTTTCATCTTGATGATACGAGTATTTGGTCCACACTGGAAAGATAAATGCAAGCCTGGTTTCTGTATGCAGATCAGATGGCACCCAAGGTAGAAAAAAGTTGATGAGTGCCAGAAATCTCGTGAAGACAGTTCAAATGAAATTGTGCTGGTGTATATGATCTTGAATGGTAGCCCAAGGACAACATCGGTCCTTCAGCTCGGTATCAGTTTAATGCATACAAAAATAAAAATACATAAAAATTAATTGCATGTAAGAGAAAGAGACGTTATTCTCAATTTACTTTTGCCTATACATGCAAAACATTTCTAACCTTGCTACCAAACCAGCCTGGCTGGGTATAACATCTATTTCGGTAGTCCTTGTGTGCCACTAAAATGTATCTCCTGATTCAAAGATAACACTTTCTGCTGCTTTAGACGGTGTAATGCCATAAAAACTGCTTGTAAGTACTTATCAGGAATTATTGAAGGAGTTGACCTTCTATGAAGTCTAAGTGACATTACTGAGTTATCCTTTAATACTGTTTTTGTTATCTCTGCCCTTGTAAGTCCTCTCTTTCAATGTTTAGCTTATTAGTTTATATGCTATTTTCCTTGCAATTATAGCTAGCACAGGAATGTTTTGTTACCTTTTTAACACATTGTCACCATGCATCATTTTTAGATCCTCATTGCTCCTTATTAGAGGTTATTTAAGCTCTCAGCTCTAACTGGATAATGAAGCATGCTTAGGATACAGACTAGATAAAGCTTTTTTAAAGATTTTGTTTCATTGGTGATGGTCTGCGGTGTCCTGTTTGGGATTTTTTTACTTTTTTGTTTGTGTACATTACCACTTAGGTTAGTAAAATTTAATAGAAACGTACATGAATGTCAGACAACTTGTGCACCTTTACTAGTATGACTATATGCATGGCCAGAATATGCCAGGGGTTGACAGCTGGACTAGATGATCTTAGAGGTATTTTCCAATCGTTAACTATTCTATGGTTCTATTATTATCTGAATTCGTTCTAAGATTAGAGGCATACAGCCCTAGGAATACAGAGGTGCTCCAAATAGTGAAGACCATATCAAGATGAGAACTGGGATTGGCATGTGTGGTGGCACTGTGCCTGGGTTAATAAACTCAGGACTGTCCATACATGCAGATGAAGCACAACTCAAAGCTGGGATTGACTGAGGAGTGCTAATGGGACAGATCTTGTATCCTCACCCCGTACTGCACTGTGTAGAAGTGCTCCCAAAAGCATCATTAGCATAAACTTCTGTGTACTGCAGCATCTGAGTCATGAAACATTTTGAAACTGAATCCATGTCTCCTGAGTTCTTTGTTAATACCCTAGGCCATTCTTCTTTTCATTTTTATGTGTAAGCTAATCTCAGTTTTGTTTTCATTTTTCAGGATTCATACACTAGTAATGTCCTCTGTACAAATGCCTTCATTTATTTTTTTTTTTTAATTACACAGACTTTCCACCCATTAAATTCTGGGAATTTACTCTTCTCCTACAGAATTAGATGGTGGACAGCATGCTGATTCCTAAACCAGCTCACATTATTACTTGCACCACTGAAGTACACTGGCAGAGCAGATTCCCAATACTTGAAGGACTCACCTATGGTGAATCTTATGCTTATACCTCTGGCTCAGAAAATAAAAATAGCCATTCCACTCAGTAGTGTAGGAGAATGACATGGCTGAGATGGAGTTGCCTTAGTTCCACGTAGTTCTACTTAGATCCACATGAAGCTTCAATGGGGAATGGTCATCATTAATTGAAGTAAAGTTGACTGACCAGAGGATACACCTGTCTGCTCAAAATACTGAGGAGTAAGACAATGTATACAATTTATTGCGTGGCTTCAAATGATGCATCAGTTCTTTTACTTTGAGGGAAGGTCATATGGATTAAAATGATACCCAAGCATTATTGAAGAATGAGAAGCCAGAGTATATGATTTCAGAGACTTCTATAGGCATCTGTAGTAGAAAAATAATCTTCAGTTACTCTTCCATTGTGTTTAATTAAGATTTTATAAATTCTGAAAATTGTGATTGTAGGCCAGACTGTATTTTTTTTTTTACTTATTGTCAGAGGTGTCAGTACATGTACATATATATAGCTAAAAGAAAAGTGTGCCTGTTTAGTTCGTCAGACACTCATAACAAAAGTGAATTTTGAGAGGTGTGTGTTTGGGATTGTGGGTAGTTGATTTTTCTTTTGAATTGGATTTAATTGGACTATTGTTAGCAAGGTTGTTTCTTTTTATGTTGCATCTTTGAGAGTGGGTGTTTACAGATGCACTACTACTAAGACTGCATGCAGTAATATCTTTTTTGAGTAAAGTCAGGCAGCCTGTGCTAATTGCTGTACAGAGACACTCTACGATGTAATATACAATGTCACTTAAACCCTGTTTATAATGACCTGGGTTTTCAAATGTTCATTGCATTGCAATGAGTTTTGGTTTGGGCTAAATTGCACTATTGATTTCTTGGTAATTAGGTTTTAATGAATTGTATCCATTCAATTCTAGGTTTGTCAGGGGACTTCAGAGATTGGATTGTGATAATTTTATTCACTTTATTTATTTATTTTTAATGAGTCTAACATTAGAGAGCTCCTGTTCTAGACATCAGTAGTTTTGATTTTTGTGTTAGCTACTTCAAACTCCAGCACCTACTTACCTGTATTACTGTATTAATAAAACTTGGATAAGATTGCAGGAATTTGGGTAGCCTAATATCTATTTATGTAATCCAGCACTTAGAAGTTTGTTTTCTTACTGTTATTGCTCTACGCTGTTTGGGTTAAACTGTTAGAAACTGGTAAATACATTGGACTTTGACTCCTTTATAGTTGCTCATAGCTTGCTGCTGTTTTAATCTTTATCACTGCACACTAAAAAGCTGTTTTTCCTTCTTGATTTCTAATCAAAGATGATGATAGCAGACAATTACCTGTTCTGGTGTGGTAACATACAACGTGTTATTTTACAGGAGTTTTTCTTATACTAGTCATTAAATTTAGTCCTTCAGAAAGAGAAACTTGTCTACATCAACTCCTAAAGTACTGATGAAATGGTCTTTGTACAGTTTAGTTTATTTTTGAAGGGCCAGAGCAATAGCTCTACAATTATGACTGCTTTTCACTTTTTCATTGAGAAATCACTTCTTTCCTTGAATTAGTTAAATAGATTGAAAGTCCCTATGTTTAGTGTTTTCTTTTTTCATTTGTCAGCTTTTTCTTTCTCATCATTTTTGCTGATATATTGGACTCTGCTGGACAGCAATCATGAATAATTTTTGCTGTGCTGTCTTGGGTTAGCACTGATTTCTTCTGAGCTGGTCAGTGAGAATCTGGCCCTTGTGTAGTAATGCTGCAAGCAGGACAGCTGCTGCCTTTCACACAGTCTCCAGTCTGTTGTCTGTTGTAGGGGAAATGCTGAATGCTTCATCACACTTGAGTGGGCGTTATCTTTCTTGCTGTGATTAAAGCTAGTCCCCAGAGCACATTAACTTGTTCTTCCAAGTACAGCCATCCTCCAGATTTCTCCCTCCATATCACAACTGTTTTTAACGTCTGTCTCTGCGTAGCTACAGAGCTGTTTGCCAGCTCAGAGCAGTTGGGAGACACTTTTGAGTATCCTTCCTGACCAGAAGCAGAATAACAGTGTTGGAAAGGTCTGAACCAAAGTTAATGCATCCCAGGGAAATATGAAATATTGTTGTGATCCTTAGCTTTTGCATTCAAATTATTGTATATATACAGCTGGTTTGTAATGCAGAGAAATAGTTGTAAAACTGCTTGCATGCATTTTGTTTTCTTTGAGGCTGACCTACTATGTGCTCTTGAGTAAATAAGTCATTGAATCTTTCTGTGCTTTTGCTATTCCTGTACTTCCTTGTTCTACTGTTTATATTTGATCCATAATATTTCCGCTTTTTATATTGAAAAATAAAACCAAACATTTTCATGTATATTTCACTGCTTTAGCAATTAACCATTGCACAGAAAGATTCCAGACTGAGATTTTTCTGTATACTTTGCACTTGCTTGGGAAAGAATCATTCAATTCAGATGTGAAAACATGGACAATAACACAAACTTGCTATATTTTACAATTTCAATAAATATGATAATTTTATCTTCCAAACTACATATTAGACAAAACTTTAGTTCCATGTTAGATTTTACTATCAGCTTAGTGAATTGATTCTGTTCAGGTTGGCTGTGAATCCTTTGGGTTTTACATAACTATTTGGGCATTATGTCCTTTAATGTACAATTTAAAAAAGCACTCTGATCTATTAAAGCTGAAGTGCCTGAATACTACTTCTATATTTGTGCATAGCATTTCCATACAGAAATATGCCTTTTACGCATGTGGCTATGCAGTTTAAAATCATTAATTTTAAGTTTATGGTATGAATGCACCTTCATGTAAGACTAAAATCTGGTCATGCAGATCTTTCCCTTTTAATGAGCTTTTCATTTTATCTTTTGGACAAAAATCTGCATATATTTGCATAATTTATGTGTATTTTTAGAAAAGGTCACTGGAAATTGAACTTACAAAATGGTAAAACACAGCTTGGGTATATCCAAGTAACTCATATAAATATAAACAAGGGTATGTATCCCAAAATGAAGAACTCAGATGATCTGACTAAAATGTGATAAATAGTTTTTCTCATTGGCTAAGGAAAAGAAGAAACTCACGGCCACAAGAATGTATTCTCCAACCTTATGTTTTCTTCTGGAACTCTTTACTTTGAATTATAATTTATTATTACTATATTGACATTCATTTTCTCTCTTTCTGACTATGATGTAGTTTATCAATAGTATCGGTTGTAACTACAGAGTTCCTTTTGTGCAAAATAGTGCCAAGCTTTTTATTTATTGGGATATTACTCGCTGTTTACAGGGAGTGATATTTTGAGGTCTTTTACAGCATTTTAATACAACATCAGTAATTTTGTGTATGAGCATCAGGAGAAGAGAAGAGTAGGTTTTCTGAAGACAAAAACAGAGAATTCCAGATGAGCAGCTGCCTTCTTTTTCCACTCAGAAACATCTCTTACCTTTGCTATAAGTGTCATTCATGAACTCCTTTCCTTGTGACAGCTTCCTTGAGCTTAAATCCATGCAGTCTAACAATGGAGGGGAAAAAAAAAAAAACAATTTGCTGTGAATGGAATACTTGGTGAAATAAATAATAATTAAATATTACTTACAAGCTTTTCATGATCTCTGATCCTGATCTCTTGCCCTGAATCAATTCCAGACAGGCTGTGCTTGAGTTTGGATACAAATACATTTTAACTTTTCCTCGCAAAAACTAAATCTGGTGCGTTCCAGTAAAGTGAAAAATGTCAGAATGAAAGTGACCAGAGGATGCAAGTGGTAGAAAAACAATACAGCAATTAAATATATAAAAATCCATTGTTACCCTGAAAATACAAGAAGAATTCACAAAAAAAATAGTTATCAGGAAGCAAGATTTGCTCACTCATTTTTTTATGTGTCCATATCAGTGTGTTTTTTTTCCAGCAAATTTTTTTTTTTGCATTTTCAAATACTCCATATTACAGAATTTCAAGGAACTCCTTTAGAAGATTATTCAATGGGCAGACACATCTATTTATTAGCATTTTCTTTCCAAGTTCTGCCTTTGCTCGGTTTCATTCCATTTTTCCTCCCCCTTGGGCCACATAAAACAGTTTTTTCCTATTCTGGGTATTTATGTCCTTCAGACACTTAAGGACACTAAAGGACACTTAAGAGGCAGGAGATACAGCAGTTTTAACAGCTGTATGTCTTAGTAAAACAATTTACAATATATTTTCAAAATATAAGAGGAATAAAGTTTGCATGTGTATATTTAACTTTTAAGCTTAAGTGGATTTTTTTTTAGTGATTAAATCTTTTCAGTTGACCTGTGTTACAACAGTTGGATCAGTCCGGGACTTTGAATCATCCAAAATTTGTTCTGCTTTGAAGGCAAACCACCCTCTGAACTGTTTACTTCTTTCTGCTTAATGCAGTGTCAACTGGGGGACCAGATCTATCTTATTTTCTAATAGCATACTGAAATAGTTTTCTATGAGAAGTGCTGCAGTTTTTTACTGTACACATACAATCCTTTGTTGAGATTATGATTGTTTCCTACCATCAGTGATTCTTCTTTTTTCTTGTTCTACTTTCTAGCTCTCAGTATTGTTCTGTGTCTTGGAACTGCAGGTTTTCCACAAAAGAAAATTTGGCTGTGTCAAGGTAAGTGAACAAAACTTATTACAGACGTATTAGATTGCAAACATTCTTGTTCTTAAAAAGGTTGCTTTTATCTTTGACACTCTCTGGTGCTATTGTCTGCTTGTGTATGTATGTATGCTTCATGGTGAACATCTCCACCTAAGGAATTATTCAGCTAAAGCATGAACAAGACAGCAAAAAACTGCTTGACTATAAACCTAGCTTCATAAAAGAGATGCATCAGTGCTATCAGCACATATTTCTCCAAGATCCAGTAAACAGAAGTTATGCCATTACTTCAACAGGACCTATTTCCTCTTTTACGTTATTACTATATACTAATTCTATACTATTACTCTGATTATAACATCATAACTCTTGTAATCGTGAGAAAGAGTTAAGGAAACCTTTGAAGTTTTGCCTTTTTAAGAAAAAAAGGACAATGGTGCAGAACATTTAGAAAAAATGTAATCTGAAGGACTCAGGTAAATATCAGTGGAATTATATCTGGAAACATTACGCAAATTAGTAATTACTGCCCTGACATGGCTTATAGCAAATTAATTGTATTTGCATATATCAAGTATATATATGGAGATGTCAGTGTAATCTCTGTCAAATTCCATGAATCTATGAATCTGATAAACATCTGCAGACAGTACAAAAAGTGTGCTTAGTCAAGCAATTTGCCAGAAGCGCATAAAAACTGCTTCTTCCAACCCTTCCCTGTTAACTGAGCCAGGATATAAAACAGCATCGGCAAATGTTTGACTCTTGATCCAAAAGCAAGGAATCATTGCTAAGCTTTTCATAGAGTATACCTTGAATGTGTTATGTCCCGAAGAGCAAGATAGCAGACAACCAGATAGAATAGTCTTAAATACTTGGGATAAAGCTGATGTATGAAAATGTTTTAACATTATTGTTGCCGAATCCAGTTCTGTCTTCAGTAGAGTATATGTGGCTGATGAAGAAAATGTTGTCATCCTGGCAGTAAAAAAACCAGTTTGTGTCCAGGGTGATCTGCAAGTAATGTATTTTTCCAATGCTGACAGTGTTTGTCTTGATACAATTACTGGTGATTGTTAATGATTTTCATAGTTGCTGCTATAAACCAGAGCTGAAGTACTATGAACACAGCAAAAACTAAATATCATTTCAGATAGTTTTTACCTAGTGTAACGATAGTCCCTGTTTTTTGATTATTCAAAAGCAGCTGGAGATTCAATCACTGCTATTTGCCAGCTATGTTTTTAGACTGTGCAAGCAAGTAGTTGAAAACCCTCCTTTATAGGTAAAAAAATCCATACAGGCCTGAGCAGAAAAGACAGAAGGTACAGTGTCTTTTTCTTTCTGATACACTTGAAAAATAGTTTTTAAAAACAGCCTGAAGTACTTGATACTCTAATACTAAACCAGTCTGATTCTCTTGCCTAAATAATGTGAATTTGTACTTGCAAAATATTTTAAGATGTACATTTAGTAGAAAAGATTAGTACAGGCAAAGAACTTTATCACTAGATTGAATAGAAGTTGTTCGTACTATTCTAGATGGTTGAAGAAACTAATGTGAACTGCTTCTATAGACTTACTGAGTTTTCTGCAGTAGACACGGGGATAGTAGTGTCAAGACAGTGTATTCATATAAGATAAGGAAAATATCAATTTCAGGGATGCTCCAGTAGTCTCAACTGACAACACTGTTTTCATTTGAACTCATTTCACTGTTTAATAGTCTTTATTTTGAAAGACCATAGCCATGTATACGTTCAATTGGCTAAGCCTTTATAAGAATTTTGCATTCAAATTGGTCTTGGAGTTACTCATAGAATTTGGGAGTCAGTAAAATTTGAATGACAGTCATCAAATGAAGCCAAAGGGCTCAAAGATCTTCTATTTGTAAGTAGAGATGGGGGAGAAATATTTTTGCAAATCGTGCTTCTTTTATGTGCATGTTATGTCTCTATAATAGTTTTTTTTTTTCCCCTGATGGGATATCTGAACTATGAAAGGAGGCATCTGTTTTTCCACTTTCATTGATCAACTAAAGCAGTCACTTCCTTATTCCCATCCTCCTCATCTGTATCTTTTTGGCGGCAATCACATTTTCTGGGCAGCACTTCCAGCACTTCCTTGCCAGTCTATAAAGGCCAAAAGGAAGATTCAAACCAGTCTGGAGCTGAGTAGTCAGGTCATCTAATTTATCTCCTCTACACTGACTTTTTTCATCGCTTAAGATGTTGTTCTGTAGATGAGACAGTCTAATTAGTTACAGAGAGTATAATCCAGGAATCACTGCCTTCAGTAAGGTACTGTACTTCAATTTTAATGAAGTATTATGGAAGTCTTAATTTTAAATGAACTTCATTCACTACTGCTAGGATAACAATAATAATAGTAATAAACATTTATCTCGATAAGCATTTTATGATGAAAAAAATGAAGTGATACATAAATAACCAATAGCCAGAATATTTTAGAATGAGTGTTATCTGTTGTCTTCATGTTCTTAAAAATGAGGAAAGTGAGACTGTAGGTGACAGATCCACAGCAGTCCTGAAAAGAATAAAAATGTTCCAAGCAAATTTTATGTTTTCATAACTACTGGAATGTTTTGAAAACCTGTTCTGAATTTTCCAAAGCATAGCACTATTTAGAGGCAAAATAAAATTCTCTTTTTAGGATTAAAAAATAAAAAAAAAAATCTCAAGGGACATAACCAATACATTTAGAAATCAAAGAACAGTTTAAAGCTGACGATCTCCAGCCAGTAAGTATGGTTTCATAAAACTGGATGCACTTCCATTTTCCTCCTACTAGATGGGGGGCTCTGTAAGAACTGCTAGAGTTGTCCTTTATGTTTGTTTTCCATTAAATCAGTTAAATGTTATTGATTCTGAAGGTGATTCTTACTTCACGTAGTATTTGCCAAACAAAAAGCATGGCAACATTAGTGAAGGGGAATAAAATCAGTAACTCTTAATTATATATGCTGAAAATTATCTTCATGTTTTAGAGGAACGTAGTAACTGAGGAATTTACATCTTTCTGTCATAAATCTGCTTCTTTCCTGCTTCTGTTATTTTGTAAAATTTCCCCTTGAAAAACTTTGTTTTAAATCCCTAAAATTCATATAACAGGAAATTCAAAGCCCCAGTGAGATTCTTCACCTGAAGCTCATTTGGAGTGCATCAGTTTGTCAGATCCCAAAGGAAGGTGTTAAAGATATCTCAGATGGCCTATCCTCTGGAAATGCCTATTTATTTCCAATGGCATAGAGATCTCCCCTCAGACAGCTACCTCAGATACTGATGTCGGTGCAGACTCAGAGATTAAGCAGACAAGTGGAAATGCTCCTCCCTCTCTTTCCTGCCACCTGCCCTATGTCTTTCCCCTGACTTCAAGGACTTAGCTCCAATCTTTCATCCTCAATTAATACGAGAATGAAAGAATGATTTGCTTTCCAATTCTTCTTAAGAAGAGAAGCAATCATTTTGAAGGAAATCTGTAGATAGTTTATGTTAGTGCTCAATTACCCATCATTCAGACAAGAGTAAATATTAGGATTTGAGAATCTAGCACAAGTAATAGATTTTTCTTTTTTAGGGAAAACAGCCTATTTGCTTTACAGCCAAGCATTGACTGTTTCAATATGTTCAAGCCTAGGAGGCTGAAAACGACAACACAGATGTGATTCACATAGGGATCACCAGCATGGTGCTTCTGTGTTCTGGCTTGTTGGAAAGCTTCCAGGGGATTTAGGAAGAGAACATACTGCAGAAATGCAAACCATTATTTAGCCAATTAGTTAGGAAAATGTGTTGTTTCAGCATGATCAGATTTAGCTTTGTTAATTTTTATTTGTTCTCATTAAAATTTCCGCACACAGAACAAAATATTTAGTCACAGAGCTGTTATCTATAGTTAAAATGGCTATTTATCAATCAGATGTTGCTTGAGAATATCCTGTGTATGGAGGAGCTTACATATCTCCTAGGTGACTGTAGGAACAAAGTAGAACCATACTGCGTAACAGCAAGGCACATCCATTATTCTTTTAGCAGCGTGGTATTTGAGTATAGATCATGTTTTGTGCATGAAATTTATCTGATTATTTTGAACCTATAAAACCTAATTGAAACATTTTTAGTATTAGATTCTTCTTTCCTAGAAATTGCAGTATGTTTGGTCTGGGGAGAGGTGGAAGAGACCATAGAAAAATGCCCCTCAGCGATGTTGTTGTTCTTGCATAACATCCTTATGGACTGGTACAACTGAGCAATGCACAGCCATTTTTAAACGTGTAGGTAAATCACTTTGTTTTAAATAAGCATGAGACACATTAAGGTTTTCTTGGTCTTTAGATAATCTACCGTAGATGCAAAAATTTGTAGATGAGAATCAAAAGTGGTTTTACAGGAAGGACTTTCCTGGTTTTCCACATAGTAATGAAATATGATACAAAGCAGCACAGTGTCAATAAATCTACGGGATAAAGGTCAGGTTTACATCGATGGACAGAGCTAGCAAATACATTTGTTCCTGCAATGTCTGTGTTTTAAATGCCAACCTCTGATGAACCCAGTGTAGAAATACACTTTAGGGTTTGATGAGATGTCAGTTTTGTTCAGTGCTGATCAAATAAGATGAATGAAAGTGAAACAAGAACAAAAATATTACTTCTGTCATTTATTTTTTATGCATTACAGGAAGTGGGTCAGTCAGGGAGATTTCTCTTAAACAAATAGCAATCACTGCACAATATCACCCATTGATCTATTTCACAGCAGGCAATAGCCTTTTTGTCAGAAAGGACATACCATTCAAATACCACAGAATACATAGAAATGCCCATGACAGGTTTGAAAAGTATCTTCCCCTCCTTTTATTGCCAAGCCATCTCCTTTCACAAATCAATCTAGGCAGCAGAGGCAGGGCATTGCAAAAAAAAAACAACCAACCAGCCAATCAACCAACCAAACAAAAAAAACAGCTTTCAGTTCTATGATGAAGGCAGATATGCAATAAAAAAATGTAGCATAAATATTGCCTAATGTAATGGAAACGTAGTATTTGGCAAAATATAATTTGTTCTGTTACATGAACCTGAAAACATACCTGACAATTAGGCAATTGCAGAGGAGCAGCCCTAGCAATTTGAAGGCCCAGTCCTTAATCTGAGTAATGTGTCATATCATTAATTCATCATCTTCGTGAAACATTATCAGATGCTAGAGTCCATGTATCCCCCAGGACTATAACTGTTTGCCTTAAAATAAAATGTATTTTTGTGGATAAACTGTTTTGAAAATGTACCACTTGCTTTTATGCTTAATTTGGTTAGGAAATTATTTTAATGCGTTTAAATGCAGTATCCAGCTCTTGTTTTGAGTGATTCAAAGCAGCTATTATGTGTCTAAAGTAAAGCAGCTAAATTCATATATATGCACCAAAGTAAGTGGGTTGAGTTCCTAAGCATTTATGACCCGTGTGGAGGTAAATGTTACTTCCAGTTTATCACCTACATGTTGGCACAGCTAAAGAGCAACACAAAAATGTTCTAGTAATATTTTACTGTTGAATTTGGAATGTCTGGTTTGTATCCATTATTTATTCGAATAACTAAATTACTTCAATTTGCTTGACAAGATATCTTTGCTGATCTTAAAATTCATGAATTATCATATTCAGAAGATGTGTATTTCAGTGCAATGACATCTGTAAATAGAACTGATTAGATTTAATTCAAAAGACATTTGTCTACTGCTTTGGCATGTTATTTGTGGAGGTCAAATAAACTAAATCATAATGAATGCCTGAAATCAAGTAAGCATTCATCTAGTAATGGAAGTGAGATGTGTGAGAAACCTCTCAGCTCTAGCTGAAGTCTGGGTTTATCGGCAGGCTATAATCTTGAGTATCATGTTTCTTTTTAGAGATAAGAATAAACCTCCTCTTCAAAAATGCAGAGGAAAATTACAGCACTTGTGAAAGGGAAAATTTGGTTATAAGAGCATAATAAATTGAGGAGAAAGAGACCTGCATCTATATGGCTGATTCATTCCTGCTGAGTCTACTTGTTGGATTAGTTGCAAATATTTAAGCATTTACCATTCAATATAAAAACACTACAGAGCTTAACCGTGATAACCACCATACCACTCATTAGTTAGAATTACCTGTGTTACCCTTGCAATGATAAGAAATGCCAGTAAAAGGTAATACAGAATTTGAAGCTTCAAATTTATTGTTTATATTGTAAAGTGTATTCTTTTTCTTTTTTTTAACAAAGAAACAAAACACACTATATATAATTCCACTTAAGTTCTCAATAGATATCGAGCTCTTCAGAGTTGTTTTAGAATTGAGAAGAATTTAATGGCAAGGGAAAGCAGAGAATGATTGTTGTAGCATAACAAATGACTTATATGATCTTTTCTCCTTTGTAATATTGGGTCTGGGTAATTTTGTAATAATCGTAATATTGGATTTTAGCTTTACTTTCCATTAGGAATTCTCTTATGTGATATAGCAATACATATTATTATTATTGTACACCTGTGCATTTATCAGCACCACAAAAATGAGACAAAGTGTGGATTTTTTTAAAAGAGTAGACATTCTCAAAAGAATTAGTGTGAAAATTTCCATTTTGTATAGGAGGACTGAGATTTTTTCCATTTCTTAAACCTTCCAACTACTAGTCTGTTAGTACTCCATCATTCATCTGAAGTGATCTTGCATCATACCTCTCGCTTGACAGATTAGTGCTGAGGTTTGGTGTCAGGACCCAGAACACGTCCCTTCCACATGATGGCTTAGCTGCCGGCGCTGGGAACCTGCTGTAGTTATGTCCAATAACAAAAATCATGAAACTAGGACAAGCTAACTGTAGCACTGTGTCTGCAAGGAGAGCCAACTGAGCAGTGCTCCTGAGGGTCATCCTGGCTGAGTGATGGGGCAGACATGCCTGTGTCCTGCCCTGGTCCAAACTCTGTTCGAGGGGCTTGATTCTCAGATCACTCTATCTAGTGATCTGAACTCTGGGTTAAGCCTGGTTCCCTTTCCAGATCTGCTCTGCTTGTCTTGCTCAGGAATGGTGGGACTGCCTTTTCATCTGTGAAGCCTCTGCTGCTGCCTGCCTTGTTTTCTCAATGGGTCTCTGGCTCTGCTCACCACTTGAAGTAGTGCATAAACCACTTTGTCAGCCCAACTAAAGAAGAAAAGAGGAGTTACCTCCAAAACTGGAAGTGAAATGGGCAAAGCAAACCCAAAGGAGGCGGTAGAGCTTCCTGTAAATTATCACTGATCCAAAAGAACTTGCTTTTTGTAGGCCTTTCTTTTGACCAACCTATGAATGTCTTACCTAGTTACCAGATAAGTATTAATTGTACCAGGGGAAGGAAAATAGTATCCTATTGCTCTTTTGTGAGATAAAACTCTCTTGATAAACAGGAACCATTCATATTGCACATAAATAACTCTCAAGTTTAACTATACCTAATTTCAGATGAACTTCTTAGCAGCTGCAGACTTTATGGAAGTCTTCCAGATGTGTATCAGAAACCCTAATGCAATATCCTTCATGTGAAAGGATATCCTTCAGCTACAGTTTCCTTCTCTGAACTATTCGCTAACTTATTTTTCTCCCTCAAATGTCTGTCAGATCGTTGATCTGTCTAAAGCACTTTCTTTCCCATCATTAACATAAGTAATTGACCTTAATAATAATATTAATATTAACTTATTAATAATGACAGAGAACAGAGAAGTGTGGAGGGAACTCTGTATATCCACACAGTGGGGTTCTTGGCTGTGTCCTCATTTATCCTTGCAGATGAAGTAGTTAAGTGTGTTCAGGACGATGACTTTAGTGGCTGTGTTTAGGTCATATTTGTATTATTTTCTATTTTGACAACAGCAAATACTTGGTTAACACACTGCAAACTATCCCATTGAATTCTTTTATCCCCAACAAAAAATTTGACTCATGTTTGTTGACTAAGCAATTGTTCTTACATATTGTTTCCAGTTGTACTTAATAAACGACTTTAATTTGCAGCACGCTGCGTGCCTATATCTCTACAACCCTGTGCAATAATTTGTATATTTCCTCTCAATAGTTTAATTGTTTGTAATTGTCATTTTTGAAGGTAACTTCTTGATAATTCAATTGAACAGGTTTTTTTTTTTCCCTTGCTTTTCAATAGTAAAGTTTTAGGTATGTTTTATTCAAATTATCCAAGGTACTTCTTTTACATCTCTTTCTAATCTGGTTAACAAACAGTACTATTCTTACTTTTCCTTTGGGAAACAAAGAAAAAGCACCACAAAAACGTATTTCTTTACGTAAATGCAAACAAGGCCATTTAATTAGGTTTGGTAGCGTAGCTGATGAATGGTCTGTATATACTATAAATGGAGTATATATATCATGTATACATACACTTTAGTTAGAACTTTACAGCATCTTAATATGTCTGTGTAAAGAAAGGCTTTAGTTCCAAAAAGCTGCTGCTTAATCAAATTTTACAGGGGTTTTTAGTATTCTAAGTTCTACAGAATGGTTCCTGTAACTTCACACAGGAGAAAATTGTTATGTAAAGAAAATTATTTACTAGATGGCTAAATGAAAACACACATGAAGAAGTGGTAGGTGCCTAAATTTTTTTAAATCTGCCCTGAAGTCTAATTCATGATGAATTGCTCAGTGTATGAAATAAAATATCTGTTGATGGTATAGGGAAGGGAACTTTGAGAAGATAGTATTGGTGTTTTGCATTTTTTGATACTGGTGATTTCTGCTTGTCAATGTCTAAAAAGGTGTTAGAAAAGGATTCTAATCTCTTCTAAGAATAGACTTTGACTCCGCAATCTCATTATAAAACGAAAACAACCCATCTACATCAGTGGGTATATAACTTAAATATAAAACATGTATTGATTTTTTTTTTTTTAAGATAAATCAACCGTGCCAACTGTTCATGTCATTTTCTTGCACCTAATTTTCTATCTCTCACTGTTGTGCAATTTTACATCACTTCTAAGATGAAATAATACATCTAAAAGCTGTTTCAACCCTCGTTAGCTGATGAAGACTTTTTTTTTTTAATTTGTTTTTGTGGGTGTTTGTTTTTTTTTTTTTTTTTAAGACAGTATCCTGTATTAAATATTTTCTAACTGTCCATTTCCATTTCCAGTGTGTTTTCAGTGTGTTTTATGTATCTTACATAAATACAGTTACACCTAGGCATAATATGTCTGCTGGTTTGAATCACACTGAGATGCAAGAAAAAAGACAAAATTCTTATTCAGGTTTTAGTTTTTCTCCAGTGCTGTCACATCACTTCCAACTAGGTTAGTGACACAGAGATTGGGAAGGGAAAGATCAGTCTGTGTCTACTTATTCTGCTCAGTCTACTGAAAGCGCTCTCCTCGCAGTGTGGGCATTCTGTCTGGTCAGTTCATCAGAAGTAGCTGAGTCAGGTATCATAAAGCAGCTGACCTAAATCTACTTGCAAGTAGCTCAGGCACATCATGCTCATTGTTTAATGTTTACAAGTTTATTGCAGCAATAGAATACTATAAAGCTTTATCTTGTCAATACTAAAACACTACTGCTTCTTTAAACAAACCTGTCTAGAGACTATCCAACTATGAGGACAGTTCTGAAAGTAATGCCTCCTGTTTTATTATATCAGAACATCAGAGGCTGATGTTGGTGGTAAGGCAGTAAAGGTTGAACCTTCCCACCAGTACTCCATTACATTTTGTTGCTGTGTGAGATGGCAGCTGCGGGGCAGTCTGACAGAATGGCATCTGACATGGGAGTGCCTGTGAAGCAAAGGTGTGTCATTGAGTTCCTCCATGTGGAAAAAATGGCACCCGCTGACATTCATCAACGCTTGCTGAATGTTTGTAGAGACCAAACATTGAATGTGAGCACAGTGAGTGCTGCGTTTCAGCAGTGGTGACAGCAACAGTGTGTCACCTCCTCTGGTGCAAACCTTTACAAGTGCAGCATGCAGGCTCTTGTTCATTGCTAGCAAAAATGCATAGCTAATGGTGGTGACTATGTTGAAAAAATAGTGTTTTGTATCTGAGAATGTGCTCTATTAAAGTGTTGTTCTGCTGTTTGTGTCTGTTGTAGTTTCCATAAAAATAAATAGGAGGCATAACTTTTGGAGCAACATACATATTATGTGTTTTGAATTGAAAATGAAGGAGTCCAAGGATAGAATTAGAAGTAATATTTCAGGAGAGAATGTCTGAAGAATATTATTGATAGGAGATTTTGCACTGCCAGCCAAGGTTATTAAATCAGAAACTAGAGAAATCCTGAGAGAAGACAAGCATGTGATTCATGCAAGGAAAAATACTTTGAAGGGCATAAAACATAGTTAAATAATATTCATTGTGCAGGTGAAAGAAAATCATCTCCATGAAAATCTGAAGTAACATCTCCCATTGAAAGTGTCAAAAATAATCCTTTCAGATATGAATGATACGCTTGCAGAACTCAGAATGAATTTGGATGCAGGGTGAGAAACTGGACAGTGACCTAGCAATTGTGTGAGATTGACGTAGTACAAAAGAAAGGTGGCTGGAATGTACGAATTACTGAACAATTTCTTTAGTGTTGCATGTCAGCATGAGGTAAGCCACTCTGGAAAGGATTTAAAAGAAAATGAACTGAATAGGTAGAGCTCTGAAAGGGTAGCTTCAATGGCTAACCACATGACCACGATTAAAGCACTGTGAGAATTTGGACAACAGCCTTGCTGATCTCAGAGATGCTCAGTTTGGGAGGAAAAATTAAGTGTGAGTTTATGAAGAAGGCGGTGAAGATGAGGCCACTGTCAGAAACAGGGATTAAGGAGTAGTTTAATTATCACAATCAGAAACCGTCAGTGAATCTACAGGAGCAAAACTGCAGTGAATTGTAGAATAAATATGAGATTATTTGGAAAAATGTGAAATTACTGTCTGGTGCTGTGTGCTGATCTGGTAGGTGAACCTTCATTAAACCAAGTGAAGGAGATTTAAAGAAGGGAAAAGAGAAAGGGAGAAACGCAATAGTTTTTCTTGGGTAAAAAAGTATTATTGAAGATGATGTTCATGGATTAATACTTAGTAACAATCCAACTTAGAGGAGCTCTACTGAAAAAAATACTGTAATACCCACATCATACGTTGTATGCCAAATAGTTTTATTCCTGGTCAGAATGTATGTAGTTTCCAAAGGGATAATTTTTGGCAAGTACAGAGCAGACAGTGGACCTAGCTTTGCCTGAAAAGTCATTATATTTTGTATAAGATTTCTGCTACTACTCTTGAATGCCTATTTTAATTTCTTTTAGTATGAAACTAAAGGAATCATGTTTCAAATGCAATTTATCAAAAGCGTTGAAACAGTACAGTTCAATCAAAATTGCTTCAACTATCTCTAAATAAGAAATGCGTCCATTTTGCATGCTGTTAAAATGCACATTTGTGGTAAACCCCCAATGTGTCTGTCTTATCTGTTTTGCTTGTTTAAACCAATAATCTCTACTTAGAAAGGAGTGGGAACTCTGCAATTCTTTATCTTGTTCACTTCGTGCTTTTGACTCTTGGATATGAAATTATTTTTTACTTTTAAATTGTTTGCTTATAAAAAAAAATCTTGTCTTTATGTTTTTGTGTTGGCTGTGCAACTGTTGCCAGAGATGCAGACTGTAGGAAAGATTGAAGAATATATTTGACCTGAAAACTCTAGTTACCTAGAACTACTTGAACATGGTTACACGGGTATATATGCCTGCATGCTTCAGGGGGAAACATTTATTTTGAGCAGAGGGAACGTTCATAAGATCTGGTAGGTGAAATCATGACCCAAGAAATTAGTGATGAGTTCTGTGTTGCTTTCAAACAGACCTGTACTTGAACGCATAGAACAAGCTAGTGTTTCTGCCAATTTTGCTAACCTTCTGCTAATGTGGGTGGTGGTTTTGTTTTGTTTTCCGGTGGAATCTGAGGAATCCATATTATAGGATAAAATGGTAGAGTAGATTTTGTTGATGGTTGGAGGAGCAATAGTACCATTACCATTGCTTGGTTGCTTCCTTTAGAGCTTCATTTCCTTCAGTGGTAGCATAAAAGAAAAAAAGAAATATTTCAGGACTACTGAATTCTCTCCCAGCCTAAGTAAGCATTCTAAATTTTGCTTCAAAAGGTAAATATTTTTGGAAGGCCGAGAGGAAGACATGAACATATGCTCTTGAAAAGCATGTGTGTTTTAGGAGCTGTTGTCCCAATAACTTGCACTGAAATGCAATCCTCTAAGTGCACAAATTCTTTCTGAAAACAGAATTTTGGTGATTTTTGAAAAGCTTCCCTATTGATTTTCTTCAGTGTCAGTGGAATTGATCAACAAAAGCTTTGTTGTGTTGGAAGAGATTATTTTAGCAGCTTCCACATTTAGCTATGTGTTTAGAAAAATGCAGCTAACTTTCTGTTTACGAAAACAGAAGCAGTTGATATGACAAGATACTGAAACAGAATGTATTATATTTCCTTGCAGATTGCACTTTTGCATTAATGAACTGTCAGGAAACCCCAGGGAATACAACCAAAGAGGTATTTATTCTTCTGCCTATATGGTTCAATTAAATATCCTACTAATTAATTCAGAATTACTTTACCACTGTAAATAGTTCTTGTGAAGTGTTTACATCATTGTCCCTCTAACACAGCAAACAAGGCAAAAATGGCAACTTCTTGGTCTGTATGTTATCTGGTGCATAGGAAAATAGATCTCCATTTCTGATAGTTTGCTGTGTTTCTAAAATCAAGCACATAATTCCAATCCCACTAAGATCCATTTAAATTTCATAGAATCATCATGGAATTGTTTGAGTTGGAAGGAAGCTGTAAAAGTTTTCTAGTTCAACTACTCTGTGATGAATGGGAACACCTACAGCTCGACTAGGTTTCTCAAAGCCCCGTCCAGCTTGGCCTTTTATGTGTCCAGGGAAGGGGCATCCACCACCAATGTGGGCAACGTGTTCCAGTGGTTCACTGCTATGAAATCAGGTAGAACAGACTGTATAAACAAGATCAAAATCAAGTTTAATTCCAAAAATCTCTATGAATATGGGACATAATTGTCTCCTGCATTGCCTCTCATGACTCCTTGCAAAATTCTTTGTTTTTCTTTAATATTAATAATCTGGCTGTATGTCACCTTGTAATTGCACAACTCTGCTTTCAAGGTTCTGAAACTTAATTTCTATTCTGTATTGGAATACCAAACTTTTGGGACTTATTTATAAAGCAGAACCTCACTGATTATTCTAAAACTGAAAGTTCAATTTGTCTTTTCTCGAAGAAATTAGAAAAAAAAAAAACATAATCAGTAAAAGAATTCCAGTAGGACAGCACTTAGTTGCTTGAGCAGCGGGAAGCTTCAGCCACTGTTAGAACTCGACTTTTAGAAAATGCTTCTTTTGCTACAGTTTTGGATTGTTAATGCATGTCTTTATGGCTAGCAGATTTTGTTAGTTTTGTTGCTTGTTTGTTGTTTTAGTATGGTTTCTAAGTGGATGCAGATGAGCCAAAATACAGTAAGAAATCTTTTCCTTTACAATTTCAATCCCAGTCTTGAAAATGCCATATCTGTGATTTATATTATAAATTTCATGCACACTGTGCAGTTTAGCACTTCATTTTTTAGTGTATTTTCCCTGACTTCCACTAATAACTCACATTTCATTCCTCTTCTTTTTAGAGGATTGTAAAAAATGTGTTTTAACCAGACTCTGAAGCCCCAGGCCCATAAATACTGAGAACTTTTCAGGAGGCTAATTCCTTCATTTCTCCCATGCCATAATTGCTTATCTCATTAAGAGATTGCTCCATTAAATTTATATTTGTATTTTTTTACATCTTATATTTGAAAACATGAATGTATAATGTCTCCCTGGGACTCTGCACCATTATGATGAAAGATACAAGTGCAGTCTAAGACAGACATGTTTAATTAGTGAGCAAACTTGACATTTTCAGTGTTTAGGCTAGACAGGGAAAAAGCCAAGAGCAAATTAGCATGTTTTTTTCCTTAATTTTATTTTTTAGACTGTATACAGAAAATAATTTATTGAACTGAAATGAAAATGAAAGTTCTCTACATAGTTCTCTACATAGAGAGAAGTACATAGTGGATAAAATACTATAAGAATTAGGACTTGGTATTTAATCACAGATCCAAATATTCCAAATACTTAGATAGGAGCAATTATATCATTTTTGAATGACATCTCAAATGCTGTAGGCAGCAGTGGCAGACCCACATCTTAGCTAATAAAATATATTAAATAATCTCCTATTGAAACCCAGAATGACCTTCTGAGATCTATTTTTTTTACTCTTAATAAAAATTGTTGCATGTATTATTGGAGGCATTTTATGCTTCTAAGACTATCTAAAGAGATACTGGAGGTAGTTTCAAGCTTACAAGAATAGGTAGATACAACTCAGTTTCAGAATTGTTCTGCTCCTACATAATACCAAAATAAGGATGAGATACTCAGAAATGACTAGCTTGCCTTACGTATGTGAGATTTCAGAGTTATGTAACATTTAAAGTGTTGAGCTCTACAGACTCAAGCCATTCATTTTGCTTCAGGTGAGAGCAGAGACTTTTACACATACAAAAACTATGAATAGAAAATATTACTTTTAGATTTTAAGAAATTCTTAAAAGGTCTAAATGCACATGTGGATTTTTTTTCATTCAGAGTGGCAAGAGCTGATCTTGGCTATGTGCTATGTGGCTTGTAAAATTAACTCACTGCTCCATGTGTGAGATTCAGTGGATTTAGCTCTGCAATGCTTTGAAAAGTCTTTTGGTGAGGTCTAAAGTCAGCATAAAGCATTGACTTGACCTTTAACAAACTGCCAAAATAGAAAATGTAACATGGAAAATCTTCACATTCATAGCAGTGGTATATTATTTATTCAATAAAGATGGTACATTGTGTTACACTATGGCATAAATCAATGAGATGTTGGTTGAGCATTTCATAAAGAACTGCCTCTAAGCTAATACACTTTTACAGTGATATTGTTTTATCAAAGAGTTATACCAGTTGGTTAATACCAAAGAAAAGAGGCAACTCCCATACGTTAAGAAAGATACAGTGATACTGTTGATAGTTTCTCTGTTCTTCTCGTAAGTGCCATCATTTCACATCAGTTCTGAACTAAGAGCTAGTGTTTTGACCTCTGCTTCCAGGACGCTTGTTTGAATCTGATCAGCATTAGTTGTATGTGGTCTTTAGCATCTAAAAATTGGTTAGATGCAATGCGTTAACTTCATTTTGTATTTATTGAGGTCTGGTGATTGTCAAGTCAAACCATCAGAATTCAATCAGGGTGTTTGTTTCTGACTTGGACATTATTTAGTGGGTACTGGTGGTGAAGTTCAGAGTCAAATGCTTTTGTTAGTTGTGGTAACAAATTAATGGACGGCTCTGTAATGTTAGCCCTGTTTTTCCTAATTTTAACATATTAAGATTTGCTTATATATTTGTTGCCAATACTGTCCAAATACACACCAATAGGCATTTAAAATTAAAGCGAGTGTGATCTTATGTCACTTGATAGCTTTCCCACCTCTTTCCATTTTTAGTCTTTCATTGTGGTTCCTAATGGTCATCAGATCTTTACAGAATTAAAGGCCTTATGCCTTGGAATTAATTTATACCAGCCTACAATGTTACAGAATCAGTTCTGTAGTATTTTATACTTCCTTCACTATTGTATAACAGTGTCATATAAGAAGGCAAACCATTCAGGCTGGCAGATTGAATCTCCTTCTACTAATTCTGTACAGTATTCCTCAGCAGATCATTAAGGCTTGTGGTCAGTTTTTGGGTTCTGTTGCTGAGGATTTTTTTTTTCCTCAACTGGCAATAGAATTTTCGTTCTTTGAAAATCTGTTATACATTGATGGGTAATGAGTGATTCGGTAGAAAGGAGCAGGAATTTTTCAATTTCACAAACATTTTTAATATGGGCTGGAGAATGAAAGAGGAGAACCTGCAGAATCTGGGAGTTAGGGCCCTTAGGATTTAGTGAAGGCCAACTTTCTCATCTGTGAAGTTGTTTTTCATTACATCTGACATTTTTTGAGGGTGAGTTTTGTTACAGACTATTAGCCTATGGCACTGGGCTGGGAAGATGAGACTTCACTGAGATGCAGTACAAATAATAAAAAAAAAAGAGCGAACAATTGAAATTACAGGGTTATTGGTATCTTGTTGTCAAGGTAGCTTGAGGTTGGTTTTGCACAGAGAGGAATTCAGCTTGCTTTTGAGTGTGATACTGAGAAATGAATTCTGCACCCATTGTGCCCCTACACTAATTATCAAACTTTCTGAGAAACAAAGAACAAAACTGAACCAATTCTTTTTAGCTTTCACTGTTTAACTCTTGTCGTGCCTTTCTGGATGTCTGTTGATAGAATTGAAGGTTTTCAGTGTAATCGATTACAGTAAGTGTCTGTTTTGTCCTGGATAATATATATTCCTGGAAGGAACAGAACAGGTAGCTTGTCAGTAGATTGTTACTTCAGGGATGTAACTTTGGATTTTTAAGAGTCAAGTTCCTGATTTCACTGCCACTTACTTCGAAGGGAGTGAGCCCGTGTCAGCAAGGAATTAACAATTGCCTGCGTGGCTTCTGAGTAGATAATCAAGTAACAATCATGTTGAAGTCATGAGACATTACCAACGTATTAAATGAAAGAGGATCCAAGAAAGGATATTTCTAGAATAATTTAAGGAGAAACTTCTGAGAAACCTAAAGATACCTTGGTTCAACCTTCCTCCATAAGTGCAAGGCATTAAGCGACTGAGCAGATGTTTGCTGCCTGAAGGATGTTTATAAACAGTAGGCACAAGAAAGATTTCAAAATTGTCTCGCTAAATATTGTCTGGAAGAAAAAAGTATGTGGTCCAACATATATTCAAGGTGTTATGATTAGGCAGGAATATAAAAAGGGAACAAATGGCTTTGTAGTAGTTTGCATCAAAGGACTGTAAGTTTACTATGAGTTATCAAAAGTATTGCCATGAAATGTATCAAGAGATGAATAATCAGGAAAACATATTTTTACTGTGCTGTTTACCTGCAGTACTGTGACTAGTTTTAGTTCCTGAGTGTTAAATAAAAAAGTTTGGATCACTAGAACTTTTACATGTTTAAATCTCTTATTGTTTTGTCTTGGATAGCCCTTACATTTAGTTGCATTTTCTGGATCTCTGATCTGTCTTCTGAAGAAATGGCTGTAAAAGAAAGGAAATAATTTATTTTCTATATCAATGGTAATTCAGAAAGCAGTATTATCTTTGTATTGCAGTGAGGACATTCAGATTAGTTACTGGAAAACCTTTTAAAGGTAATAATAGTGGTGCATTGCAATAGACTGCCTGGGGAGGTTTTAGAATCCTCCTCATAGTTGGAAGTTTTTAAAAAGACAGTCTAGACAAACATCTGTCAAGATTGATATGTTTGATCTTGCCCTGGGACAGAGGATGGATGAAATGACCTCTTGAGTTCCCTTCCAGCCCTGTTAGGAATCTATCAAATCATGTTTAGGCTCCCAGGGGAGAAAAGAATTATCCAAGCACAGATAATCTGCTGCAAATGACCTTTGATAATTTCATTGACAACAATTTGGAAGTGATCTCAGAGTATAACTAGTGATGATTAAATGAAATTCTCCAAACTACCATTAATCAGTAATTTCTTCCATTATAATTCTGTGTACATTTCTAGGCTAACTGTATGCCCATATGACTTAATGCTTTTTGTAAAACATAAAATTAAGATTTTGTGATAAAAGAATCTTTACTTAAAAAGACTTATCCCATTGCAACAGAATTGATCCTAATTTCTCCAAGACTAGCCCATCAAGAGAGAATTTTGATAAACCTGTGTCTCTCTGGATAATGGTCTAGCTGCAGAAGACTGTATGACTTGTTTGGAAGAAGATTGGTGTCCTCATTTCACATGTCGAAAGACAGCTGGAATTTGACTTAAGAGTTCATCTGTAATTGGCAGCTCACTAAAGATGATAACTTCTTTTTTTTTTTTTTTTTTCTGCAATTCTCTGGAGCAATGTTTTTCAATCATTCACAATTTTGAGACCTTAAAAAGTTCCACAGATTATGTTGACTGCAGACTAGTGATAGTAAGTTAATTAACTTGTTTAGTGTTAAAGGAATGGCAGTGGTTATCAGGAAAAGAACACAGCGGTTTGAGATCATAGGTGTCTACATCAAAGATTGATGTCAGCTACTGTAGAGCTGTACTGTACATAGATATGCAGTAGACTATAGCATCAAAGGACAAGGGCAAATTCTTCTAACAATTTTAAAGATACCATTTTATTTAACAAGTAGATAAAAGAGTTTTGTGAGAAATACTGTTAAAATATAAAAACAAAAAAAATGAAGAGTTTTCATAGAACAACAAGATTTCAGATTGGAGGAGACTTCAGGTGAGCTCGAGTCCAATCTTTCTCAAAGCACTGTTGGATATGTTAAACTGAGATGAGGTTTTTGGGTCTTTATCCAACTGGGTCTTCAGAATTACACAAGGCAGACTGCACAAACTCTCTGGGCAACTTATTAAGCTGCTTGACTCTCTTATTGATCTTGTAGTGCTTTACTACTTTTATACCCTCTCATGCTTAGAAGGGTAATGGAATGCATTTTTTCTTACCACTGACAGTGTCTCATTGTAACACCAGCAACCAAATTTCTCAATGCACTGCAAAACATTAATCTTTATAAACAGATGTTTATGGCTTTGGTCTTTCAGCTGCCTTGCTGTATCTGTATAAAGGAATTCCTTTGAATATTAGAGAAGCTTTGGTGAAAGCTAAATTTATGCTAATTAAGATTTTTCTTTTACAAATAAAGATATTTTACTCTTGCATAAATATCAACAACCAAATCTATCCCTTTTTACACTTGAAATATTCAAAACTGACAAAGTAGTAGCTCAAGGACTAATTTAATGAGAAAATGCTACTACTATTATCTCTTACTGAATTAAAGAACATTGAGGCAATCAAACAGATTCATCTAGTATGTTGAAAAAGCTTTATAAATTCATCTCATTGAAAAGAATGTACTGTTGATTTCATTGCTTTCAAATACACTGGTTCTGGAAATAAAGTTAGGTATCATAATGTGAGGGAAAAAACTTATTTAATATAATCAAAATAGAAAAACAACAAAGAATTAAATACCCTTCTTACACATGTGAAAAGCTTTTTCTAAACAACTGAATTAATTATCCCTACAAGCAAAAAACAGATAAATAGTTTCTGTATCTTCAAAGAAGACAACTTTGCAGTAAGTAATATTCTTGAAAGAAAATTGATAATAATTCTTTTTCAAAGAGTGTAATATAATTTTGGATAATATTCCTTTTTCTGAGTCATTTACATAAAACATTAATTTAAAGCAAATTAATGAAAGAATCTCTCAAATTATGATTCACTGTTCTTATCTGGGAAGAATTTAAATGAAAATGCTATGAAAAATCTCACAGATATGCTGCAGAGGAGCAAAACAGTTATGGAATGTTATAGTGAGGGAAGAACAATAAGAGTAGGAGCTGAGTACGAGTGTAAAATGATGCCTGCACTCAAGTTTGCTTTGTATACTGTCCTTACAACTGTACTGTCACAGAAATAAAAAATGCAAAATTTAATGGACAGCAACCTGCTGAGCTTTGTCCAAACATCCATCATGCATTATCAAAAGGAACTTTCCTGTTTAGAAGATTTAAGAGTCAAGATAGAAAAACAGTATAAAAGGAAATCTATTATGTATTATGTAGCTCAGCTGATAGGTCTGAGGACAAGCTATTCATTTTATCTAGGAATGAAAATCTCTTACTGAAGATGATTAAGGTTTTTAACTGCAGACATTTGGTGCCTTATAGGTGATTTTTCCAAATTGATCAGGTTGTGTTTAAAGATATTTTTAGATTTGGAAGAATTCTTCTAAATCCTTGTAAACTGTTTGACTGAAGTTCTGTCTTCCTGTAAAGAACAGTAGAAGAAATGGCTTATTCACTGCCATTTCAGCCCTGCCAGTATGCTCACAGATGCATAAATGGTAAAGGACATTTGACCTTATTTATTTATTGGCAGCAGTTTGAAGCAAAACTGTAAGCCCCCTTGGGACACTTGATAGGGCTTTTCCATCATGTGCAGGACGTTCTGAAAGTAGCAAAATGTTTTCTTGCTAGCTGGAAAAGCTGTGATTTGCTGCTCTCCATTTTTTGTGTCCTAGTTCTTCTGCCTAAACTATGTGAAGTCTGCTCCCTTTGATAATATTGCCTTGCTTCTTAAATACAGTTTAGAATATGACTTACAGAGTTTCTTTTTTGTGTCTTATTACCAGTGTTTATATCTTTTTCTGGAATATATATGAGCTTTTAAATTATTTACGATAGGCAACATTACTGGGAAGAATATGAATCAAAATGGCAGACTTTGACAAATAAAATTATTGTTTTTATCTACTGTTTATCCAGTGAGGAGACTGACAAGTTAAATGATTTTCATAAGGAAAACTATCAGAATAGATAGTATATATTATCAACTAGATTGCAGTTTTGCATACGCGTACATATATGATTAACTTTATCATAATAAAATGAGGCATTTTCCTAAGCATATTTAGTGCTCTTAAAAATCAGATCTTTTTTTTGAGCTGGGCTGTAATGATAACTCAAACAGAAATATGAACTAGAAGAGGACAACCTGCAATAATCCTTGCAATTTGCACTTGTATTTTCCTGTCTGTTATTTTCACTCATGTCTTTGGGTAAGTTTGTGAAAATGGCCATTCTTCAGCAGCTCTGTCATCTTCTGTCTGATAAACAGGCGAATCAGTGGTGAAGCACTTTTACATATAGCAGTTCTTTGGGTTTACAAAATTGTATCTTTGAACTTCTCTATAAAGAAATGTTGAGATAAACCCTCTTTACCTTCTTCCCCTTTTTTTTTTTTCCTCCACTTAGGTTCAGTGATAATTGGATTTGGAACCCAGGAGGTTTGTTTGTAGAATATAATAGGATAAATAACTATCAATCAGCATAGGAGACTGCAGTTGAATTAGACTGCAGATCAGGATATAGCTGATTTCATAATTAACAGAAAAAGAAGTTCAAGGAGATTTCTTCTCTTTGCCTCAAAGCAAACTGTTATTCTAGTCACAGGTGATAGACAAAGAATGCCAAAGCAACCCTCATTCAGGATCTCTGTTCATCTGACAAAGGCTGATGTACGTAGGGTTAGGATTTCCTCTACTGTGCCATTTTTAGGAGCATAAAACTTGAGAGAAGCTCCTCCAGCTAAGACAGCTTTTGCAATCAAATCTTGCAGTTTGATGGCATGGCATTTAGGTCTATTGATCAATGATAAAATAGCAAGGAGAGATGATTTAAGATTCTTTGTTGTCAAAGCTGTAGGGGGCCTTCTTTGTTTCCTTCTGATTGAAATATTTAAGGTTAAAATATCCATGCTGTCATGGAGAAAATGCTTGTAAATGTATTGCTTATTTTAAAATGTTTATGCTCTTAGGTTGTTCAAAGAAAAATAATTATAGAAACTTCTAACTTGCTAAAAGCCTGGAATGTTAATAATGAGGCTGAACAAAAGGTCTTCTTCCTGAAGCACCTCACTTTTGTCTCCATTAAGCCTCAACAATTACTTACTTTTGCAAACATTATTATTCTGAAGCATTAAAGTGATTTTTTGACAAGCTGTAGGAACAGTTTCAGATGTTGGTACTGCCATCCTCAGCAGTGCCCTCTCCAACTGCAGAATTGACTCCTGCTGTATAAGCAAAATCAAGATCAATTGCTTAAAACTTACTGGTGATAAAATCAACTCTTGTGGCAGTGGGAACTCTACACCACAGAGTTTGCTTTTGCTTTCATAGCTTCTGAGAAAGAAGTCAGCCCTTTTTGTTATTTGTTTTTTAATGATTGCTCGTGAATTTTCTTAGGAAAAGATGCTTTCCTCCACATCATGGATTTTAACTTTCTTTTTAACCAGTTAGTTTTGTTTTCTTTTTCCCCTCACAGGGGACAGTATCTAGGTGAAGTCATAGCAGTCTCCCTTGATAGGGATTAGGTCTGAAAAGGGAAAATGCACAGCAAGGGATAATCTTGTCCCTTTCTGTAGTTTATCATTAAGGAAGTGGTTAAAAATCCAAATGTAGAGAAAGTGTTGTAAGCTATTGAAAGTACAGAAGAAGAACCAAAAGTGATTTTAAAAATCTTTGTGTAGAAAACACATAACTAAAAGGGTTTCTCTGACTTCTACACATGATCAGCAGGGAATAATGAGTTCAGAGCAGTATGACAGTAGAAAATTTAGGATATTTCAGCTCCATAAAGCTGTTACTGTACACATAAGCTTAGAACAGAGCTGATGAGAAGTAATCATTGCATACACTTCTTGAAAGTCTGTGACTAGTGCTTTCAGATGCTTACCACAGGAGGGAAGAGAGGGGAAAAAAAACTTCTGTCCCTAGGCAAGGTAGCCTCGTAGTTAGGAGACTTGCTGAAGAGTGGATGTATTACTTTTCTTTAGGAATAGTGTGCACATAAGTCAGGTGGATATTTTGGTAAGTTGCCATGAATTCTGAGATGTTTTCTAGGTGTACCAATTGCTTACCTTAAGTGTCAGCTGTTGTACAAGTGAGATGTACATCTGGAGCAGTTACCCTTCATCACAGAGCATAGCTGAGCACATATTGTTATACAGGTTGTGAATTTTTTCAGTATTAACCAGTTAAATATTTAGCATGCTATAGTCTCCCTATATAAAGCTATATATTTCTTCTTCCAGGCAGAAATACCATTGAGAATTTCTCAGGTGAGAAATCAAGGTGTTGTTGAAAGACCATGGATATGCTAGTTCTCCTCAACTTGCTTATCTCATGCTTTACAGAAGGAATCATCATGCAAATAGTAATTAAGTTTTCTATTTTAAGATGCTTCATAGATTTCAAAGTTATTCCACTAGTTTATTGTTCATGTAACAAAATTCATGCAATCTTGAATTGTGCAATCTTGCAGATGTTTATTCATAACAGAAAATAATTTTTTTCTGTGCTTAATGTGTGTGGGCGTTCTACAAGAAACAAATTCACAATGCGATAACTCAGCATTTTACTTCTGAACACATAATGTTCCCTTCTGCACTTCTTTTGGATCATATGGCTGCTGAAATAATAATGACCATGTCTACATATCATGCAACAGAAGCAGAACTGTAAAGAACTGCAGATGATGGAAAACAAGAATTCCCATCTTGCACTTCAGCCTGTGTCCCATTTTCTTTTTATTTGACCCTGCCTGAATAATTAATGTGGGATTGGTATCCAAGAAGGTATCTAAAGAAAAAAATAAACATAACACAATTACAGAAATATCATTATACGAATGAAATATTTTTTCTATACAGAACATGGAATAATTGGCTGTGTTGTAGTAACCTATATTAATGAGTCAGAAAAATCATTTTGTGAATATTACCTCATTCTGTTTTCTGTGTGGGAATTTTCATTTTATAAAATCAAACAATACGAGATTTCTCAGATTGGAAAATAGTTGATGCTTCATTCTACAGTTCCAAAGTAATACACAAATTAAACCATTAAGTATGGGACTGAACACTACTTTGTCATCTTTATCTGTCTTGACGTAGTATGGGTGGCTTGAGGGATCAGCAGACTTATATACTCATCCAAAGAACACTGCTGAGCAGTAGAGCAGTCCACAACACACAAAGACACCTCCTGATAGAGAGCATATAAATAGCTGTTATGAGAGCTAAGCTATAAAAAGGCTGAGTGAAATATGGTGTCACTAAAATGCATAGCAAATCTCTGTATGATTTCCATGCTGCCAGGATTTCATTTTAATTCAACAGAAGTTTCTGGAATGAGAGGAAAGGTCAGATACACAAATCTGAATAAATCATGAGTACATTTTAATCAAAACTTTCTTTTATTGACCTGATGTTTCTTAAAATTTAATGTGGGCATAACTGTTGTTCTTGTACTTAGAAAATCTTGTTTGAAATAAGACTCATGAAGTGTTGATGCCTTTCTGTAGGTAAACAAGTACTGAGTCTGCAGGAAATAAGCTGAAAAATTGCAAGAAATCTTTGAAATACTTCTGTGTGCCTAAAATCAGAGACAAAATTGCTACATAGGAGAAGCAGTCCTGACCTGGCTTCCAGTGCGGATAACTGGCAATAAGCTGAGACATGTATAGCGTCCTACTACGTTGTAAGAGATTGAATTCTCAAGGAACAGGTAGGTGTCAGATAATTTACATTTCATATTTACTTCTTCATAAATGATTGAATGTGGTAATTTCTGCTTTAATAGAATACACTAAGACATTTCTGATCTTATTCAGAAGGTTACAGTTAGCATAATATTGTTGTTCCCTTTTCAAGCAGAGGGGGGAAAAAAGGAAAGTAAAAAGTTTATCTCTTGATTTAAAACAGGTAAATCATAGTTAAGGAATATCCTGCAGTATTTTTTGAAATGTTATCTTCTCATTTTTATCTACAAATAATTACAAATGCCATCTCAAAAATCAATCAGTTGGGAGTTGAATAAAATACCACCAGTGTTAGGAGGCACTGCAAAACTCCCTGGTCTTACCAGAGAGTTATGGGACCATTAAATCTTTGCATCTTAAACAAACTAACTCAGGTGTATCTGAACACAAAGATTATGTTGGTTCCATTAGGATTTGACATTTCATTTTGTAGTTTTGTTCTAACAAACCTTAAACTACAGTACAGGCGCTCCAAAGCACACAAGTCTTTTGTTGGTGTGGTTCCTGCCATTTGTTTGAAATGAATACTTCTGATCGTAAACTCAAACCTCCCATTAGGTATACAGTTATAAGCAAGTCTAAAATGATTCTTGCAAATGATTGCAAGAGCATGTGAGTGACTGACTAGCCCAAAGTCAAAGTCAAATTGTTCCCAAGATGGAATCCAAGAAAGCTGAAGGAGTTGAAATGTTCAGAGTGAGATCTACAAATCCCCATTTCATTTTCATATTATGAAGATTTTGTTTGACCCTTACTGAAGTATTTCCTGAGAGTACTTCATTCTGCGGAAAGCTGGAACTCATCTGATCTGACATACAGAGAGCATGCTGAATAGAAGCAATCTTCATGTTCAAATTTTAACCTTGTATCTCACTGTCCCACCTATATTAGTTTCCCTTTATGCTACCAGTTTCTCTTCAATCTGTTCACAGTTTGAGATTTGTACAATCATAGAATCTCCAAGGTTGGAAAAGACCTCCAACATCATCCAGTCCAACCATCCACCTATCACCAATATTTTCCACTAATCTTTGTCCCTCAGGGCAACATCTAAGCGTTTCTTCAACAGCTCCAGGGACAGTGACTCCACCACCTCCCAGGGCAGCCTGTTCCAACACCTGACCACTCTTCTCAGAGAAGAATTATTTCCTAATGTCCAACCCGAACCTCCCCTGGTCATCTAGGTCATCAGTAAAGGTATTGAACAGGACAGGCCCCATTACTGACCCCTGAGGAGCACCAATTGTGATCGGCCACCAGCTGAATGTGATTCCATTTGCCACCACTCTCTGGACCTGAATATCCAGCAAGTTCTTTACTACCCAGCAAAGAGTGTAAATGTAGGGAGAAAATGTTTGTACAAACTTGAGCATACAGCTCTAAAAGTATTAAATTGTTAAAAATTATGCCAGTATTATTCTCAGCAGGTGACTTTTCTAAACTTGCTTGTATCTTCCTTGAAATTTGCTTACCACAACCCCTCAGAGTTGATCTGGAATATTCCTGTAGGAGCTGTTCGAAGTGAAAGAAGAGGGATTTCTTAGCACTTTCTTAATTATTTTCTGATAATTGCCACAATTTAAAAAAATTATGGCTTTTTAAAAGCACAGCTTCCAATAAAACAGTAGTGATTATGAGAACAGAGAAAAAAAACAAATACTGACCAGATTAAATAAAAAGAAAACATACACAAGTCATTTATTTCTGAATTCCCATCAGGCAGCACAGGAGGTACTGAATAGCACCCTTTCTCTGCTTTCTTCTACTTCATTCCGTTTATTTATTTATTTATTTGAACTTTTCATAAGACATAGTTGATGACTGGGAAATCTTGTTCCACATTCTGGTTTCCCAATAACACTCACATTTTGGCTCTCAGGACGTTAATTTTTATGGAATAGACTGCTGCTGCTCTTTTCTACTCAGAAAAACATAAAACATGCCAGAGTTTTAAAGCATCTAGGCAGTTGGAACAGAATAATACCAGGCTTTGTTTGCTGAAATTTTCTTAGACGCAAATGCTAGGATACAGATAAAATCACTTCCAACTTCACATTCTGCCTGATCTAATCTTCACATATATTGGATCACTATTGCCATGGCATCTGAAAAGCAACCAGAAATTTAAAAAAAAAAAAAAAAAAACAATCTCCATCATCTGTCCTTCTTCCAACCTTCCCAGCAATTATATTCCTTAATTAAATTTCTGAAGAATTTTTGGGAGGAGTGACAAGAGCCATACTAAGGAATAGGCAACTTACAGAAGAAATCTTGCACATGGTTCTGATCTTAAATGTTGTTCTCACATGCGAACTGCCCTTACAGAGTTGAATTTTTCCAAGAGGTTTGTCCCTTAGATCTTCTGTTTTCAAGAAACAGCATTTTATTGCTACCGCTGTATTCTGTTTTAGTTAGATGAGGGATATAAAGAAGTGTAGCATTTCCCTCCTTTGTTTTTGCTACATAAATATTTAATAGAGCTTCCTATGCAACTCTCCTTGAATTCCTAAATTGTGCTGTTCCTTCTTTATTAACACCTATGCTAATTTATGGCTTCAAACTACAAGAGTTGTCATGAAAGACCGGGAACAGTAAGGGCTCTCGACAGAAAATGGTAAAATCTTTGTTCTTCATATAAGCTTATATATAAACATTGCTGCAAAAATCTTTTTCGGGCTCCATTACTTGCTAGTATTTTACATGTCACTTCAACATGGGCTGGAAGTATAGGGTGACTTTTATAATCTTATTTCCTCTGTTTTGCTTTGACCACAACATAATTTGACTAGAGGAGGGTCTCTGCAGGAGCCAAGTTTTAACAAGGAGACATCCAATGTAGAGTTCTTAGACATTAGTATTTCATTTGAAGTAAAATGCTTTGGACACAGGAACTTCAGGACTTCCATACTGCTACACAAGTGGGAATCACTTAGTTTTGCTGAAGTTGGCCTGTTCTGATAGTATTAATAACTAGTTGAACAAGCCATTGTTTGGGGCATTTTACTCCTCTAAATATAAAGAGCTGGCAATTCTGTCCACATATTTGAGCTTCAATGCTTGTACTACACTTTTACTCTCAAAATACCTTGGTTTTGGCTACACCTGCTATGGCAAGCAATGCAGCTCAGTTTTCTTATTTCGTAAATAAGAAAACTAATGCAGCAAAACATTGAACAGTGGACTGTTTGCTGGACAAGGAACTGATTGCTAGATCATGAACAGTGTCGTATGGACAGTTCAACTGAATATGCAGAACAAATTCACAAAATATGGTCCAATTCCGCTGCTCGAGCAGGACCACCTAATACAGGTTGCCGTGTGTCATGTGTAGACAGCTAAATTCTTGTAGTATCTTCCAGCACCTCGAAAACTTGCAAACCTTCCAGCTATGTCTTGCTGTCTGACAGAATTGTTATGATAGAGTTTTTGAGTTGGTTACTTTGCTAAAAGAAAATAACATCAGCGTAAGACAGGGTTTTGAAAACGTTTATTTAATCAGTCCTGGTTATATTTCCCTGTGTACTACCTGTGTACTAATAGGAAGGTTTTCATTTCATGTTCCTTGTGGCATATATATTATGTAGTATGTACATACATACTTGTGGCAGTGTTATAAGACTATAATTTGTTAAGGCTAAGCTCTGTTTTATTTCTTTCTGTTCACAATCAAATGATTTTCTGTATTAATTAAGGTCTTCTGCAAAAATCATAAACATCAGCTGTTTCTATTTTTACTGAGCAGAAGTCTATCAAAATTCTTGCTTTCTAATCAGACAGACAGGCAACAATATTTAGACACATTAAACTGCAAAACTGATTAACAAATGCTGCAATCTACCTACAATCTTTAAAGATTTTACTGTGTGATTTCGTGATCAAATGTATTTGTGAAGACCTTTAGAGCTAACTAGTCACACACATGCAGAGAAAATCAATTTCCATGTACAACCATTGGTGCATTTCTGGGGAGTATGTTATGTCTGAAACTTCAAGAAATGTGATGCCATAAGAATTTCAGATTTTAAAATTTCTGTTTTTTAAGCTAAGTGGGGGATTTTGATGCCCAATTCTCACTGAAATATATTTGCTTCTTTCGAAAAAGCTCATCCTCAGTAACTGTTGATTTCAATAGCTGAAATGAAAAATCAGAGCAACCAACTACTCATTAATTTTCATGGAAGTTATGTCTACTAATTTCTTTATGGAAGTAGAGCAGTATTTCTTTGACAATTTACTGGTATTCAACTTGCTGTTGCTAGAAATATTCTTATCCATTTGGAGTGTAGGATGGCATCTTAAGATAGACATTGCTAATATTAAATATAATAATATGGTTGGAGTAACATTGTATCCATAGTTATATCCATGGAATATTATATTTATGGCTATGTATCAGTAGTTCATGGCATCCATGGCATACTATATCTATAGTATGTTGTGCTTATATCACAACAGTCTGTGATTTTGTTGTCTGTGGCAACACTCTTGATCATCTCTTCCGTGTGTTTAAAGATGGAATCTCAAGTTAAATAGCACATTATTTTTAGTAAATTTATTCAGAAATTTTACAAGTAACAGAGTAAAAATGAATTTTAGAAACAGTTGGGTTGTGTTACTGGAATAAGGGTCTGCATAATGATGTGTCAGCTCAGGGAAGACCCATATGTATTTCCTTTGTTAGGCAGACCTCAGTTTGGGTCTTGAATTCTTTACTGTGACTAGATTCCATACAAAATATAGTTCACTTCTGATGCAGCTCCTTAAATTATTTTTAAATCCTTAAAAACAGATTTTCAGTTTTTTAGGGAGGTTATGCATTGCTAATACAGATTTCAATGCATATTGAAGATATCTCTTCTTATTCTTTGATGTCTAATAGCATGCAGGTTTTATTAAATGTAAAATACTGAAAGAAACACAGAATCTGTATTGTATGGCATGTCCTGCTGTGGCCTTACTTTGCCAAAGAAATGTAGCAAAAATGTGCTGGTAATATCCTTTGTCTTCATTATAAAAATCTGTTTTACT
This sequence comes from Lagopus muta, assembly GCF_023343835.1. Lineage (NCBI taxonomy): Eukaryota > Metazoa > Chordata > Aves > Galliformes > Phasianidae > Lagopus > Lagopus muta. Next base: position 12,720,968 of record NC_064444.1, read on the forward strand.
ACATTCTTTCTGATGTAAGGCCATTTACCTTGACTCCCAACTACATTTAATCTCATTACGTTCACTGTCATTATAGCAACATCTTTATTCCACTTGAAAGACTTTAAAGCTCTGGAGGATGATATTACAGTAAGAGCAGAATATGCTTTATTGAATAGGGTCCTGTGTAAATTCCAGATATGATCATGCCATCCATTTTTATGAGTTTCCTCACATGATCCTTAGTTAATGCAGCAATTGTAATTCTTCCAGTTAAATATGAGAATGGGAAATCGAACCATAAATAACCGTCTTAAATATTTTGATATGGAAAGAGCATAAAAAGATGTATTAAAAGATCTTAATATAGATCTTCACTCAGAAATGAGCTTCTGAGCCTTTCTTGCAAAAGACTCTACAAAATGAAAATATGTAGATATACAGATGCTAATGCTACAAATAAAAGTAAATTAATTCCAAGACAGGAAATGACATCACTCTACCACACTTTCCGTACAGAATTCAATATTTCAAGGATTATTTTGTGTGTTTTTTTTTTTCTAATTTCAATAATAAAAAGTCCAGTGCTCTGTTGAATAAGCTCTACAGTGGGAAGAGGGAAGGAACAAAACAAAAATGAAAACATAAAAAAAGCTACTTGACAAAGGATCAACATCAGAATGGAAATTTCCACTGATCAAATGTTTCAGAAAATAAAAAGCCAGAAGGACAGTATTGGGATTCTCATCTCTTACAGCTTGTAAATAGCCTGTGGATCTATTAAATGTGTCTCAGGAAGGCTTGAGGGACAACAGAATTCCCAGCAATGTAGAACCCAAGAAGCTACTGTCATCTCCTCTGTCTGTTCGGCTTTCTTAGTTGTTTGAAGTACATTTCTGAAAATATATCTTTGTTCTCGATTATCTTTCATTCGTTATATTCTTGTAGACAGTTGTATAGAACAGTAGGTATAACTTTAATGCAAAATTTCCTCGGGATCAGAAAAAATACTTTCTCATGTCTTGCTCTAGACAATGAAATAAAAAGCTGTATAGAATTAATGTCATAAAATATGTTTTATGAAAAAAGGAGAAATTTCTTCATGGGCATCTGAATAAAGCTTTCTTGAATACTCAGCATGACTGTGCTGATAAATAGACTTATTCAGTAACTTAAAAGGAAGTTGTTGGTTCTTGCCTTTGGTCAGTGACAACATTGTCTGTGCTTGCCATTTATTATGGTAGATTTTATTAGGTATGCTATTATATGATACCCATAAAATTTTATGTACTGGTGGAAGATAAAATTTATCAGATTATTTCTCTGCCTCTAAGTATCCCAGATGGGTCAACAGAGATTTGGAATGTATAGAGCTTCTTAATAAATACAGACCTAGAGAATGATCACATTAAAAATGATTCTGTCTGCCTTTTAGTCTTTAAAGTTTTAGCATCCATTATTTATCAGAGACTAACCAAGGAGAAGGGTAACAGTAAAAATTGTAACTTTTGTAGAGGTGGCAACTAAAGATTTGACTGCTTTGAGAATTTCTGCAGAGTGTAATGACCAGGCATGTCTTAGACCAATATATACATGATATCTTTTCTTTATTTTCAGGGGCAAGCTTTCTGCTTTATTAGCTTAAGTAACTGTCCATGTTGCTAATTGGTAAAATGTGTTTTCTGAAGACTTCAAATGCAAGATTAGTGATATTAAGATAAATAATTGCCCACTTAGCTATTTCAGTAACCTCTGCTATTCTCTCCTTTTTTTCTCCCTTTACAAAGCAAATTCATCAAGCCATAATAAGCACTGCTCACACAGAACCTGTAAGTCTTTCTTTAAAGAACTATATAAATGATGAAAGGAGAAACAAGACAGTTAGGGAATAGAACTCAGTGAGTTTATAGAGTCTTGCAGAATTTTCTTCCAAACTGTTATTCAGTAAAAGGATTTTCCTTTCCCTCATGCCACAAAACCATGTTTCTATGCTATGTGTTCCTGACTGATGCATTGCAGAAGATCTTCATCATTTCTATTGAACTTGAGAGACATTGGATCAGGCTGACACAGAGCTTCCTCACAAAAAGATTCATTGGTTTTTCCGGTGAACATAGTTTTCATTACTGAGGAACACAATCTAATTTCCACTTATACAATGGACAGGTCCCATAGTTCACAAAAATATATGGAGAGAAACGATGTCTTGCAAATTGACCACATTGCTTTGATTTCAGAGTTTATCCTCAAATAAGTTCAACAAAATTCCATTTGTATTTCCTTTTCATATATAATTCCATATGTATGTGTAAAAGTGAAGTTTGTCCCAGGGTACACAGTCAAAGGTTTATACAAGGCTGTATTTGTGATGCAGAAACTACACACTTCTTTGAACTTTCTTTACAGTGTTTATAGGCATCTGTGAAGAATTTCAAAATATTCAACTTCCCAGTTATTTCAGTAAAGAGAAGCAAATGGCATTTTTGCTTTTCTTCTTTCTGATCAACCAGAAAATAATTCCTTTTCTTGTGTGCCCACTCAGACATGTTCTGTTTTTATCTAAAAATTTAAGAGTTTGATCTCTTTTTCCCTCTTCTGTATTAGAATTAAGTGGATTTAATATTAGGAAATACCAAGTAATCTGCAGACAGCTTTCTGTTCCAGAAGTATTAGCTTCATTCTACTAAATATTAAATAGTAACAAATAGGTCATTTTTTTCATTAGCTCTTTGTCTTGCTAGGAAGCATTTCTATTGTAAAAAAATCAGATAAGGTCAGTTGATTTTGTACTTCTGAAACTTATGCAGATGAAAACAAATAGTTGATATAATTTGCTCCTTTGGGAAGAGAAAACCTAAAAATGGCGGGTGAGCAAAGTAGTAGCAGAATCCTAGCAACTGTTAAACCTATAGAAGAAGCTTAACATAACCTTTTTGTTTCTTCTTACTAATAAAAACGAACAGCTGGTAGGTATTTTTTTCCTCAAACTGTATGTGAATTTAGTTATGTAGAAGTTGAAAAAGTAGGCATGTTAGATATTCCTAGTGGACATGCTTTAACCAACCCTGACTGCCTTAAAGGATTCCCAAAAATCATAATTTTGAAGGAACATTTTTCTTTGGAAAAAAAAAAAAAAAAAGAGGTAGACAAAACATTTTTCAGAGTGTTTGTAGAATTGGAATCTGCATTACTTGCTGACACAATTGTCCTCACTCTTCCCAATTGAATTTTAATTCAGTAATCAGATTTTACAAACCTAATCATTTGCTTTGATCGTGTGAATACATTCTCCTTGAATAAACAAGAAATCAATAGGAGAAAACAAGTGGTGAGAGGAAGAAAAATCATTTTCTTATGTTCTAAAATTGTAGCTGTCCATTGACAAATGATAGCATATTCTACAATTAGCTTATAGCATAGCTCAAGGTGAAAGATGCAGAAAAGACTGATCAGGTTCTCTCAGAGGAACGCGTCAATGTCTAGTGATGGATATGATTCAAGTTCATTTTGTCCTCCACCACCTTGGCAGCAATTTTCTTAAATTTAGTTAGTAGCTTCTTGAAAACAGTTTTCTATTTGCCATTGATATGTACAAATTAATCAACACCATTAATCTGCATTCCAAATATTTAGCAAGTGTGTTCCCTACTACTAACAATATCTTTTTGCCTCATATTTGGAATCCTACTGTTTGGTATATGTATGATATCTACTATTATTATCTGATTTCTTTGATTATAATAAAAGAACTTTAAATTGCATAGGAAATGCCTGAGATTTTGGTAAAGGAGAGACATTTTTAATTTATCTGAATTCACCTATGTCTGTAATGTCTTTAATTTATCTGAATTCACACATCTGTATTTTTACTTTTTGTATTCCTTTTGAGATAAACATGTTGCAATACTGGTTGAAAGCACCAATTCTAAAAGCTGAACTGCTTGGCTTACTTTTTGACTATTCTGTGTTCATATGAACAGTAAGTGCAAACCTATTCCGTATCTCTTAAAAGTACATGAAAAGTTTCCAATGGAAGTCAAGTTTGAGCCCTGAAATACACTGACATTTCTGAAAATGATTCAGTATTTCAAGAATCACACAGTATTACTGGATACTCTATCCTTCCCCAAAAATTTCTTTTCAGATACTTATTTATGGTACAGTTGTCCTTAAATACATCATATACAAGAGAGTCAGGACTTTCTGTCCCAAAGGGAGAAGACTTGTAAAATACACGAGGGGAAGATTTTGCTTTTTTACCCTGATATCTGACCTTTTCTAATTTATTAACCTCTTGTTGAAGCTGAACAGAACAACTGGCATTATACAGCACTTTCTACAGTCAGCATCATCATTAATGTTAAATTTGCAAGGCAAGAGCTTAACTAGAGTGAGTAAGGAACAACACACATTCCTTTTCTTTAGCTCTTATATTTCATCAGATTGTTTTCATTCAGATATGATTTAATGTCATTATAATTTTCATAATGTTTAATCCATTTTTCACATAGTATTTTCATTATGTATTGCTCTTCCTTCCTTTGCCTGAGCTACCATGTTGTCTGTGCTAAGTTCTGTATAGAACCTCCACTCCAGCTTTTGGCTTTTGCCTTTTTGCTTTTGCCAATCTACACCAAGGCTGTAGCATCACACTACTCCAGATAGATTCCTCTGCGGACCCTGTGTGGAATGACCACAGAAGGAGGCATAGTAGTCCGACTCTTTGACTTCAGGCAGTGACAGACAGCAATATGGGGTGCCATGCCTTGTGTAAGCAGGTAGTAGCAACTATAAGCAAGGACACTGCAGAGTTTTACTCATTGGTGTTGAGTTTCAGGTTTATTGGAGAAGTCTACAGAAAATGAATGTACAGTGCGTGCCACTCACTTAGAAGATATTTCAGTGATACCTTTCCTAACCCAATCTCCAACTGCACTTTCTAAAAGTGAACGGAGTCATAGAATCTCAGATTGGCTTGGTTTGGAAAGGGACCTTAAAGTCAGTCAGTTCCACCCCCCTGAACTGGGGCTAGCTGTGGCCCCATCCAGCCTGACCTTGAATGCCTCCAGGGATGGAGCAGCCAAAGCTTCACTGGGTAATTGTTCTTGTGCCACACCATCCTCTGAGTGAAAAATTTCCTCCAAACATCTTACCTAAATTTCACCTCTTTTGATTTGAAAAAGTCCTATCTTGGGGATTATACAAGAAACAACAGATGTGTAACAAATTAAGCCTGGCTTAATGAATGAAATACTAGCCCTTAATTTCCTCTTTGTTTGACAAGCTGCAAAAAAAATGTGTATAATAGAGTCTGCAACTTTTTTTTTTTTTTTTTTTTTACTAGAGATCTCTACCCAGGAGAAACTGTGACTTAAAATTCTCAGTCTTCCAAAGAAATATTCTGACTTCTTTCTTTTCAAAATAAAATAAAATCATCAAATTCTCCATTCTATTATTTGAATTTGAACAGAATTTGAAAAGAATTTGCAAAATTTAAAAAAATGCTTTTCCATTACTTTATGTTCTTACCAGAGTCTTGCTATTCAAAGAAAAACTGCAGATGTTTTTGCTTTCACTGTTTTTCTTACAGGGGTCACGTGCTTCTTTTAATTACAGCCCTATTCCCTGCTGAGGCCTGTACAAGTATTACCCACAGCAGTGTTTTAGTTGCTACATCTAGACTGAGACAAAAGCTAATCTTCTGTGTCAGAGGTTTACTGTACTGGATTTATTAACACATTCATGATCTTCACTAGTCTTTTAAAATTCTTCAGGTGAAATGCATCCTTAGTGAAGTCAACCATAATAAATTCTAAAACTGCAGGGTGATTTTGTGACCGGTGATGAATTCTGTGCAATAATATTACACTGCAGAGACATAACTACAAAGAAAAAGGTGAGCATTTGCAAATACTTATTGGCACAATAATTATCCATTACAAATGACTAATTGATAACTCAAGTACAGACAAAGAAAGAATCCCAAGGATCAGGAATCAAAGCAGGAAAAGACTGTGCATTGTGTCATGTAGCCATTGATCAATCCATGCTATTCAGAATGTGTCTTTGTATAGTTGCAGAATGGTTGGGGTTGGAAGGTCTCTTAAAGTTCTCTTCCTTTTATGTAATATTTCATTAACTCTACAAAATAAGTGTAGAAGAAATACGCATCAAGAAATTGATTCCTTCAGTTATGTTTATGTGGTGTCATTGATTTAAGTGGGAATGACAAAAAGTATTATTATTAATCAAAACAGAGCTCGTATTTAAACATCCAAGGGAAGAATATGGTACTTCAGTTGCAAAGTAGCAAAACATTCACTCCAGTACTTCATTCACGTGCAGTTTTCTAAATGAGTCTCAAACTGTTGTATGTAGTGAGACTCGCCTGTTTCAACAGCAGGGAGTGTGTAGGCACATGAGTCTTCTATTTGCTGCTGTGCTAAGCAATAAATTAGCAAAAGCTGATACAATATTAACCTCCTTTAATTACAGTGTTCTTGTTGTCTGTTTGCTCTACTGTGTATATTTAGTTGCACAGTCTCTGAGTACTGTGGTGTTTGCAGTGTGATCATAAATGGCTATGCAGTTCATTTTCAGGCATGAGTGATGAATGTTCATAAGCCTTTAGAAGTGCTTAGAGAAGAAGTTGACTGTTTCAAAACATTAAAGCAAATACTTAAATTGGTTCATAAATTCTGTTTCCATATAGTCTCTTTCAGACACTTGATAAGAATTTAGATTCAGTTCACAGATAACTTACGAGATAAAATATCATGTAAGTGTATTACCAAATCCATAAATAATCAAAGACATGAGGACACAGGTGAAAATGCAAATGCAAATCTAAGAGTGCGATGAATTGGAAAGTTAGCGTCTTGGCGGGTGGCAATCTACCAATGCCCAGTTAAAACCAGAGAGAATTTTATGGATGTAAGTAGTAAATATTTGATGAAATGCAAATTTCAGGCACTGAAAGCTACTGTAGGTGGGAAATGCCTAAATTTTGTAACACGTTCCAAACTAGATGTTGTGCATAGGACAGCCCATCGCAATAGCTGTAAGTGTTAATCGGGTGGCTATGTAATGAAGTTCAACTATTTAATCCTGTAGACAGATTTTTTTTCCATGTTTTATTTTGCAGTATTGTTCTACAAAATCAAAGCAAGTCAAAGTTGTATTGAGACTAGAAGATCTATTTGTGACTGAAAGAATGTGTTAATGTTGTGGCTGATTTTTCAGCTTTATGGAATAGAATCTATATCAGATTCAGGTCTGACAGAGGTGTGACTTCTGGGAGTGCTGCTTTCACCCTCAGGTGTAGAATTAGTCTGTTATGTACAGATGAAATTAATTGCTGTGCAGCAGAGTTCTTTTACACTGTTTTGCTTACCTTTAAACAAATAGTATTTAAAAAACATTTTCGGAAAACATTAGGTTTCTTGCAGTTGATTTTAGTTCAGTATCTTTAAACTGATGCCTTCACGTTAAAATTCCAGCAAGCAAAATACTTAGGTCATTCTGAAAGTAATGCCTCCTACTTCATTCTACAGAAACTACAACAGGTGCAAAGAGCACAATAGCACTATATCTGATGGTAGAGCACATTCTCAGCTACAAAATACTATTTTTCAACATAGTCACCACCATTAACTATGCATTTTTGCCAGGAGTGAACAAGAGCCTGCATGCCACACTTGTAAAAATCTGACCCACTGTTGCCACTGCTGAAACACAACGCCCACCAACTCACTGTGCTCACATCCACTGTTTGGTCTCTATAAACATTCAGCAAGCATCAGTGAATGTCAGTGGGTGTTATTTTTTTTTGCGTGGAGGAATTCATTGACACGCCTTTGCTTTATATGCACTTGCATGTCAAAAGCCATTCTGTCAGACTGCTCCTCTGCTGCTATATGTGACACAGCAAAAAAAATGTAAGGGAATGTTGGTGGAAAGACTCAGCCTGTACTGCCATACTGTCAGTGTTTTTCTCTGACACTGTGGGCCAACGTAACAAAATAGGAGGTATTACTTTCAGAACAGCCCTCATTTTCTGGTCATCTGTGACTCCAAGAGTTTGGATTTTTTCACTGACCTACATAGAAGCCATCATTCGTATCCAATATCCCAGCTTAAAAAATACCTTATATCTATATTTGCAGAAGTCTCCCAGCACGGACATATTAGTAGGAGATGACTGGAAAACATATTCTACTACATTATGCAGCACATTTTTCAAAGTCACAAAAATAGCACAAGATTTGCTTTTACCTATTCATTGCTGATTGTTATTGTCTCCATGGTAATTATTCTTGCAGTGTTTGTTTAACCCCTTAATATTTAAACTCTTCTTGTACACGTTACATAGTTGGCAGAGAAGGCTACAGCAGAAGACATGAGTGGTTAATTGACTTTTATTGAAGTACTTAATAGCTTGCTCCTGTCTTCATCGTTAAACACTGCTGATCCACTGTAAACTGAGATCTATTGGGATGATGTTTTTAAAGATATTTAGTTTTCCTCTACCCTAAATTTTACTTCTGTTGTTTCTTCTTTTTTCCCAAGATACTGTGGTGGTAAAAAGGATAAAGCTATTGCTACTGAGTCTTTTTTTCTTAAGAGGAACATATTAAATTATCTTGCCTATTGAAGGGCAGGTTTTGCATGTTTTGTTTTGTTTTGATTTTGCATATGGTTTACATACAGTTCAGTTCATGGAGCAGAAATTGTGCTAATTCTCTAGGTAGCTACATTTTACTTAGCTTATTTAAACTGCTGTAAAGAGATCTGAGGTCTTTTTAAAAGATCAAATCTTATTTCAGTTAATTCTAATGGTTTTCTACTTGTAGTATTCCACCATTAACACCACTCTGTGTGTTTGAGCTCTATTAAAGATTTAAATGAAATTTTTATGGAAAACACTTTTTTAGAATTCAGAGGATTTTATGGATTGTTATTCATAACATCTGCTACTTACAGAGGAAAAAAAAGCCTTAAAAAGCTCATTTAATGTGTATTTAATGCTGATGGTACAATTTTATATTAAATAAGATTGGTTTTAGTTTAGCAGTTGTGTTTGTGTAGCTGTAGGAAAGATCTGTTTGTTCTATAAACTCAGGTCTGAAGTTTATAACTGGGCTGTTAAAACTTTCATTACAAGGAAGGTTGATATTTCTCAGCATACAACGTGTTTTTCTGGAATAAGAGTACAAAATAGACATTTTAATGCTAATGAATACTTGTTGGTTACTGAAAAGCATTAATTAAAGAAATAAGTAGAGGCCTTTCTATTTTCCTGCAGTATGCTTTGTAATTATTTGTTTTTCCTCTGAACCCAAAACTTGACTCAAATTTGAGATAGCCACAAGGGATATTTTGAGAGGTATTGTAAAGGCAGAGAAATCAAGCTTAAGCTTCTTTTTATTATTATGTTTAACTGCAGGAAACTCTGATCAGTTTTGTCTTGACATTGAACGGGGCAGGTGTGTCCACATAAGGTGCAACAGAGAGGATTTGCATGCTGGCTTGCTGAAGTGACAGAATTGTGCAAAATAACTGCAGTGGTCTGGCAAGCTTCAGGAAGCAGGTGGGTCTGAGTTGCCTGTCTCCAAAATTACGATACTGAAGATGCATGCTTGCCTGCTGCCTAACTGAGGATCTGTATACACTTTTTTTTCATCACGTTATCATCTCCCAAGCTCCTTTTCTGTGCATCTTGACATATTTGCAACTGTCTGAAGCTGGGTAGGGTTGCCTATAACTCTGAGCACATTCAAGATTGAGAAATTCTATGTGTACATGTGAATATGATAATGCTGTGAGCAGAATTTGTATATGCATATAGGGAGGCATAAATTTACATACAAGAGATGTTGATACTGGCTTTTATTGGATACAAGTAATAGCATTCATTAGATTTAGACTCTATTTCTCCTTTGTATTTTTACTATTCTTCACTTGCCTTGTTAAATGCTATTAATTTTTAACAAATATGATAGATTATATAATTATCATATTAATCAGAAAAAATCCTTTTTTTTTTTTTTTTCTCATAAATGTTTTTATCAGGAAAAAGATTGCTCAAATTGAAACATCTAGGAAATCATGAAAATTTCATCAGGGAGCGTTTTCAGAATGGATACAATGCAGGTGAAGAGACCAGAATGGTCAGCAATCTGGTAATTAGAAAACTTACCTGAGAGCATTTGAAGTACTGATTAGAATCTAGCCGTGCAGATCACAAGGATGTGGCTGAACAAAGAGGCAGTAGCTATTCTGAGGTGGTTTTCTTTCTCAAAAACAATGAATTACAAGAAGATAATTGGGAGCAGTCAACAAGGACTTGAGAGTGGTAAGTCTTACTATACCAGCCTGAAAACTACTCATCTAAAGAGGCAGTGGTGGAGAAGGGAGCTGTAGTGAATGTACTATAACTTGACTCAAGAAAGCTTTTTGCACTGTCTTCTTTTTCACAGTAATCACATTTGGAAAATAAAGTTGGGGCTGAATCATTGGGTAGTTAAAGGGTCTGAAAATTTGCGACCATCAGGCTAAAGGGGTCAATCATTGCTTTAATGTGGGAGTATGAAGGGGTAAATACTAAAGCTGTTCATGTGAAATGCCTTAATCAGTCATCTGGATGACAGGGAAGTGGTGGATTCACCATTGTTGGAAGTATTTAAGAGGTGTGTGGATACGGTGCTTAGGTTTAGTGGTAGTCTTGGTTGTATTATTGGTTAATTTGATAGTTGGACTTGATCTTAAGGGTATTTCCAACCTAAGTGATTGTATGAAGCAAGTGAATACACAGTTGGCCAAATTGCAGATGATCCTAATTGCAGGTGTGTTATGGCAAAAGATAGAACTTCAGTGCAAAGAAATCCAGAAAAATTTGAGAATCTGGCCAACAGAAACTTCATAAAGATCAACAAAATGAAGATCAAAGTTTGTGGTGGGTTGGAAAAACATTATGCCTTTATAAATACTGGGATCCCACTGACTAAGAAACAGCCAGCCCTGATGGAAACCTGGAGTTACAAGGGATGCAAGACTGAATGTGAGCAAGCAGTGCCCTCTTACTGTGAATAAGGCAAATCACATACTGGGCTACATTATATGTCATCTTGTTACTGTTGTGGCTGCACCTCAAATATCACATCTGGTTTCAGGCCCTTCAGGTCAAGGGAAATGTTGGCAAACTGGAGAAGACTCATCAGAGGGTTGTCAAGATATTTAGGGACTTAGGACATCAGCCCTCGGTAGAGAGATTGTGGTAAATGCATTTGCTTTATCTGGCAGCGATCCTAATAGCAGCCTACAGCCATAGAAGTAGAAGAGGAATTGCAGAGATGACAGAGGCAGTCTCTTCCCAGTCGATGACATGACACGGAACAATAGCTATGAATAGTGGCTTGGGAGGTTTGAATGAAGCCTTCATATCAAGCCTGCCAATGCAGATTGTGATTGTGCTTTTCATTCTCTCACATTTCACAATCATTTATTTTAATATCATTAACATTTCATGTCATTCAGTTGCTTTTAACACAGAATGAGTTTAAACCAAGTGAAAATTTCTATAGTCAATTACTCCTTCAGGTTCTCTTGTCATGTCAGTGTATTTAAGTCTCTTAGGGGAACAGTCAGATCTCTTTTTTTGCACAGTGAAATGAATGGAAGGTAAAATATCAGCTTGGAATTCCCCAGGAAAAGGATTTCAGTCAGCTTTTGTAACAGGCTTTAAGCAGATTCAAACAGGTTTTTAATTTATGGATTTATAGCACATGCAATGCATCTGTATTCACCCCAGTAGACACGAACAGTTCTGTCTAAGGTATTAAAGTCTGTTGGGTTAATGATCAACTGATTGAAAATTCTCAATAGGCTTTGATATAATAGACTATCATATTCTATTAAGTAAACCATACAAGATTATTTAAAATTATAATTCTGATTAAGAGCTATTTTTCCTGAAATATAATAGAGAGATCTGGAAAATAAATTGCTAATAGAATTGCCAGAATAATTTACTGTTGCATGACATGAAAGTGGCTTAAATCTCTACTGGCAGATGAGCACACACAGTAATGGTTCAAAATAATCATTACTACTTAATCATGACACTTTCTGCTGGAGGAGGTAGTTATAATTTTCCAAAATGATACACTTACATTTCCTCAACTCCTTCTCTTCTTCCTCTTAATGGCATATTTCAAGTGACAAGACTCATACTGAAATGAAATTTATTTGTATCAGTTAGTGAATTAATGGAATGACCACAAAATAGTTGTTGAAACTTAACTAAAATAATGAAAAGCATTTCAAACCATAGTTATGACTTTTACCATCACTGACTTGGTAACTAATAGCACATTATTACTAATTAATCATTTATATTTTACTGATATGTTTACTGGTAGCAGTCTCTGACATGGTGTTTCATATCCCATTTCTAATGTTCAGTTTTACTACACTACATATGCATTATTTTCCTTTTCTGGCATGCATTAGAAAACAAAGTTTTCTTACTGTTTTTTCTTAATTTATCAGTTAACCTTTTTCAGCAAAAACACCTGTAGACTCAAAGAGCTCTAAAAATAATATTAGAATTTACTGGGTGTAGGAGTGTCCAGTAAAGTCCTACAGTGGAAGGAGACTCAGTGGAAATGGGCAAGGGAGATGCCCAGAGAATAATGCAGGCTGTGACTTTGCTGTTGCAAAGAAGGCTGACTTTACCCCAGTACAAGGGGACAAGAGGTTGACTTTGTTTTGAGTAAAAACCTGTGTCTGTTGTTTGGATCAATTGATTGTTTCATAAGTGTTGTAAATGTTTATCACTGAGGTAGCCTGACAAGTGTGGGGAAAGTGAGTACATTGCTTAGCCAAATATAAGGCATAGAGATTAGGTATCTAGCAAAAGAGTTTCAAAAAGAGCAGCTGGCTTGTGCTGGTTTCAACCCACATATTTCTTCCTGGCTGCTGGGATTACCAAGCATTGTGGTGGTGAGTGAAACAGAGATTAGTAATGAGAATGATGTCAGTATTGTGATTGAACTGGGCATTGCAGTTCCTATATTTTGCAATGTGAAACTTACATGTATGTTGTGTTTTCAGTGTACTTTATATTTCACTGTGTGGAATATCAAAAAGGTCTGTTCAGAGATGATAGGATTCTGAAAAGGTAATGAATGGTGTTGACCAATTTTTTAAATGAAAAGCACCGAATGTGAGCTCATCTGTTATCCATACGTGAAACTCCCAAACTACCTGAATGTTTTAAATTTTAATTCATTAGATTCTTGGTAAAGCAAAGGCAATTTGCAGGACAACTGTTCAGTGCATGTACCATTCAATTAACATTTTGGTACTAATGGATGAGTTAAAATGAGAGAGGTGGTAGCTAATGCCACCTTGCAAAGTAATTTTTTCATTGAATTTTTTTTCAACATATTATTGCTTTGGGACAGTGATTGCCTTAAAATCTGTGCTTCATTATTAGTCTTCCTTACTTTAACAGGACTGAGCTACTTAAAAAATTCTGATTTCACAAATATGTAGTGTTTAAAATTCATTTTTTTCCTTTAAATCATTATAATTAGTGGTAATATATATCAAGTATGTTTGTGAGAGCAGGTTACTTCTTCATGTTTCGGTAGTGGTTTCTGGTTGTTGGTTTTCTTTGGTCCTATACTGAGCTTTGTTTTCCTTGTTTTTATTGTGTTTTCTTTTTCTTTTTTCAAGTGTCCTTCACTGACATACAGTTTGTTGTGCTACTTCCCTGACTTCTGGTCAGGACAGGATGACTTACCTTCATTCACCCCTTGCCTGTTATGTGGCCATTTGTTCACTAATGTCAAACATTTACTGTGGCATGTTAGGTCAAACCATAAGAGGTGGGCTTCTTTTGACACTAACTCATGGAAAATGCCTTTCCTGTGGAATCATCATAACAGTTAAAGCATTGTAACATCTTCCTTTAGATCAGTTATGCATTATTGTCTTTGTGCCTATAAGATAAGTGAAACATGACTCTAAACCTGAATTTTCTGACCAGTGTTTCTTGCTTATGTTTGCCCATGCAGTTCCAGGCTATGTCCTGAATGTACAAATGCTCACAAGATGCTACACTGGGATTAGAAATTATAATTTATCAACAGACATATTGTTCCTTACCACTAGAAAAATATTTTTAATGTACCAAAGCTAGTTGTTATATTCAAAAGAAGAACTTACTAATCTGTGATAGATCAAGCCTGGGTCAGGCTGTCTAAAAAGCTCTTGAGTTTTGTATCAAATCAGTAATTATTGAAATACCTTGAAAAATATACCTCACCTTTAGGTTTTGTAGAATAATACTTTTACTGATATATATATATTTTTCTTTTCTTATTCAGAGCTACAGTTGTAGGTAGTAGATTAAAAGTACATAGGTTGCTCTGAAAGTAATGCTTCTTATTTATTCCCATGGGAGCTAGAACAGATAAAGCATAATTAAGGTTATTTGCTAGAGCAAATAGTTTGGTCTCTATAAACATTCAACAAGCACTGATGAATGTCAATGGGTGACACTTTTTCCGCACAGAAGAATTCAGTGATACGCCTTAGTTTTATAGGCACTCCCAGGTCAGATGCCATTCTGTCAGACTGCCCTTCTGCTGCCATCTGTTACATGGCAACAAAACGTAATGGAGTATTAGTGAGAAGGTTCAACCTTTACTGTCATACCACCAACATTTTCCTCTCGCATTGTGGGCCAACGTAGTAAAATAGGAGGCATTGATTTTGGAGTATTTGTAGTAGAAAGTGAAACAATATATAGAAAAATCACCTACTTCAGAGTTATAAGAGAACTGCAGTGCAAATAAGATAGCATTTGGCCCACAGGCTGTGACAATAATTAAAGGAGTTACTGAGATCATGTGCTAATTTCGTATGTCAAGGAAATACTGGCAATTGCATCTGAAAGGGCATAATGTGTTGTTTTGAAGTTTATATACAGGGTAGAAACAGTGAATTTTAGATGATCTTGACAGCTTGCTATAGTTTACAAGCAAAAACAAATAAAGTTAAAATTAATTTACTTGATATAAGAGATCTAGAAGAAATGATTTTGTTCTTTTATAAAAACTACAGAGAAAAAGATTTAGAATTGTAGAACTGAGAAAGAAAATTACTCTGGGAAAAATCAATAAGGCTATGCACAAGGGAGAAAGGGATACTCGGCATGAGTGAAGGGTTAGTAGAAATAAACCTTTAGTGTGAAACTTAATCCTCTGCTAAGTACCGACACAGACATCACACAAACCAATTAAGGACTATTTAAGAATGATGTACCTTTTTATTAAGTGTCTCTTAAATGTAAAACTTGACGAGGTCCCATCAGTCAAATATTCACTTAAAGGTGACCAATAAAGGCAGAGGAAGAGCTTTCCTTTAAACTACTTTCTCTTTTGATCAGGAGAAAACTAGCTGAGAAGCTTAAAAACAGTCTATAGTAACAGGAGATGAAAAAGGTAGTCTGTGATTTTACAAGTACCTCGTTAATTTAGAATTTAGCATTGAATTTTGCCCTGCAAGACTGAAGTGCCTCATAGAACAGTTTGTGACTTGTAAGAAAGAGTATTAATTGCTTAATCATTAATTATCTATTCCATATTTCTGTGTCATCATTTAATTCCATTAAGTTTAATATTTATACATGTGTGGCCTTGAAGCATTGCATACAGATAGTAATGGAATACACAGTGATCAGTGAACCAGTAATGACACAAAACATAGTCAATTTCATCAGTATTATTTTATCTGTTTGCAGCATTACAATAGAAAACTGGATCACACTTGGAGATGCATTTTTAGAGATCGTAAAGTATGACCAGACAAAATGATTTCTAGAGGAACAAAATGCCATGACAATAATATTGTATCTTGGTGGTGTATTCTTAAAAAAAAAAAAAAAAAAAAAAAAAAAAAACATGCCAAGTGCAACCCACCCAAAAACAGCAACAGAAAAAACAGAGAAGAAGCCAAGTTTCTAGCAAATGAGTGTAATAATCAGAAACATAGCATTCCTCATTTATTATAGTTCTTTCAAGACACCATGATGACATAAGAGATGCTTTTTAAGAGCTAAATTTTCCTTTCCAGTACAGCTGTTCCCAGTTGTGATTGAGAAAAAATATAGAATGGACTGTGTATGATATCTCATAAAAATGCAGCAAGCTAGTGAGATTTACATAAAAAGCACTTCAAGACTATAA
Source organism: Lagopus muta (assembly GCF_023343835.1). Lineage (NCBI taxonomy): Eukaryota > Metazoa > Chordata > Aves > Galliformes > Phasianidae > Lagopus > Lagopus muta. The sequence continues at coordinate 12,737,203 of NC_064444.1, forward strand.
AGATTTAGAAGATATGAACTGCCTTTACCAATTCATACCAGTGAGATTCTCATCCTAGTGTGGTTTTGTTTGGAAAGAGTAGGAAGCAGTTGGAAAATAGTCCAGTGTTCAGAAGGGCAATAGGGGTGTTCTGCATTCTATATTTCAGTGAAAGAAATATCTCATGCAATTATGGCCAGTGAATTCAGGACACATAAAAGGAAATAGGTAGTCCATGGAATTTTCAATGGAACAGAGAACAGATAACGTGTACTTATGTAATAGGGCTGGGTAATTTTTTATTTACTATTTACTATTTGTTGCTGTGATTGTACAGATAATCAAATTTCATGAGTCAGAGAAATATGATGAAGAAGGAACACTTTTATCTTTTTCTTACTGTCATTTAGATGTTTTATGGTCCTATAAAGTGTAAGAGGAGCTGTAGAATAGTAGATGGACCCGTTATGACAAATTCTGTATTACTTGATATTTGAATATCCAGTGTAGTATGCTCATTTCTGTCAAACCTCACTAAATATTTCTACTTTAAGAGTTAGTTTGGACAAGCAAGGCTGATAAACGTTAGAGCCAAAATAAAACTAAGGAGCAGAGCTAAGTGACCCATTAAAAATATCTTAGAATTTTTTTATACCTATGACATTTAATATATAGGGCTGTAGTTCCAACTGATTTCAGTGATTCCTTGTGACTTACAGTACTTTAAATGAAAGTGAGATCAATCATTGCACAAAAAGAAATTTTCAGTTGAGATTTTTCTGTCTCAATCCTGTGTTACAGAAGCTGAAGCAGCTTTTGTCACTTTTTGGTCAAGACATTCTCTGTGAAAGGTTTGGGAGAGTTCTGTCACATTTATACTTTTTAACTGAAGGCATCATTTGCCACAGACTGTATTCAGTGTCACACTCTTTAAAAGGATTGCTCTTGGCATCACAGCCTAATGGTATTACAAATCCTGTCACAATATCAGTAGTGAACGAGTAAGAAAAGAAGAAATATTAGAATGGTTCTCCATAGTCATAGAGATTGGCAAAGAATAATCTGGCTCTTCTCTTGGTCATACCAATGAAATGCTGTCAGTCTCAACTCCCTTGATTTACAGTCTGATTGCAACACCACTGGAATCAATCTTCACCCGTCCAAGGGGAGCAGAGAATTCTCATTTAAACACTCCACAGTGTACTAAGTAAGAAGAAACTTGAACTCAGTGTGTCAGCAGATCAGTGGCAGGTTCACTTGTTTCAGATTTAACAAATTCAATTGTAATGAAGCAAATTCAAGCTAAAGATTGTTTTGGATAAATTACAAAGGAAGATCATATAATCCAACAACCTCCACCTAGACTTTTGTACACCAAGTGTAATCTGTCAAAAAGACACCTAAGAAAGCAATAAGCGGTGTCAAATTTGATCATGTTAGACCACTGACTGCAGCCTGTCTGTCACATAGCTCCACTAGATAATTGGATAAGTAATAACATTTCTGAAAACCAAGTAAGAGAATTTCCAAGACAGCAGAAGTTTTAATTTTAGGAAATTCTGTGAACTTTCTAAATGGAAATCAGGAAAGCCCTTTTTTCTCAAAAGAAAATTACATAATTATTCCATTAGCATTAAGACATATTTTTTATTATTGCAAATGGATTATTCATGTTAACATGTGGCATTTCAATCAGCTGGGGACACAAGTAGTTCAACTGCAGCTTGTACCTCCTAATTCACTGTGTATGTAACGAACCCATGACAATCTCACCAACTGTGCTTTTTCTTTCAGTTAACTCCATCAATTTCACACATCTCATGAAGGGCACTTTGAGGTGGTGTGTATACACTTCAAATGACATCTTTATGCTCTCAGTAAAAACAAATGTGTTTAATATGGCAATCCTGACTATGTTTGCCAAAAGAATTGTACCAGCTCTGGCTGGGATGGAGTTAACTTTCCCACAGTAGCCCACATAGTGCTGTGCTTTGCACTTGGAGCTAGAATAGTGTTGATATTACACCACCTTGATGCCAGCAATAAGAATTCTAGTCTATTGCTGATATTACAGAAAATCAGGAGGAACGAGTAAGCATAGCTCAAATGGTAGAACCTAAATATATTCAGGCTGTCCAATAATCTCTGATTGATTAGTCCTTAATTACCTGCTTTTTATTATAACTTTCTTTAAGTAGACTGCATTAAATCTTTACCAAAAAAAAAAAAAAATTAAGAGCAGTAGTAGAAATAAAACAGTTGCATTGTGCAAATGCAATTAGTCTTTCTTCTGTAATGCCAGTAGAAAACATACTGGCTCCCTGAGGTGTGTTTAAACATTCTTTGAACTTTCTTGTGTCATGCTCAACTGTGTATGTCACACACTTCTAAAGAACATGTATAGTGGAAGCAATCACTCCTATTTGACTGCAATAACACTTTGTTTATCCTAGAATAATAAAACAGTTTCAGTGGAAAGGAGCATTTAAAGATCTAGTTCCAACCCACCTGCCATGGACAGGACATCTTCCTGTAGACCAGGTCCATCGAAACCCCCATCCAACCTGGCCTTGAATATTTCCAGGGATGAAGCATCCATAACTTCACTGGGCAACCTGGTCCAGTGTCTCAGCACCCACATAGTGAAAAATTTCTTTCTTAAGTCTAAAATCTGCATCTACCCTCAATTTGCCAAAATCTATGCAGGAACACCCATATTTAGTACAATCTTTCAGTGAAACATTTGTGACTCATATGAGAAGATTGTTATCTAGAAGGCAAGGAAAGACAAGTTAGGTTGCTTATCAGTGTAGCATATCAAAGTGATTTTGGAAGGCTGCAAATAATGTAAGTCTTTTTAAAGATCCTTATTTTTGTATGTGCACAACTCAACTAGACACCGAGTCCAGGAACAGATACAGTCAAATGTTAGAGTCACAGAACATCCCTGTAAATGTTGGGCAGCATCCCTGCTGATGGGAGTTAATATAACCCTCCCTGGCTGTTACGACAGAGAACAGACATTTCTGCATCCTCTTGAAAAGAGAGAACTTGTAACGTTTCATTAAAGGATGCATTTGAAAAGAATGACTAATTATTATACTATGGAATTTTTAAATTTTGGTCCCTGACTTACGTATGTGGAAATACATGAAAATTGATGCTTTTTACAATAGTGTTGGGATTCTGGTGTCCTTGAAATTTCTTCTTAATAAGTATTTCTTAAGACCTAAGGTTTCTTCTTAACAAGAGTCCTTCTATTCCCTACACTTTTTTTTTTTTTAGTCCTTCCCTTTTCCACTCTTAGTCCAGTCTCATTCTTTTCCATTTTCCAGGATCCATAGCATTCTCTGGTATAGCATCTGTTTTCTAGAGCACTCAGCCTGTCTCTCCTGTACTCTACTGTCCATTTCCAGTTTCTGTTAATTCCTTCTTCAATCTCTTTGCTATTTAAATTCCTATAAAATATGTCCCTATAACGAGCTTTTTCCTTGCTCATAGAAGTGGCTGAATTTCTCTGGTAATTTTCTGATTTTTTTTTCTGAAATTTTCTAAAATCAGTCTGAGTTTGAAATTTCCTAGAAACTTTTGGTCCAAATAGTTCCAGTTTTATAAAGTTATGAGAAACAGAAAATACAACTTTGTGATGGTGTAGTGGAAATGCTAAGTCACAGCCTGAAGCAGTGATTGAGCACCTGGTGGGAAGGCAGGGCCAACCCAGGGGAGCTCAGGTGCATGCAATGTACCTGAGTGACTGGAAGGGGTGGAGCCAGGGTGTGCCCCTTCTCAGACCTCATTTAATGGTTGGCAGCAGGGGTGAGGGCATCTCAGTGGAGGTCCCTGCCTATCTGAGGTCTTTCAAAGGTAAATAGTCTTTCTTATTTTGTTTCTCTGTCCATAGCTACTGCACTTGGGCTTGTCTTCGTTTACCTCAGCATGGGGTTGTGCCACCCTTCTACTATCACTGTACTTTCTGTTACATTTTAGCATTGTAGATGGTAATCATTCCAAGACTTGACCCTTTTGGTATTGCCTTTTTTAGCTTTGCCTAATCGCGTGTTGGACTAATTACATAATTTCATTGAAATAGCTTGTCCTTGTTATTCTGAAAATTAGTAGCAGTGTCACTGATTATCACTGTTTGTTGTTTGTTTGTTTTCTGTGTTTTCTATATATTCATGTAGATAACTGATTTCAAAATATCTGTGTTTTATATCCAAGTGTAAACAAACTCTTTTAGACAGAAGTGTGTGTGTGTGTGTGTGTGTGTATATATATATATATATATATATGTAAATGATAAACTGAGGACAGAGCAGAAATGACACTTTTTCATTACTATCAATACATTCTTCTCTTTAACAAGAGGATGGGGTGAAGTAGGTTCTTTTGATGTTAATTCTATTTAAAATTACTTTGTAGGGTCATAAATTAACATTAATATAAAGTGTGAAAACTGAAGTTTCACTTTAATGCTGTACATTAAGATTTAATGACCTAGACTTATTTACACCTAAATTAGTTTTTTAATGGTCTAATTAACAAAATATATCAGTTTGCCTCTTCAAATTAAGCCATTCTGTGAGTAGTATTTAGTCATTTCAAATGCTTAATAAAAGATGAAAGCCTTCCATTATTTTTAGTGAGTACTATTCTAGCAAGCTGTTTTATCTTAACACATCAGAAAATTCACATTCAGAATAAATCCAAATTGGGAGGAATTAAATACAAAATGTAGAATTTTAACTGGATTTATATAGGGGGGGGAAAAAAAAAAAGACATATTTAGATACTGGTAAGCTTCAGAATGAAGAATGTTAAGTCTGAGGAACTGCAGTTTCCAGAAAAGGATTCTGCTTATACTTCTGAAGTGCTAAATGTCCAGACTGTGAAATGAGAAATACGGTCTTGTTGGCAGTGAGGAAAAATGAGACCTTTCTCTTGATTGTTGATCTCTAGTGGCTCAAGTTCAGTTCTATGGGTTTGACTTTCTTAGAAATTAAATTACGAAAGACTTTTAGCTGATTTTTAAGCCTTCTTTCCAGCTGTGTTCTCTAGGATTCAGTTTACATTGGAAGAACGTGGTTTATTCGTTCTCTTAATATTATTGTCTTTTATTTGGAAGCTTCCAAGTACTTTGTAGAGATAAATGTTATCATCTTTTTATGGAGAGCAGGAAGCTGGGATAGAAAATGATACAGGACTTGCCCAAAATCAGAGAAAGTCAGTGACAGGCTCAATTCATTCTTAGGTGTTTCTTATTAACTTGGCAGAGAGTAACATTTCTAAAGTGCAATGATAATAACTTATGCAAGCGACAAACGTCAAGCAGGAGAGGACCCCTACTGTTTTCTGCTGGGGCTGCTTGCATGAATCGGCTTGAGCATTCAGATAAGGTATTTTCAGGATTTAGGCTTTACATATGATGGAGAATTGAACTTTAAATAGATTCCCAATTCTTTGTGCTTCCCATTATCCTGCATTGCCTCTCAGCCTTGAAATAGGGCGTATCAGACAGCCAGAACTGAGCAGACAACTGGAAGGGGGAAGAGTGTCTCCTATGAATTAAATCTAAGGACTGACCATCATCCCCTCCCCTCCTCCCCAAATCATACGCTTCAGTTTCAATATCCTTCATACTTTGATATCAGTCCTGTGATTCTATTTTGGTTTGTCTTCTGATTTTTTGAACTCCCAGGGTTGGCTGCACTGACATCATCTCTAAATTTGGTGGAAAGAAAGATGAATGCTCTTAGGGTGAAGGCGCCTGAACAGCAACAGCTGCTGATCTGCTCAGCCAACACAGTCTATTTTATCATAGTCTGAGTTTAAAGGTTTCTCAACTATATTTTTAGCATGTTAAGTGAAAGTTCATTCCTCTTTTGACTGAGCTGACTGTACCGTTAGTGAAGTGTACTGCTTGTTTTGCAAAATAATAAAGATGGTTAATTTTGTGATATACTTGCAGGTGCAAAATGAGAATCACTCCAACTTCTATTATGTTATATTCATAGTCAGAATGTTCAGAAAACAGACCTGCATGTATGAAATCATAACCATCTCTGCTTTAATGTGCATTACATCTTTTAGAAAGGATTAAAAAAAAAAAGTTAGTTGATTCTCCTGTTAGGGCTGGAAAGTTATGCGATGGAAGTAAATAGTATCTAGAATGTAGCACGTTCCCTAATATCAGAAGAGATGCTTCTGTTTATAAGTTCCCAGATATCTCTTGATAGGAACAACAGGTCAGTAGTGCAACTTTGCTTTTAGAACCAAGCTAATTTGGAGTTATCACTGTGTGACACTCATCACCCCATATAGATGTGTATCTGGTGAAATGGGAATGGAGAGGGAAAATCCTAGTTCTTGTTAGAGTTGATAGGAGTTTACATGTTGGTTGTGTGGGATCAGGATTGCACACAGTCTTTTACTGGCCTGGGGTCTCCCACCTACTTGCGGGTTCATCCCACAGCTGGTATCATCACAGTCTATTCGTTGTAATTCTTGATGCCGTTCCAGTTGTTTTGCAACTGTTATGAACTGAAGAGTAAAAGAGAAATCTCTGGCAATGTCTTGTCCATTTAGATGGAAATGTCTTTAGGAACAAGGACTGCCTTTTACTGTTTGTTGCTATAGCGCCTAGCACAATAGGGGTCTGGGGCTTAGTTGGAATCAGTGCAGTATGCTCATCGCAGTGATAACTGTTCCTGAGGAGACAGAAAAATACAACAGCTGCTTTGTAATGCACTCATGCACCATAATGGAATAAAACAATTTAACATAGAATAGTCACATTATGTATGTGACATGATGTATGCAAAGGCTTCTCACCCACTAAAGTAATCCTTCTTGTAGCACTGATGATCTTGCAGTAACCAAAATGATTTTACAGATCCCAAAGCTCTCTCTTACACATAAAGATAGCATGTTCCCATGCACTCCAACATACTAATGTACTTAGGGAAATACAGCTACAAGTGAGAGGAAACGCAGAAAATACCTGCAAGAGCTTAAGAAGATAAAAAGGCAGAAATTTGCCATTTAGCAATGCTTAATTAGAAAACTATGTTATTGAAAACAAAATTTATTTCTCAGGAAGCTCCGTGGGTCATCTCCCCAAGCTCACTAAACACAGGCAAATCTCTATTACTTGTTGCTCTGCTACGAATCTGTGATTCCAAGGCAACTTACAGGCTGCCTGCAGCTGAACCTGAAGATCAAATACCTTGTAAGCACTTTTGGTTGATTTGGCAAATTTCTGATGTCTCTGGCTCATGTTGGGGCTTTTGCAGCACGGTCTCCCCTCTTCACTGTTAAAAATGGTTTAATTTTAGTAACTACTGTCCCAAACCGTAGCCTGTGAAGGTGGAAGCCTGGCACTTCAAGGAAAGTTTGACCAGTGGGAGCAACCACAACACTGGGCACTGTTGGTACCAAGAATGCTGGTTAAGATGTGCCTGTACCTATTTATGAGCTTCCTAATCTAATTTACATGATAAACAGACCCCAGGAGCCCTGAGGTTCTCAAATCTGTTGCATTCACAGTGGGATGTTTCAAAGGCTCATCCAGAATTTCTACATTTTTTTCCATTTGTTTCAGACAAAATAATCAGCACCAAAATAACATTTTTCAAATGTAAAAAATAAATAATTTTAAAAAAATTTTAAAAATCACCATTTTAATTACCTTTAGAAATTTTGAAAATGTTCTGTGTTTTTAGTTTAACTTTGATTCAAAACAGAAACGTGGAACAGAGATCTTGAATGTAAGTGACATCAGCTCCACTGGGGGTGGCCCCCCACTCTGGCTTCTCAGGCCAGCTGCTTCACATGAGCTCCTAGCACCATTCCAAACTTGTTGTACTTGGAGGTTTACCACCTAAGGTGGTTTCAGTTGGTTTTTCTTAGGCTGCGATACCTGGCATGCCTGCAGTGGGAAGCTAATAATGGCTGGCAGTTAACTGTTGGTAGTTTATGGCTTATAGTGGAGCTGTTAAATTTTCTGTAACCTTCAGGGGAAAAAATGCTTTTTAAGTATAATTTCTCTGTTTTATAGTGTGAAGGTGTGACGAAGTGCATGCACACTGTGCTCAGTTATGATGTGTGCGTGGTACTAAGCTTTGTGACTCTTACAGCAAATTTCCCTTTGCATTCACAGCTAAAATCTTCCCTCATGACAGAAACAATGAAAACATTATGTAATTGTGTGTGGTGAAGATGCTTCCTACTACCTGTAAAAATGATTTGTACCTGTAAAAATGTTTGTTGCATCAGAGTTAACATTGAATGGTGCTGTAAATGTTGCTACATCTCCATGTAGACAAGATAGAATGGCAAGCTGCATGTACAAGTCAATTGTAGGCATATTTACCTGGGGTTCTCCCATGGGGTGCCTTCGTACCAAGGCATGCTTTGGTCTGAAGTACCTGAGAAAACAAACAAATGTGGTAATCACATAGAAAAGAGTACTGAGTATTGAATACTCAACATTAGCCTTCTGGCTGCATTAGGACGGTTCCTATGTGGTGAAGTGTTTGCAGGATCAGGAGGTTTCCCCCTCCCCCCCCCAACTGTTCTGCAAGAGTTATATTAATGAACAGTTAATCTGGGAATTATTCTAGCAGATTGTGTGCAGGGAGATCAAAAAAGAAATGGCACTGGTGGTTTTGTATAACGAGTGAGGTGTCAGTTCTGTGCACTGATCTGAGCACACTGATGTCTAACAAGAGGAAAGTTGTATGCTGGGGGAAAGAGAGGGGTGGAAAAAAAAGTTTGAGATGGTATTTGTTTAAAGCAAGAAATCAATCATGTGGCTTTTGTAAATGAGGATAAAACTACTCTCTCCAGCTGCATACAAATGGGAGAGCTTCTCAGACATTAAAATGGAACTGGGACTTTCAAGCACTTCACTCAATATGCAGAAAATGATACGGGATGTTGACAGCTTTTCTCCAAAAAGAAGACAGCTGTGGGGGTCCTTTTATTAGATTGCATAAAGAATCCTGAAGTGAAGTTTTCCCAAGTAAATAGGCAAATATTCAATAAAACAATCAAGTACTGTTTTTATTTCGCTGTTCAGTATGAAGTTTGTTACATTTCCAGCAAATAATACACAAAACCAATCCTTTTTTAGGACTGTGGGAAGTACTCACATATGACAAATGGTGATTGGTATAGAGATGTGCTGAGCTGGTAATGTCTGTGTTCTCCAGAGCCTGTGAATCATCTGATAGTGCCAGTAAGATGTTCAAGTAGAACAATATTTTCCTTTTCCATTTAGCAACTTCCTGCCTTCTGCCCTAGAAACAGGGCAGACAAATCTCCTTAAAATCAGAAATGACCCCCTGTGAAACCACAAATCCTGTCTGTTCCCATCCTCTTTCTATTTCCCTGTATGAACTATATATATTGCCCTTGTTCTTACACATGCACCCTAAGCAGTGAGCTGAATTCTGGATTCAAACAGAATTACGTGCTAGCTTCTAGCTTACTTGAAACTGTGTTATCCCCATCTCTTCCTGGCTGACTGTCTCTGAAGGCAACTCTTTAAGGTGTAGAAGCAAAATGACTGTCAGGGAAGGTCATAGGAACTGCCTCTTCCATGTTCCAGTTAGCTGCTAAAGAAAAAAAACTTATTCTAAAGTAGTTCTGTATCTTTTCATTTTCTGTTTGAGTCTTTTCCAGAGAGAAAAGAATAGTTTATTCTGTTGAAAGTGATAGCTGTACCTTTCATCAAGTATTTATGATCCTTATATGACCACAAAACAGTTAATAGGTGAACAGACTGAGATACGATAGAACATCAGCAAAGAGATAAGGTATAAATCTGACAGGCGAAGCATGGAGATGAAGATCAGCCTAGTAGCTCTTAATTTTCATTTCCACTCAAACTTCAACAAAGATGAAGTACTGCTCCAAGAAGCAGCTGCACTTTTCTTGTGGTTTACTTGGCACAGACTCAAGAAGGGCCTTTGCCTTTCAGAGGAGGGATGCTTCTTCCCAAAAACCTTCTGTATTATCCATCTTGTTCTTTCCTATCTTAGTCAATTTCTGGAAATCAAGCATACCAGAGAATTCTTATTTGTCTTTCTGTTTGCTTGTAGAGCTACAATTAGGAGAGGTAACCCTTCTGGCTTGGCCTCCGACAAGTTATTCCACTTGCTTATTCTTTGTCTTCTGAAATACAGACGATTCTCTTTGCCACAAAGGCCAGCTGAAGATTATCCTGTTCTCCCTAACTGGTTGATTTTTGTTTCTTTATCTGTCAGCATTTAATGAAGGGTTATTCCCTATCTTAATTTGCCAGTACCAATTCTTCGTCATATCTCTCCTAACCTCTTCTGTCATGTTTACCCGAGGCCCAGACTTTGCCCTGTAGCTCAGCAAGGTGCAACCTGTTCCCTGACTTGCCTTTCTCATCTGTATCCCCAGAGCTAAAACCAAGAAGCTTTGGCCACTTTGTTGCCACCTTATTGAATCTTATGCAGTATTTCTGCAGGGGTTTCAATGCTACCTGGGACTTTGCAGTACTAGGATTGCATAAGTATGTCATGAAAATACTGAAAGGAAGGGGAATAGGTTGCAGTCAAGTTGCCAACAAACACTGAATAATGGAACTAGAAAAATGCTGAGAGTCACTTAAAGCTGGAAGCTAACATTAACATCTTTATTCTATAATTACATGGTATACTCAACGGTTCTTATTTTTGGCGGGTGTTGTGCAATAAAGATGCATTAGAGTAATTATATTGTAATGACAGCTCATGAGTTAAAGGTGTTGTGGATCTTGTTAGTATACACATCCGAAATTGTTTGGAGCTGATTTGGGAGGTGTATCCACATGGAATTTGATAACACTGATATTGTAATTAAAGCTGAGGAGATGGGGTTTGTACTTATTTCCTACTGCTGCCTGTGAATATTAATTAGCTCATGTAATCACCTGACCCTAGCAATAATCAACTCTGTTAGTCAGAGCAGGAGGGAAAATGTTAATTGCCCACTAAATATTTATTGAGGAAGCTGAGATTAAAACAGCCCAGTTGTAATGGAGAACAGAGCAAAAAAGAACAGAATCCTTCCAGTCTCTTCCAGCGTCTGCTTCATGGAGGACAAGGACGCTTGCACCACGAAGAAGACAAAAACACACCTGATTTGGCACACAAATGAGAATTATAGTCTAAAGAGATCTCAGGTTTCTGATGACAGCTGAGATGACTTTTTGTTGCTTGTATTCCTGCCAGCACAGGCTGTAAGGAGGAGGGGTGATCCCAAAAGGCAGAAAATGTAGATCTGAGCTGAAGGGCATTCCTAAGTCTGGACATCCTGGATATAAACTTATGTGACTGTTCCTGAGGGCTTCAGCATCACCCTCAGAAGAGGAAAATAACACTTCATCACTTGCCAAGAGAAGGTATGTGGGGAAAATCTTGTCTCTTCTACCAGAGAAAGCCCTAAGAATTAAACTAAGTAAAACTGAAAAGCCTATCCTCAAGACAGAGTACATAAGTAATAAGTGTATTTGCCTGGCAATGCAATCCCTTTCACAGTTCACACCAATGGTGTAGAGTGAGCTTTGGGGATACCAAGGAAAAAGGGGTTTCAGATAGAGATTTGGATGCTTCCTTTTTAAAGATGGCAGTTTTTAAAGCCATTGAGAAAATGAAGACCTGTCTGTACCTGTAGCATAGTTTGATAGCTCTGTTTGTCTCCCTGTTAGGTTCTGGTCTTGTTTGCTGCAGCAGCAGTCTTCCTAATGGTTTCCTGATAAAGCTCATTAGAGTGTTCAGATTTTTGTTCTTCTCAAAGCTCCTTCGGCTCTTCCCATCACAATCCCCTCCCCAGTCACAAGGCTCTGATCACCTGTGGTATATAGCCTTCAGAGTCTGTGTGAAGGGGCAGGCTGTGCTGGAAATGTGGTGCATACTGAATCGCTTCAGGGCTGGCTAGGCAGTAATTCTCAGAAGAGTTGGCAGAGCACGGTGCTGCTGTATGCTGGTGCCTTGCTGCTGCTCTGCTGGAGATCCGTGAGCAGCAACAGCACTGCAAGTCCTTTCTTCTTTCCTGACAGCGCCGCAGTACCTGTATCTTAATCAGTCAGTGTCAGACAGTGTCACAGGCTCCGAATGCTTCTCTAAGCAAAGCACAGCACAAATACCTCCCTGCTGCTTGTAGCTTAGGTTACCATTACCAGACTAAGCTCCTGATATAACAGTTAAATGCTCCAGAGCACCTGAAATCCTCAGGCACGTTGGTGCCAACACGTGTGCAGAGCAAGGCACCCCTCAGCCCCACACCAGAAGGTTTCTGTGCTCTCGTGATTCGCACTGCAGCTGCCTCTCCAGTAGACAGGGAGACAGCACAGGTGGAGACAGAGCTGACAAAAGATTTCTGGTGTGGCTGATGCCATTTCAGTCATGTACATTATAGAGAATGAGGAAATCTTGTGTATCTTATATCAAAATACTATGTGCTTCTCAGCATATCTGATTTGTAACTTTCCTGAATGGCATGATTGAAATCAGAAAGGACCAAGGGGGAAACCTTTCCAAAATGAAACGGTGACATAAATAAGAGTTTTAAAGGAAGCAACTGAGTAGCTGACAATAGGTAGTAATTGTGGCTCCATCAAAGTTAGGGTGGTTTACTGTTCCCAGCAGAGAATCTAGCATCAAAGGGAATCCTAAACCTGAAACACTTGGAAAGAAGTGAGTTATCAGCAATACAAGGTGAGTCCTGTAAAGAACAAAGAGAACATTTTGTGAGCAGGACAGCCTGCTCTGCCCCTACTCAGAGGCAGAGTGGTCTTCCCTGAGCACGCTGAGGTTAAGATTGGGCTTTTAGGTCTTTTGTTGTGTTTACGTTTTCCTCAAGGCTTTGTACTATTGAGGTATGGGGAAATGGGGCTTTATTTTTCAAAGGGTCATTTAAATTGCATCTGTTCAGAGGATATTGCCAGAGAGGTCTTCAAGTTCCCTAGGTTAGACCTCTTGTGTTAACAGAAGAATCTGCTGAACCTTGGTATCATAGGCATTGAATATTTACAGCAGTTTTATTGAAATTTTGGTGTTGAAATACTTTACTGAACAACAGCCAACAATCATAAATTTCAGTAGCTTGAATTTTAGTTTGTCAATTATCTTTCGAGTGTTCTTCTGATGCTGTATAGCCACTTGTGTGTGGAAGAAAAATAACATTGCTTGGAGCTCTTGCCTATGTTTAATTAACGTGGAAGTGCAGAGGGGTGACGGTAACTTTACACTAGGTGTTCCAATTTGGCTGGGTCAGTCTGTGCACTAATAGAACTATCTTCATGTGTAGAGGAAGGCAGGCGGGATTTTACTTTTGTCTTTGATTTTCATTGACAATATTCCTTCCGCACCCTTTAGACCATAAGCATTCACCCGTTTCTGGGGCTTGGTTACAAGAGTGGCTCAATGTGGTATATCCTCCGCAGCGTTAAAACCAATCATACTCAGATCTTTCTACTTGATGGTATGATAACAATTTCAAGATGTCTCTTTCCACACGTATTCACAAAAGGATGAAGAAATAGTGGTCTTTTTATTAAATGCAAAAGGCTATCCACCCATCTGGGCTGTTGTCGAATTGAGAACTTGTTCAGAAACAAGATAATCAGTAAAAACAGTATGCTCAGTTTTCATCTTTGAAATCTTACACAGATTGTGAGTAATTTGGGAATGAGAGAGAAGACAAAAATGCTTGAAGACTGCATATTCAGAGGTCTCAGCTTTAGCAAAATGTTGTGGCTTTAAGACTCTGCCTTATAATTCACTTCAGCTACCCCAGGAAGTAAAAAGACGTGTTTCAGAGGCTGACTGCACAGGTCGTAACCTTCTATACACAATATATTGAGCAATTCCATCATTCTTGCATTGAAAGTGGATTTAGACTGACATAGCAGAATAGAAAAAATGCTTAATAAACTAGGAGTTTTATTACACACACACACACCATCTTGTAGGTATGCATTCAGCAAAGAATGGGTGTGACACTGTAATAGGTACACTAAAAAAGGCAGTCTGTTCACATTAATATCTGCATTCAATGCACTGAGATTTAAAAAAAAAACAACTGTTCTCACTTATTCTGTTATTTATCCTGATCAGCTTTCTGTTTGTTTAGAGAGCCTGTTATGCAAAGTGATAAATATGAAATTTAAGAGACAGAATTTTTTTATGAGTAGTGGTAGATGCTGTGCTCTGAGCCAGGTAAGGGATGGAGGAGGCACTGTCCTGGCAAGCATTGGTCTGCGTGCGTGTCCTCTGGTGAGGAGAGAAACTTTCCGTTGCGCTGCCCCTCCAGCTTCCTCAAGAGCAACCAGGGTGAGTGCTTCCAGGGGCCGACTCATCAGCCCACGTGCTGAATCAGCCCAAGAATTTTTAGCTACAGGAGAAAAATGGATCACACCAGAGGACTTTCTCCTTGAAGAGAGCTTCAGCCTGTTCTAATCAGAGATGCAAATTACTGAGGTATTCTGGGCTCCTTTAACCATTCTCAGCATTTTATTGCAAAAAGAAATGGAAATGATGGTCACGCACTCTTCATCTTAGGCAAAATCACAGTTAACCCTTTGATGTAATTAAAATATGTGGGGAGGTCTCCTAGACTTTCATCTCCTGGATAAGAAAAGGAAGAAAACCGTAGTAGACCCTAGGAGAAAGAGAAGCCTTCTAGCTGCCTCCTGCCCATTTTCAGGTGCTCACTTGAGCTGTAAGAGCTGTGGGCCAACTTCACCAACAGATCAGTCTCAACTTTTGAGACTCTTGGGCCCAGGTGACCCTCTCAAAATCAGGACCAAGGATAGGATGGTGAGTTTTAAATCCAGGGCTTTAAGGCCCTGACTGTTGATTAGAACACTGAACCATCCTTCCATTATAGAGAAGTTCCTCACCATAAGTAATTCTTCATTATCATCACTTGTTTGCTAATTGCTTTTGCTTTGCAGTCTGACTTTCATTATCATGTTGTATAACCACTGCTACCTTACTTTTCAACCATATGTTGTCAGTTGTACTTTTTCTTCTTGTCATTGCATTATTGTCATGCTCTAAGCTGTTTATGAGTTTTGAAATATGAAATTTTGGTCTTGCTCAGTTTTAAGCTAACCCTGCTGCTTAAATGAAGGAATATCACATTTGCCATACAGAGATTTATTTAAAAGCCAACTGTGAATTACACTGAGGAATCTGCAGTAAACCATGACAATAAATAATGAGAGAATGTTTGCCTGGAGGACTTGTCCCTAATGAGGTTTGGTCTTAAATAGGCATTCTGTTTGGAAATCAGATACCTTTTGTTTCTTGAGGTTTTCATGTTTCTCCCTATTAAGTAAGGTTTTCTGAGAGATTTTGTTAGTAATTGATCATGGGGTCGGTAATGGTTATACTTCACAGGAAAATGTGTGACTATGAAAATACTTGGGGGGGTAGTGGGGGGACAGAAGGGAAGTTATGTCCTACTTATGTGCAATTCCAATTTCTGATATTTATTTGCTTGTTTGTAACCTAAAAGTCTTATCAAGTCTTATCTTCCAGTTTTGGAAGGAGGAAAACCCAACATTTCTTAAAATGAGATTATGTTGTTAAGTATAAAATATTATTATTAGGGTTCGTATTTCTACTCTGAAGTGCACCTCCTTATATTGTTACAGTCTTGTGTAGGAGCTGTTCTCAAACGATCTTTCCTCAGTGACAGTAGTTCTCCCTCCCAAACTCTCTTTCTTTCTACGTGCCAACCTTGCTGTCTGATTGTTCACTTACACACAGGATCTATGCTCCTACAGAGTTACAGCAGTGACTTGGACGACAATGTGTCCCAGGTATTCCAGAAGGTCAATCCTTCATTGCTTTGTAAGGTACACAAGAACAATTTTCCAGCACTGTATTTTGGACAACTCTATTATAGGAGAATACGTGGAATCACAATAGAGGTATATATGGTGCATACACAAAGAAAAGCTGTAGGAAACGATGCATGATCTCTTTTGGGAGAGGTAGGTGTGGTTCTCCTAACTCTTTGTAAACCTTGGTGCTACATATCTTGAAACCGTACATTAATTTCTGGTCTGTAAAAAGTAGTGTGCATTTCCTTAAATCTTGGTACAGGAGCAAGAAATGCACTTTGTATTTGAGCATGGGAAAGCATGACAATGACCACCTAGAGACCTGGTGTCTCTCTCCAGTTCCTTAGGTCTGGAGACTTATTTGCTGAATGCTTCTTAGGTACCAGCAGGTAAATAGATAGCCTGGTAATGGGATAGAAAGTTACCAGATCTTGAAATTCTCCTGTGCACGAATTCCCACCAATTAAAAGGTAGCAGGAGTATATGGCAGGCCACAGTTATCAAAAAGCAACATGTTTGACAGATGGTTTTGGTTGGATCTTTCAGGCTAAATTAACTTCCACCCTGATTTCTAACAACTGTCTGGGATGAAGTCCTCCTCTGCTCATTAGCAGCTTGTTCCCATACTGGGCAGAACTCTCCTTAAAATAGAGGAAAGAGGGGAACAATATTATTAAACTCCTAAATTAAATAAGCTCTCACATGATCTAAAGCAGCCCCACCATTTACTTACTGCAGTGAGCAGCATGTCCTCAAGTTATAGAGAATGACAGTGGAAAAATCTTTACCTCAGCTGCACATCTGATAGCCTTGAGGCAGAAGACAGGTTTGAAAAGCATCTAACCCTTAGCTGTGCAGTGTCTGGCTATTCAGGTGGTGCAGGTAGTGCATGATTTGGCAGCCAAGTTAAAAAATTCAAGGCAAAAAAAAAAAAAAAAAAAAGCATTGCTCCTTTCCTCCTCACCTTTGGCAACATCTGCTTGAGTGACAAAGTGAAAGAGCAGTAGCTCTACACTCCAAAACCTAGTTTTGTTTCCGACCTGCATTCAGCATGCTTGGTAACTCTCTGCTTTGCACTGACCCAACTGTTTTAACCTCTCACAGCGCACAGTACTACATAATGTAATACTCAAGCAAAAGATTGAAAGAGAATGCAGCAAGCTTAACATATCCCTCTGATTACTCTATAAGGGAGAGTTAGATTCTTTAAAAAAAAAATAAAAAAAAAAAAAAATCCCTGGTGGCCTCATTGTTTTCCAGGCATCTTTCTAGATAAATTTTTCCTATGGTAAAATCATTATGAAGTAGAAATACAGTCTCTCCAAGGGCTACCTTGAAAACCTAGTCTAATATGAAGAGCTCTAACACAGTAATGAATCCTGTAGGCAAAATAGGGCTTTATAAAGTGAAGAAATGGGAGAAAACTTTCCATTAGGAGAATGTTGTTTTTGACTGAACTGTATTTTGAGATGTTACAAAGCGAGGGTCTCTCAGAAGGCTGGAACCCAAACTCTGAACTGAAAAACACTTGAACTTTGTGAAATGTGAGCTCTTACCTGCGTTGTATTTTGGAAAAAGTAAAGGTAGTGGTGAGTAATGCTGATGCTTGAATATCTCTGAAATTTAAATCTGGACCTAGTTTCAATTTTTGCCTCTTCATGGCAGCTGCAGCATTTTTCTGCTTTCATTGCTTCAGAGGCACAGCGCATGTTCTGAGATAAAATAGGCTGTGAGTATTTTACTGCTACAAAGGAAGAATGTCCCTTTCCAGTCCCCTACAGCTGCATCAGGGCCTCTGATTGGTGGCAAAATAACAAGTATACTTCCACCAGAGAAGCATAAAGGGAATCCAGGCTCATATGCCCTCACAGATTTCTCTGAGAACACTTGGTAATTTTTTATATGTAAGGATAGCACAAAGACAAGCCCCTCCTAAAAGAAAACTTGAAACCGGACAATGAGGTAAAAAGGGAGTGAGGAAAAACTAATTCTTAGTCAAAAAAGCAAATTTCTTTTTGAGAGCAAGACAAAACAGGTAGTTAAGTTAGAGATTCAGTGAGTTTAGCAAGTTACAGAAGTATAGATACAGTACTGAAAATTGCAGACACCTGGAAAAGAGAGATTCTTTATTTTCTCAGTTGTAACCATTTGTAAGATGGATTTGAAACTAACAGTGCGGCTTACTCTCCTATAAGATAATGCCTAACATGGAACAGCCATAACAAAACTCAGAAAGCACACTGATCAAGTTGGACTGAGTCTTATAGTAATCAAACTATAAAAATAGGGCTTTCTAAATATTTATATTCATATAAATCATACATTCATTCATATAAATCTTTATATTTTAATCAACTAAAAGTAAGCTATAAATTCCCCATTTAGTTTAAATTAGATCTGAGTGTAATGGAAAATTTTGGACATTTGAAACTGCAGCATGTCTACTACCTACAAAGAGATTGTAACATGATTCAGTGCCTTAACAACAAAATATAAAACAACTCCTAACAACTGTACTTCAGAATTGTACCTAATTTCTTTCCAGCCAAGCAATAATCTCTGAGAATTAACCTATTTAAGTAGTAAAATTATACAGGATGAATGTCAAAGATCATCTCTGGTCATTCATTTGCAGTTACTGTAGCAGAAGTGGGTTTTGTGGCTTAGTTTGTTTTTGTTCCTTTTTATTTTTTTTCTTTGCTTGTTGGCTTTATTTAATAACTGCCACAAGGTGCCCTGCTGTCCAGGTATCAGGTTTAAAGTTTTTTTTTTGTTTTTTTTTTTTTTTTTTAATTTATTTTTGGCTGAAGAGGTTGGTGGCACCAACACCACACAAAACCGTTTATGATTTTATTTGTTGCTGGTGGTATTTAGTATTGTTTGTTTGTTTGTAAGCTACGCCTATGAAAAGCTCTGATTCTGTGCTGCCAGAATGCCTGTAGAAAGCTTTGTGACTGCTTTGCATCAAATTTTATTTTCTCATAGGTGATGGTGTTTTTCTTTGGGCAGGGCACAACCACACAGATAGCATACTAAGGTGAGCCTGGGGTAAGTACACCAAGAGTTGACATTTGTCACCTGCTGCTACCACGAGGCAAAAAATGGCATTCAGGAGGCAGTGGTGAGAGCATGAGCATGTGCTTAAACAAAGCATTTTCTGAAGATGTATGCAATTTTCTGTTGCGGTGGCTTCTTTCAATAGCCTCTTCCTGTCATCATGCTGCTAAGCTTGTAGTAAACACTGTCACCCCTTTTGTAACATTTTATAAGCTCCTTTCCACTTCAGCACTAAGAAACTCAGCTCTACTCTCTCCAGGTATTCCCAGTTGGTTCATAATGTCTCTCGTCATTCTCCTGTAATGGTAAGAAACTGTTCATTACTTCAGATCAAACTGTGCCTTTTAGGCTGGTTATAGCACTGTGAATGGTACTCCAGTGGCTTATTTGATTGATGAGTTGTAATAACTGCTTTTGGATGCCTTTGTTGTGACAATAGTTCTTCAGCTTCATCCATGTATAATAAATAGCCTAACAAACACATTATTTCATTTCTTTATTAAGTCATTAATTACACTGCACATTCTTTAACTGCATCAGAAGAGTTTCTGGATAAAACCAACTTACTGTCATCATTATTGAGTGCACTACTCTTACATGCACTACTTGGAAGTAAATCTACATGTAACAAAACGTGCCCAACACCACCACAGTCTTTCACTTAACACTTATAGTCAAATCACATTTTATCTAACCTGGAACCATCTGTTTTGGTTATAGAAAGATCAAAAATTCTTTTAAATGCCTTTGTCATGGATTAAGAGAGAACATACGGGCCACAAGTAGAAGTAACCTAAACACTGTATTTCTCTAAAAATGGATGAACCCCAGAATTTTCCTGAGTTTCAATCAGTTTTAACAAAGAGAAAACATAGAGAATACAGACAGTACAAACACAGAACAGCTTTTATATTTAAACACATGCCATTCAGCTAGTCAAAAAATTATTCAGACACCACCATTTCAAAGGCGTATTACTGACATATGGTGTCTGACATGTTTCCACAACTGAGTACACAGGCTTTGATGACAACCATGAAAATCACATCTTTCCATGTGAGCAGTTATCAGAGAAACAGGCAAATGAAGACTTAGCTTGGGGTTTTATATTCTTACCGATTCTAAAGGACTGCAAGAACCAAGGTAAGTCTTCTGGCTTTTCAAAACATAGGCGTCCTTTGCTTCAACCATTCCATACCCTGTTCCTCACCTCACAATGGGACCCCACAAACAGCAGAGCATAACTGCTGCTGCTATTGAGCTGTTCTCCCAGAGGCAGCAAACAGACTCAATTAGACACAACAGGCTATTCCCAGGGCTAGTCTCCAACCTGACAGTTTGAGATCCTTGGCATATGGCTTGCGGTTTCATGGTGTATGGAAGGTTACTATTTTGTTATAGGAAACCTAGGTATTAAAGCCTCTTGTGGCACTGAGTCAAGTTAAGACAGGGCTAGATACTCAAGTATTCTAGCCCTGCCAAGACTTAAGGATATCTTAGTGGAAAAAGGCTTCTGGCTTTGCAGGCCAGAATCTCAAGTACCAAATAAGAGGTTGACAAAAAAATCCCTCACCCCTCTAACTCATATGTGGGCTTAGAAGGGGTAATTGAGATTTTTGCTTTAGCCTTCACTGCCCAAATTTTGTTTACATTCTCAAGGGAGCAGTTGCTCAGCTCAGAGCCTATCAGAGCAACAATAAAATAAGCAAAGGCAATACTGAAATTTACACAGACACCAAGTCAGGAAGGCCAGGCTGTTGACAGAATGCTGTGCCATCATATATAAATAAACAAACAATTCATTTATAAAAAACTAAACATCTGCACAAAACTAAATTAGCACAACTGAACTCCCTTCTCCCGCTACTTAATTCGCTTGTCCTAAATAAGTATTTTTCTCTATTAAATAGTAACATACTTCTCCACTGGGATGTGCCAGAGTCTAGCAGTTCATTCATCATTTTAGGCCTCAAACGCCAGTCAGCTGAGGAGTGTTTCCCTGTGACTACACTAAATTAGGAACATTTCCAAAGCATTATTCTTTCTCTGGCCCTTTTCAGAGTCTATTCCAGTACCCTTGCTGGTCCCACTGATGCCTGGACAAGGCTTTCAGCTCATAGCTGGCTCATATCCCACCACACTGCAGCACAGCAAGCAAGCTGTCCTCCCTCTGTAGGGACAAACAGACTGTTGCTCAGCTCGAGATGCTGAAACACACTTACTGGCATTCAGTGTAAAAATGTCAACTCTTGCAATCAAACCTGCAATTCACTTTGTGTTTTCTGTACTTGAAGTCCCAAGCTTTCTCTTTTTAAGTAAAAATACTGTTAACATACATAGAATTTCCATGGTTTATTTTATCAGCCTGTATTCTCCCTGGTGTAAAAAAAGAAAGAAAAAAGGGCCGTATATTTTCTTTTAGTCACCAGTTGGTCCTCCTTTAAGGACCTTGTAAGACATTTTTTTTGTGTATTGTTTCTCTGCATATGTGGGCAGCTTTACTACTTCATCCCCCTCAGGACCACTTAACAACATCAGCAAAGCAATTAAGTGTAGTTTTCAGGAAAATGCCAGAGGCATTACACTGTCTGGATGGGAGTCTCAACCCAATTATTTTCAGCTAGTTGTGAACTGTGGAAAGTGGACTTTACTTCATTATAACTTCAGTTCCCACTGATTAAAAGTCTAGTGTGTTACAGACAGTAAGGAAAAATGAAAACAATTAAACTTTCCGTCAATAAAATGGCTGCATATTCTTCAACATAGGAGTTTACTTCTCTCTAGAGAAGTGATTAAAATGAACTGATTGAACTATAATTTGATTGACTGAAGAGCCTCAATCCATTGCACTAAAGCTTAAATTCCATCTTATTGCTCTATTTAACTCTGAATATAAAAAAAAATTACTTGCAGTGTCACAAACCTCTTACACAGTCATCCACTTGAAATTTCTTACTACTCACAGGCTGTGGTAGATTCTGTTCCTTCTCTGCATGGTTCACAATAGACTGATGCTGAAAAGTGACAAAGACCCTTAAGAAATGACATTAATATAGCTTTAAAATCTTCGTCTTGTACCTATCACATAATCGCCATTTGGGGATTCTAAACTCAACCACAGATCGAGTTGACCTAAGACAATGAAAAAGAATGATGTTCAGGTTATCTACAGCTGTTGCAGCAAGAAAATAATCTCCTCATGAAAACCACAGCCATGAGGAAGCCTCCTACCACAGATCTGCCTTCAGCAAGGTGTAAGGTTGCCAGATGCACAGGTTTGTTTGCATACATACATATTCCTTCAAGGAGATACTAAAGAAAGAGGCACATTTAGCCTGGTTTCAGTGGTAAATTGTGCTGGCTAAGAATCAAGATGCCTAGGATCTCAGGCAAAGATCATTTTCTTTGGACTCGGGGCAAATTTCTACAGTGTTTATTCTACAAGACTATCATCTCTACAGCTGAGTAACTGTTCTGCCAAATTCTGGGACTCCTGTTGCACTAACAAAAGCTAGTCAAGAAACATTAAGGCATGCATGCTTTCATTGACAAGCTACTATGATATCGAAAATACCCAACTTAGCATTCACCACTCTGAAAATTTAACTGAAATGGCATTCCCCTTTAGAAGGTTGCCACTCTATTGGTTGACATTTTATTTCTTTAGTTCATATTTTGAATTAAAACACAGCATTTGAAATACAGCTGAACTGCAGTACAATTGAATTGGAATATATTATAGCTTTAAATTAAATTATGTTGGTAATTAAGTGAATGAGGCTGGGTAGGATGAGCAAATAAAGATGGGCAGCAAGCACTGGGCTAAATTCTTACATGCTTCCTTTCACAGGCAGCTCGAACTCCAAAGGAAGTCAGTAGATATTTTTCTATTACCATCAGCATGAACTGGGACACTGATCCTTGAGCTGTAGTACTTTGTTACTGAGCTCAGTCTGCTGTAGAGCTTTACTCTTCTGGCTGTGACTGACCTACAACGCTAGCTTCACAAGCAAGCCATAGCTCTAACACAAACAGTTCCAACCCTTAGATTCTGCCAATCCCAGCCTTACAGGGATTTCTGACCCCACTCAAGAGTTACTAATTCACTATACTGTTTGGTTTTATTATGCGTAGTTCATACCACAAACATGAAATTCTCCAAGTTTGTTAGCCAAAAGCTACCAAGACCGCACTGGAGTCACTAAGGGAATATTGCTGCACTAAGGTAAAATGCTGCCTCTACCATTGAAGGTCCACTTTTGACAAATTACATAACTTAACTCTTAATAGCTGCCTTGCATTACTGGCCTTTTCTTTTGTTTCTCCCTTCATTCTGATTACCAAATGCTATGTCATTCTCTACTCCACCTCAACATCTGTAACTCTGAATGACAGATACACAATAACAGGAAAGGAGACAAGGGCAAATGCTCAACCACAAATTCCAGGGTGCCTCTGGAGACTGCAGGATATTTACTACATTCCCTGTTCCCAGTTTTATGCTACACACACCAGAAGCACATAGGGCACCAAACAGCCTAAATGCCTATTTGAACCTTTCAGTTCTTACATAGACAGATACACTCACAGTTTACATACACTCACAGTTTACAAACCCACCTTTATCTGCATAACAGCTGCATAAGAAAGAGCTGTGTTTGAAGTCATTTATTTTCTTGCAGAACAAGAAACATTTTTGACAGCAAAAAGACAAGCCCCAAGCATGAAAGTAGCCTCGAGTCTTCTCTTTTTCTGAAATTAGAAAGTGGCATTTATTTGTCTTTCATAGTGCTCCTACAGCCATGGTAGCAAACAGCACATGGGCAGGGTTTCTTACTGTGCTGACAGAATGGTCATGAGTAAGCTGAACAGCATGCAAACAACGCCAAGATGAGGGCAGGACAGGGCCTTCTTCCAAGTCCAACCTGTGAGAGGCAGATGAAGGATGAAGAGGCATTTCCTGACTCAAGCAATTGCTTAATATATCCCCCTCCCTGGAAAGCATCATCAACTGTATGGTTAGGAACTTGCCAACACTTCCACCAAACTACACTGGACATCAGGAGAGGAAAAAAAAAAGATTCAAGTGGGTTTGATACACTTCCTGCATGCAGGATCAGCATTTTCTCTTTTCAATATCAAGTTGATTTCAAATATCTGTAATTATGAAAACATATTAAAATGTATTAGCCAGTAGATTTATGTTTGAAAGATGCCATTTTAATTAGAGAGGCCACAATTCTCAGTTTTTGAGCAAATGTGATTACTGCAATTTCTTCATTGAATTATAGCTTCGCTACTTAAGAAAACATTATTTAAAGGGCAGTGTTGGCCACCTACACCACACTGATGAAAATCTCAGCAAAACAAAAGGAAACACTTGAATACACTCTTCCTAGCAACCAAGGTCTTTCATCAGAAAAGCAGCATATTTTATTTGTTGATTTGTGGTGGTGGTTTTTTTTTTCTTCCTTGAACATTATATTTCTAGCTAATTCATCAAATCCCTGGAATATACTTTTCAGTGAAAATGTAAGCCACTGACAAAGCCACCTTACTGTTCATGTGCTAAAAAAAAAAATTAACTGAACTTTTTTCCCCAAAATCCATATTCGAGTGCTTCTGTCATCACTATTTATGTGTTGCACTGTGGCAGTGAGGCCACATTCTCAGAATTCTGAGCATCCCTGACTTCCACTAACAGAAATACCAGGAGGTTAATTTTCATTACTAATCTTCTTCACATACACTGACCTGCTGTATTACTTCCTAAAATTAACAGCAGTATTTTAAGTAATGCTGAATTTCTACAATTCTTACTGAGTAGAACATAGAGATATCAAATACTTACCTGAATGTTGGTCTGTCTTTTCAGGCTGGGACAACTTTGATGTTGTTACTTGAGAAATGGTTATTTTGGATCTCCTAAGTACTTCATAGAATGCTGGAGATCCAATAAAAAAAAAAAAAAAAAGGAAACCCAGACCTGTTAAGTTAAATATTAAGTAAAAATGAGTGCACTTTGATAAAGAAAAACAAAGACTGCCATTTTGAATAGGTTTTTCCCAACAGACAGTACCATTTCTTCCATGATGTACCACCTCTTTTCTCCTACAAAAAGAACTGTTTTTAGGAGAATTTTCTGCTTCTGTATATGCCTTTTCTTACCTAAGGGTTTTTACTCCTATATTTCTTTCTTTCTTGTAGGAGGCAGACCAATGGTTTTGTCACTAACTCTTCAAGAAAATCAGAAGAGCGAAATGGGAAATCTGTCTTCCATGGAAAAGAGGAAAGATGCTAAGGGACAGGATGTATCCTCCTTGACATAATGTGGTCAAAGAGCCAGCTTCCTCACTTCTCCCTAAAGAGCTCTCAGACAACTGTCTAGAAAAGCACACAGTGTCCCCAGCTGTTAACAGCAGGATATACTGCAGCTCTCTAGACTGCTGCTGCCATGTCGTTTCTGCGCCTCCAGGGTCAGCTTAGTGTATTAAATTAACAGTTTTCCCAGGCAAGGCAAAATGTCTGTGAGCAGAATGGTGCAGCATAATAATGGGATACGAGGGGAAGATACCTCCTGAAATATTAGATGTTTTGGTAAGACAAGGAAACATTGAAGTGATTCTGACTTACATGACTTAGTGCCAAACAACACGTTATCATGCAGAAGTCCCAGCACAATGTGCGTCTGTTTACCACCACTTAACATTTTCATAGCTCATTTTAGAATTGTTGCTTTTTTTTTTTCCACCCTTAATAATTTATGAGCTTAGAATTATCAATAACGTGAAGCTTCATTACAAGCTATCTGGAGGATTCTCATCTGACTCTTCCCATTAAATTATTATTCCCAAACATGATTTATATTTGATAAGACATCAACTGGACATCAATAAAATAATAATTAATGAACTATATCTTCATGGAAATACTGAGCTTAAATACACAAGCAAATGCAGTGTGCAGTCTGCAGGTCAGCTGTCAGATCTCTCTGAGAATATTTGTCTGTTTAGTATTTAGAATATGATAATAAACCACAAAAATATTTAATTGCTATGGTCGTCGGCTAGTTGTTGTGACAGTTGTGAACTACGCCAAACTACGAACCTGTAAGGCAGAACTGGGAAGTAACCATGTGTTCAATGTAGGTGAGAAGGTAATCTCAAAACAGTACAAATGCTGAAGAGACTTCACATTTCCACAAAATGAAACGTTGAAAGAATTTTGGTTTGGGTAACTATCTGTTTGTTTGTCTTTCCCTTAACATTATCTATCGGATTGAAATGCTCTATTTCTCCATACAGAAAGTTAAAATAAAGAATTTTAATGACTGAAACTTCTGCCTAAAAACAAACAAACAACAAAAAAACCCACCACATTAAAATAGCTTAACATTCAACAATGTTGTTTGGGTCTTCTGTTCCAACAAACTATCACTCCAAAGGACAAGCTTGACCAAATATTTGTATTCAGAAAGAAGTGACATTACTTCATCCCAGGGAATATCAGCGAAGGCCCTTAATCCTATTGCACCTCACAGCTTTGCAGTAGTGTTTATCACTAATCAGGGACCACTTCTGCTTACATTTCCTCAACATACACAGATCCCACATGAATCTTAATGGAGGATGAGAAAGAACAGGAGTAAAAGTTTTTCTGGATTTTTTTTTCTTAATTTCTAGGGTTTATTTCTTGCTTTCCCTTACTGTTCAAATTTCATCAGGGATTGAACAAGAGCTTTAGATGGACAAGGTGACCACATTGTCAGTATCACACTTACCTTCGTCCCAGTTCATTAAGAAGCATTTAGCCCCTGCTCCCTCAGACCCTCACTCATGTAGGATTTACACAAGGGCTTTAATTGCAGATCTCTGGAAGAAAGCCAGAAGACATTACCATCCTTCAGTGACAGCTTGATTTTTTTTTTTAAATATTCATTGAATCTCCTTTTCATCCATGACATGTGTCTTTTTTAGATGCTCATGTCCGCTATTTGGCTTCTCCATTACACAGTCAAGGATTATAAGGGCAGCTGTCCTCTGGTATAAAACAAAATGACATGAACATATCATGGTCCCATTTAAAACCTTAATGTCCCTTGAGCTTGAGATGTTTACAGCTCTGCAGAGATGTGCTATTCAAACCCCAGCATAGAGAGGTTTCAGTTTAACTTTCCTAAAACATTAAGAGCTGAAGGAACTGTAAAAACATTCTGGTCTGACCTCCTACATCACGTTTTTTCTCAGTCACTCCCACCTTAATTCCCATTATATGCCTGAGTCAAACCCATCTTCCTGAAAGGCTTATATCTTATTCTGTAAATAAATAAATAAAAAAAAAATCTATTTTACCACCACATTATTACCTCACACTCCAAAGTACAATTGAGAAGCCCAATCGAGCTTCTCGGTTTGTCACTCCCACCTCCAGCCAATGATTTTTACTTTGCCGCTCAGTGGTTTGGCATTCCCTAATTCGGTCCCTTGAGGGAGCTAGACACATCGGAGGTCGTAGCATTTCTACCATCCAGAAACATGCGAGCAATAGCACGCACACACGTACGTCTCTATTATGTCTTCATACCTTGAAGGACTCACCAGAATCCAAAACCAAGTACACCTGCTGTGTTCTCTTCCTCCTGAACACATCCAAGTCCATTCCTTTCTGAGATACCTTCTCAGGAAAATGCTGAAAAGTTTAACATGGAAAGAATGTGCCTGTAGCTTTGAGACAGCTCTATTTTTAAAGCAACCAGCTTACCACATATTCCATTTTCTCCCACTTAACCAGACAAGTTTTAAAATAATTTCTCTTTTTTAAACACATCCACTCCGGACTAGTTTCACCACCTCATTCAATCAAAATACTTGCTAATTTTAATGGATATTTTTCTTGAGTAAGAAATAATATAATCTTTGATTTCCGAGCCTTCTTTACAATGGATTCTGTGAAAGTCAAAACAAATAACATACAGCAATTCACCTTTAGGTAGTACAAAAACAGTCCCCAGAGTGATAGCTTTTAGTTCATCTCCAGTGAGAGCTGTATAAGCTGTAAGCTCTTCTATAAACACACCAATGAATAACAATCAGTCCTTACTCCTCTCAGTCTCTCGTGTGACAGACCCTTAATTATGGCTATTAGATTATTACTTTCTCCAGAGAATTCTGTAAGGCAAAAGCAGTGTTCTTCTCCAGACATCAAAGACAGAATTAAGACCCTGCTTCGGAACACTCCTCAGAAACAGCTGCTGTTCATTCCCACTAAGGAATGCCCTGTTTGAGACAAAGGGCGCAGCTGCAGCTTACTGCCTCCTACTCTGTATGAGGCAAAAACTGATACTCTGCTTTGAAGGGAAAGATGCCCACCTAAAACACAAGGAAGCCCACCCCCTACTAAGCTCTGAAAAATTATTCAGATTTCTGTTATCTTAGCCAGACCTCTGTATCCTGCAAAGATCACCCATTCTCAATAAGTTCTGGACCA
The DNA here is from genome assembly GCF_023343835.1 of Lagopus muta. Taxonomy (NCBI): domain Eukaryota; kingdom Metazoa; phylum Chordata; class Aves; order Galliformes; family Phasianidae; genus Lagopus; species Lagopus muta. The sequence goes on from NC_064444.1 coordinate 12,765,590, forward strand.
GCAAGGCTTGCAACACAACAGCGCAAAAGCAGGACCACAAATTATGACTTTGTAGCAGAGAAAAGGGAATAGAAACCACCCACCTAAGGCACTGCACCACCAGCATCTATTAGTGCACATATCTTCTTTTTACATGTAATATTTATTGGCTTCCTTCAGGGATAGCTCTGCATGCTCCCACAGTCAACTAGGAAGAACATCTGACCCCAAGGAGAGAACAACGGGGCAGAATCAAGACTCAGGCTGGCACCACGCAAACAGATGATTCCTGAACACTTTATATGTAGGTAACACGAATCAATTCTTAAATAGTAATTACTAGAAAATTAAAGTAACTGCCTCTCAGGAGAATTACTGGTTAATACTATTATCTTCTGTGGGCACAGCAGATGAGAATGTGTGTTATGATAACCTATGTGGTTTAGGCTCATTTTGGAATACTGTAGCAACTTATTGCTAGCCAACATCTTACAAGAGCACCAACATAAAAAGTAATGTGTGGCAATTTATCAGTTCTTAATAAAACACTGTGCTTAGAAGTTCAACTGTTGAAGCTGCTCTTGATTTTGATTCAGCTGATTTTTGTCTGGGCTCAGCACTATCGCTTATCCCTGCTTTTTCCGGGCTCCTCTAGGATTTGACAGTTCCAAATCCTTACTTGATTGGACTTAAAAATAAATAAAAATTGGGAGCTGCTTATGCAGCACTGCCCCTATCTCTCCCCAGCCTGTGTGTGAAATTAACATTGGTTCAAAATGCTGGAAATGCAAATTTGCACATTAAGAGCATAGGTTCCAGGGTGAACATCACACTACCTGTGAATTCCACAACCTAAATGCATACTATCACTCAATTAAGTGAAATCCAGGTAGCCTGTTTGTGCCAAGCAGGTAAAGTATTTTCACATGAAACACATTAGCAAAGGTAAGTTCTTTCAGATTTGCACAGACACATGGCTACTAAGCAAAATATAAGTACATTTAAAATGACTGCCAAAAATTGAACTGGTTCCATGCCTATACAATTGTAATTACTTAGGTGCTTCTACGGCACGACTGCATTTGAAGCAGAATATATCACACATCACAACTGTCAAGAACTGTCATAAGCCATTATGATAAACAAAGACGTGATACTCAGTTACACACAATAGGTAACACTTCTGTGTGAATGCTTCTCTGTCCAAATATCTCTTGCCTGCATGCGTCAAATACTCTGTGAGATACATCCCTCAGCTGTGGGAGCTCAGCACCTTTCCACCAATTTAAGTCAACTAATTTGGATTGCTAAAGATAACTCTCATGTCATTCTGAGCTCTCAGAAGTGTTGTGAAATGGGACATTTAAACTATTTACCATAATTCTTGTTGCAGTTTAAAAGCTGCACAATATTTTTGATGAAGCTTTGTGATTCCAGAAATCCACTGTCTAAATGAAGGTCTGCTGGGAAAAGAAAAAATAGCCGATTTGTCACAAAAATCAATCTTCCACTGCCCAATTCCATTCTTAATGAATGAGACAATTCAGAAACCTATGGGAACATGCTTTATTGATTCATTCACAAGTCAGTAAAACCCACTGCCTGGGCTCCCTCCAATAAGACAAACCGCACAGTGCTTCAAGTGTACTGAATTGCAGGAAAAGCCAATGACTCCACATCTGTTCTGCTGGAAGTCCAGTGAGACTAAACATAGCCAATAAATCTAAAGGAGCACACCACTAGGTTAATGATAAATGTGTGGAGAAGACAAAGAGACTTGCATTTCCTCTTTATTATCCCTTCAGTTGAGCCACTGCCTTATCTGTAATTTATTTACCCAGGACAGTTGGGCCCAGATGCATACCTGTTTTTTCACTGAAGTACTTGTTTTTCTCCATTTTGCAGATGGATTAAATAAGCCAGGAGGAGGCCAACCTACATGTGTGAGGTCACACAGAGAACTGTAATCTACACTGCAGTAGATGCCTGAATCCATTCAAGTTCAAGACCTAATTTGGCATAAAGCTAGCGTGTAGCTGTACTGCACTGTATATTTTATAAACATATCTTTCAATAATCTCCTGTGCTTCTCATGAAAGCAATAACAAGCAGTAAGAACAGCTGAGTCTGTATTGGGCAAGCTTTCCTATTAAATTCCAGCAATACATCTCAGCTGTGACCTGTAGCAATTTGGGTAACCTAATAAGGCTGACTGTCCCATAAGAATCAGGGATGATACACTGTCTACCCGCAAGATATGAGGAAGTACAAGAGAGCAACTTTACAGCAAGGATCACCTAGCAGAGCAAAAGTGAACCTAAAGAATAGGTCTAAGAAAACACAGTAAGAGAAAACACATTACTGAGAACAGAAAATTTGTTTATGTAGTCTGATAGATACCACCATTTCAACATTCATTTCCAGCTCAAAACATCACATCTGCATGTCCTGTTTAATGGAGTATGCTAAACTGAGACTTCATACAGGGCTTTCTGGGAACTATAGTTAGTACAGTTATTCCAGTGCATGTTACCTGAAGTTAGGCATTTTGTCAGACTCCCCACCTTTTGCTAGAAATCCAAACAGTCTTCTGTCTTACGATGCAACAGCATTCAAAGAACTCCTCTAAAAATCATTCTCATATATTTGCTTCCTTTACGTGTGCATTTAGTAAGTGTGCACAGGTCCAGTCAGGCATATATTATCTCTACCTCAAAACTCACCTGTTCAGCCATATTATGATTTCCCTCCCCTAGTGGTTCTAGTACAAACTTGCCTACAGAATGGCCTCAGAAAGTGGTCTCTGCTCTCGTATCTGCTGGATAAAAAAAAAAAAAAGCAACAAGCAATTTAGCAGAGGACAGAAGAATTAAACAATTTTTATGCACTTCAATGTTCCCCCTAATTCTAAAAAAATCAACCAAAAACTTCAATATAAAATTCACTTTTCCTTTAGAAATGTCTCTCAGCAGGGTGGTGCTCATAGCTGCATTGTCACTGTGTGTTCAAAGCCATCAGTATTCAGTGTGCTAAGAAGCAATACTGAATTCTGCAATCAGAGCTACAAAGTTTCAGAAGATTTCAGAATTTATGTGAATATAAATAGCTGTACTGAATGCTTCAAAGATTGAAAACATTGTAGAGATTTACATTTCAGTTTGTTTTGACAGATAAACAGACAAAAATATATTTTGGAAAGGAGCAGTAAGATTTCCACTGTAACACTTCCCATAATTAGATTGTAAGAGACACTGAAATATTTACATTCACTGTACTGAAGGCTTATGTCTCAGTTCTGCTTACTACTTGAGCTCCAGAAAAGCACTTGTTTAACTTTAACATGTACTACTGTGAGCCCCAAGCTTTCTGCAGGTGTTCACACCCACCATCATTTATACCATCATTTTTCCCACCCTGCTCACTGCTCATCGTGTAGTGGAGAGAGTCACATTTTTCAAAGGTTTTCTTTTCTTCTGAAACAGAAGCTAATGCTGCTTAGTGCTTAATGTTAAGCATTAATACACATATCAAACTAAAAACATTGATAAAACTTTCCTCTGAAAGGAAATGTAATTGGAAAGATGCTTTTTCTAACAGTGCTTCCTGTCCTTCACTCCAACTGACTGAAATGTTTTTTATTGTTTTCTGTGTTCTCTCAGTACAGCATAATTTGTTTGAGTTCCAAATCCCTCATGAGTTCTGTAACCAACCTCGAGTGTGTTTCCAGGACGTAAAGGTCAGAGCTGGAGAAGACACAGACAGAGGGTACAGAAGAAAAGTCTCAGAACCTCTTGCTTCAAATCCATCACTTTCATAGAGAAATAAAAAGGCAGCAAAGTGCTCCTCTTTTAGAGGCAAATCAGCCATGGTGGGAACCTCTCAAACAACTGAAAATGGGCACTCCTGAAATCAAGGAGAGAGGATGGCTTTCCCAGAGAACTTCTGCATGGAGATTTGACTTCTGAATTTCTTGGATTTCTTAAATGAAAACCTTACACTGGGAATTCCAAACAACACAGCCTGTAATGTTCGGCTGGCGTTCAGGATTCAGTGAAATCTCCTGGGCTGTGTTCCTGGACTTGTCCCACCCCCACACTACAAAGATGCCTTTCTCAGCCAGCTCTCCTGCCAACCAAGTTCCTGCTGCTTTGGTCTGAACATTGGTTAATCTTCCCCATGCTGGCTGGCTCTGTTGCTGTTAAAGAAATCCCATCCAATCTCAGTCCCAGTGCTCCCCATCTGCTTTATTCTCACTTTTACATTTTATACTTCTTATAATTACTTCTTAGGAATAACTGTAATACTAGTTAGTGGAACAGGTGTCATTACCAATAACATCTATAAAAAGGAAAAACCAGTATCCCACCAAACATACATAACAGATGCACCTTCCAACACTAAAGCTCTGATTTGCAACCTGAAAGAATACTCTGCTGCTTTTGTACAACAGGCTTAAGTTTCACCTTATTTGTTGTTGTCTGTTTCATCAAGGTCTTCCACGGTACAAATGTGATCACCAGTATGCTAATCACTGCATTAGACATGCAAATATGTAAACATTTGTGTGCCAAATTATTAAGTTTTTGTCTATAGTGTTATGCCCCTATTTACTATCTATCTTTTATGTCTTATGGATTTCCAAACATTTAGATTTATATCAGTGCTGTCACATATCTGCAAGCAGAGACAGTTTTACGAGCACTAAAAAAGCCGCAACACGCAGACACTAAATACTAATGACATAAATGGTATCCACTAATGGTCTCTATTTTTATTACAATGCAAAACTTCAATATATTGCAATTACCACTGCTCTCAGACTGAGCCATACACGGCATATAATGCCAGCTTCCATCTCTACAGCATAAAATGGCATTATTTGTTGCATATAGTTCAGCCCTGTACTGCAGATGTTGACTGAACACTCAAGTCAGCAGTTGCAGCTAAAATTCACTCTATTTACTGAGTCTTACTGTTAACTAATACCCTAAATTGTCAGATATGCCAATGCATTAGACATTTTTCAAAGCCTACTGCACTAATAGCATGTAAGCGTAGCACGTCTTGTTGTACCTGTCAACAGCCCAGTAACTTTGCAAAGGTAAAACATGTCAAAAAATGAAATTATCTTTCTATGCGTCTGTCTTCAAAAATCTTCAGCAAGAGATTTTTCCAAAATATTTCAATACAAAAGTGCACTTGACAAAGCTTATTCTCTTGTAAATGAGTCTCCATTTTAGCTTTTTAATGATAAATGTTACATTTTTTGTTCATAATTAGAAGAGTCTCTCCTTTTACAGCAGCTATCAGAGAGTGAAAAGTTTGTTCTTCAGATTTCAAGACAGTAGAAACCATGCATCAGTTACATCCGTAAAACTGGGTGAAAAAGGAATATGGCAAAATCTCGTACTATTACAAATATTATATATTTATTTTTATAAATATATTTATATTTATAAATATAAAATTTATAAAATATATTTATAAATATTTAAATATTTGGGAGGAAACAAAACTGATTTCACCTACACATTTTACTCCATTTTGGTGACAGTTTCTGGCAAGTGCTAAGACTTTCTTGTATGTATTTATCTGGCATAAAAATGGGGGTTGGACTCAATCTCTGGAGGTCCCTTCCAACCCCTACAATTCTGTGATAAAACAAGCACTGTTACTCCTTTCCATTGACTTCAGCTGAGAATATCCTCCAGTAGGCTGGAAGCTTGTAAGAAGCAGCATTTTTTCTATTTCCATGCAGCTGGGTACTCTTTCACACAAGGAAAACACTGGAGACAAAGTAGGTGTCAGACTTGGTAGCATTTTACATGCATTTTCTGACACAAAGCAGACAACAGAAACGTGCACACAAAAATATTTCCCTTCAAGGACCAGCTAGTGAGAACAACAAAACCTAGTAAATCTGTATACTTATTATAGTTATCATATATTTCCAAATGATACTTGCCTTTAAAAATTGCAATGGAATTATTACTGTTAACTTTAACTGTGATAAACCACTCCACTGGAAGTTAGTATTTTCCTAAAATGTTCTCACTGGGCTTGCATAAATCTAAGCATACATGACTGACTATAGAAGAATGACTGATGCAAAATCCATAAAATAATAATATCTAGAGCTTCCAACTGAGAATACTGATATAGTATTCCTTATTTTTCCCATCATATTTTCTCTGACAATAATATTGAATATGACAAGTGCTTTCTAATGTAATCTGTACCCACCTCAGTGTTCTAATCTTTTGACTGAATGGGTTTCTATCAGTGATCCTAGTTAACTGCCTCTGTTATGCAGTTACAGCAACAAAATTCCAACTGAAAATTCAGTGACAGTTTAATTTCAGAAAACAGGATTTCTCAAAAGAGCAAATACATTGATTTAAGTAGTTGGACAAAAATACATGTTTTCAATTTAAGTAAATATTTTAATTCATTTTCTCAACTGGAATTGAAAGTTATGGCTCATTTTCTCAATTCCAAATGTTGATTCTCTTCATTTGCAATCCTCCCAACACAATGTTAGAGTTGAAACAGTCTGATTGACTTTAGTAACATCAAAATGGAGAATTTAAGTACATGAAAAGCATTTTATTTTCTAATGAATTCCTTCTTTCTCTTAAGGAAATTTCTGGGTAAATATAACCACTTTGAGGTGTATTTTTGGACGTTATAAAATTTTGTCTTTCACATACTCTGTTGTTCACCAAAGTTCCCTCTCCTTGCTTAACAATTACTTTGCACAAAAGGAGAAAGCTCTTTTATGAACGCCATGGACAAAATCTGAAGCATATCAGCTTGAAAGAAAACATTGACTAAGTTTCTAATTTAATTCCTCAGATAGAAAAGAAGCAATAGACCACAGATCTGCTAATGTCAGATCAACAAGAGCCTTACCCACTTTTTTGTTGCTTTTCTTTTTTCCCTTAAGTTGGACTTCACAGGTTTGCCAGAGCAGCTCTCTATGCAGCAAGGCCTGGTGCCATCCCTCCATTAGGGAACATGGCACTTGGATCCCTCACCTTCCACCTGGCTGCATAAAATAAAATTTCCTTCACTGAAATTACAATAAAGAACCTATGGAAACTAACAAGAGCCTTTCTTACACTTCATTGGATGGTCAAAAATCAAGCCCAAAATTAAAAGCCACTTACCTCTCTTACTTGCCTAGAATATTTGGCTACCGATGGTTTTCTTTTCACATGTAGACATCAACTACCTTAAGAAGTACATTCTAAGAAAGTCAGTTGCCTACATTCACATGCCCTCCAAAGGAACTGAATTAAAATATTTATACCTAAGGAAAAAGTTCTAAGGTTTCTTCTTGTAACAATTCAATAAAACAGCTCTATTATAATATCTGGAAGATTTAGACTTTTGTCTTGTAACCCTGGAAATGGATAGCTCCAAACTTTGAAAGAAATTGCAGTATGAACGTTGGTTTTACTCTGGAGTTGTGTCTGAGCAGACTATTAGCAGAATACTGATAAATGCTACAATAGCTATGCTTTTTCCTCCCCTTCTGCTTTTATGCCACTGCCAATACCTGCCCTTCCCCTGGTGCTTTCAGCTGATGCCTGTCTCATAACTCGCCAGCTAACAGCATTAGAAGAAAAAGAAATTAAGCTCAAATAAAACTGCCAGGTAGAATTCAACATTACGAGATTACGACTGAATTGTTTTCAGAAGCAGGCACATATATGCACAGTTACAACACTAATGACCTACAAAGGACTTACACGATAAAGGTTAATCACTAAAAGAGATATATATATATATATTTTTTAAGGGTAAATATATTGAAGCTGATTATTTTTCCTCTTCTGGTAGTTCTACAGTGTTTAATAGCAATAATTAACTTTGTCTTCTCCATACCTTTCCCAAGGTCCACATTTGTAGCATCCTACACTGCTCTGTGTCTGCATACAGTCATTCAAAACATGCATGTTGTCAGGACAACAAGCAGGCAGTCAGGCACACAGTCGCATCTGCACAATTCTAAACATTTGCACTTTTGTAGTAAGTTTGCAAACATAAGGAGCTGCAAGCACAACTGTCCCGTGAGTAACAATAAATCACCGAAATGATGGAAAGGAACACACAGTATAAAGACTACATAATATTTATGAAGAAATTTGAAAAGTAATTGCAAGCCATGTATGTAAGAAAAGATGAGGACTCGGTTGTAAAGTCAGCTTAAAATAGCAGTATAGAATTGTTTATGTGCCTTTGTGAAACAAATGGGTGAAGCCTAACACATCACAGAAAAGTTACTCGTGCTATAATTTATGCCATATATTCATCTTCAAACCACAGTCATATATTTCTCTGGAGCAACTGCCATCACCATCAGAAACAATCAGCGCCTTAAACGGCTCTTTCAAGGCAGCTGAACAACAAAGTGTCACAGAGAAGAAATAAGGTTTTTGCTCCCAGAAGTAACATCTTTCGAGAGCTTAAAGGAAGCATCTACATTCCAGAGCAGATCATAAGGCTGTAATTCATGTTCCATTTTTTTGAATAAAATGTATTTTGTATTGCTCTTACAGAATGAGGGTTAGTAAAAAAATAATGCATGTAATGAGAGAAAGAGAGAAACAAAAATCTCTTCTTCTCATAGAAATCTAAATGTATTTGAGAAGGAGCAGAAACTTCTAGATGTTTGTCCAATCTAACACAATCCAACATAGCAACTTTTTGTGTGAAAGGCTCTAACATGTCCATAGTGACCATAACAGGCCTACTGAGTAATAAATTGACTTGCACAAATGGAACTTATGAATAACTAACGTTTGCTCATTGCCAAAAGCAGCATTGGCAGAAAAGCAAAGATGAGCAGTCTTGGGAATACATTATAATAAAATTAACAGCAGAACTCAAAGAACAGTGTGTGTGAATATATGTGTTGAGCAGGAGATCCAAGGAAAAAAAATGGGAATTTCCAGGAACGCTGAATCAGCTGCTGCTCTGTTGGTTGGAAGCCTGGGCATCAACAGATGTCAGAGGAAATCCCACATATCAGCCCACCAAAAGAAAACTGACTTGTGGGGATTGAGGTGCACAAAGGGCTATAAATGCATTAAAACACTATTAGAAGACTGAAAAAGAACTAGCAGTACTAATGGCTGAATGTCAGTGAATGCCAGAAGCGCTAGAAATTAGAATGGTGCAGTAGTCATGGTAAAGCAGATATCAAAAGATAAAAGGAAATCAGAATAGACCTATTCTGGCAGAGAAGATTGACAAATGATACATAAAGCAGCAGCTGATGTAAAAATGGGAGTGGCAGTTAGGACAGAAGAAATAAAAAGAAGCTAGAACGTTTATCAGGAGATCTATGCAAAGTGATTTGGAAACATGCCTTGATATCTGCAAAAAGCAAGGAGTTCTCTTCAACTATTTTCTCCTATTTTCACCTACACACAGTTTCAAGGACTGCCAGTTTTGGAGATTACATCACATGCACATCAGTCTTCCAACATACCAAAACATTACTTTCTGACCTTTCCTGAAGGTCTATATAATTTAGTCTGATTCACATAGTTCCTAATCTGTCATCGCATCAAACATCTAAAAGATGCAGAGCACAACTATTTCAAAGAATGAACAGAGTAAACAGACCTGCTGATATAGTACATGAACAACTTTAATGACTCGCCTAGAAACTATGAGAACTTTAAACCTGCTCTCATCACTTTCTTACCGCCTTCCCTGTGGATGCACAGCTGTGTTCCTACGTAGGTGAAGCACACACAGAGATGGAAATGGCTGCTAAGCAGCTCTAAGTAAGAATGCTCCCTCCTCTCAAGTTCTATCACCAGAACTGTCCCCTTCCACACGTCCATCTCATCTTTGTGATGGCTAACACCAATATTCTCACACTTTCCAGATGGTAATCAGCTAATGAGGATCTTAGAACATTGGCAGTAGCGACTCGGAATTTCACACAGGGCTTGATGAATGCCCTGCTTACCAGACACAACCTCAGGAAAACATCCAGTTAATTTTCTCATCCTGTCTTGCTCGTACTCATGCTGCAGAAATGGCATTTAGGCTTCCCTACTTCCCATCCCCACCTTTAAAACTATGGACAAAGAGAACAGGCCACCACTGAGACACTGAAGCTCTAATCAGAGTCCACTAGCTGGCAGCTGTTTGCTTTCTACAGACAGTCATTCTCATCTGTGACCACAGCTAACAGGAGATTCCCTGCTAATGCCAGCTTTCACCAGTATCTTTTTCATTGCCCTTTCATATTAACCATTGTACAATCAACAAATATACAGTTATCAGAGTGGCGTGGTTAGGATGATATTTTAGAGGTTGCATAATTAGAAAGATTATTGTGGTGGAAAGAGATAATCAAAACATAAATGAAATGCTCACCCATGTTCTAGGCTCACAGTAGAAAACTCCAAAGGGAACAATCTCCATAAAGAGACCCTTCCCCAGTGGCAGTCAGCCTTAAATGAGGTCTACCCCTTCCAGTCACACAGCTGAATTGCCTTCACCTGTGCTCCCAGGGCTGACTCAATGCTTGCCTCAGGTGATCAATCAGTGGTTCAGGCCATGATTCAACAGTTACCATACAACCATAAACTACAAATATCTGAGGTGTCTAACTATGGGAATGAGCCAGAACAGACTTTAAAGGCATCTGCGACATGAAGGTTAAGAGCTAGGGATTTCTTCATATAGCTATGCACTAAGCAGCAAGAAACTAAATTAAATGCAATAGTAAAGCAGAGCTGAACTTTCAAATGCACGCCCTCCACTGGATACGTCTCTCCTTCGTAATGAAGATAGTGCTCAAAAACATAAAACCTAACTAGCTGGTATAAACTAACTTTACATAAGCAGTTATGACCTAAACAAAGTTTGAAGAGCACACAGCCTCTGGGTACTCTTGCCCCAGTAAGACATTCTGAGTTTAAATTTAGATTTTTATTGCCCTTGGAATGCTGAGATAAACTTTTAGTCCCACCGGTGCAACTCCAGGAAGAGACTATATTAAATTTTGCTGTTCGTGAGGGAGCGAGCCTTCCTTCTATTCATTACCAGGCACGCAAGCCAGGTAATAAAGCTGAGCTGTTTTTATTGTATACAATGTGCACCTTATTATGGCTAGCAGAACTCTGCAGGAGCAGTTGCTATTACCAGGTGGTATCCCATCAGCTGGGAATTACACCAGGGGCTGGAAACACAGACCTGATACACGCTGGGGCCTTTCAGGGTGCGTTCAGACTGCATTCTCTGCTTCCCAGCCCTGAGACAGTTACCTCTGATTTCACTGCTGCTGTGGAGGAACATTGGGAAGTAACCAAAATACAAATGTACCAGCCTACTGAAGTGGCACTGTGACAATACAACAGCTAGATTAAACACATGAGTTTTGAAAAGACAAACAAAGGACCTGTTATTTGACAAGGAAAAAAGGTTCCAAATGCCCTAATGTTAATAACATGCATTAGTCTTAAGTGCCTAACATTTTATGAGCAAAACAAAATAAGTACTTATTGCTAGGTCCAAGTTATTCCATCAGGAATAACCTGAAATACCAATAGAAGCAAAAATCCAGTTTCGTCTGTGGTTTCAGTTAACTGGAAACCCGAAGCAGCAACCTTTGTCTCACAAGTTGCAAGGAAAGATTCATTCACTTCATTGCATTTTGAGTCTTTTTAAACTAGAAGCAGCATTCCTTATTTCAGCTGTAACAATCCATAATGTTGCACAGGCCTTAGGCAGAATGTGTAAGGAAACTGTTTTATTATGCAATGAAGTAGTGATTCCTACACATGAGAACCGATGCAAATTATCATTTGACTCAATAAAATAAACTCAAAAAGCAACATACTCAAAGTTACACAGATTCTAATAACCTGAAACCAGTTTTCAAGGCAAATAATGGAGTCATCCCTATGACAAAAGAAACAAACGCTGTGTTATTTCTGGCTGTAACTTGTCATTATCTCATTGATGTCCTCTCATCAAAATCTCATGCAGTTCTGCTTTTATTTCAAGCAAACCATTCTCAGCCTTCAAGGCACTGTGCTCATGCCACAGGCTGATGCTCTCCACTGGTGGCAGAAACATTTCCTTTCTGAGACAACAGACAGAAGTTACCCAGATCTTGATCCTGCTAATAGCAGCTGGAGCTGGTAGGAAATGCAGTGCTAAGAATGAAGCACACGGCACCTTATTGATGTCGTTCTCCATTTCATTATTTGCTTTTCAAGTAGTATGGAAATGAAGCCCTATGGTTTTAATCATGTTCATTAAAGGAGAAGAGATGCTGCAATCTCACCTCTGACATATTTACTAACTTTAAAGGAGAATCCGGGCTTTATTTGTCCATGTTTTGACTGAAGGAAATTTTTAAGATTTATAGTTTGGACTCCTTGTTGTTATTTGAAGACAGAGGAGGTTTGATGAGAAAGCTGCAGGGCTGTTTGTTTATTTTTTAAACACTGTCTCTGTAATATAGTCAAATTGACTGTGCTTCTCTGATCCCTTTTACCCAGAGGAAAGTTTGTGATTATTTTTTCCTTTCTGCACACAATATTAATCAGAATTCCTTAACATTCCCTGCCTCTTCAGTTCCTAACCTACTCAGAACTGGCTTAGATGAGATTTCCTTTTGCTGGTTTGGGGAACTTCCCCCATCTTCTGGCCTCACTTTTGAGTCTTTCCGAAGTTGTTTCCTCCCAGAATAGCTCTGATTTGTGTTCCTCACTCTGGCCCTTCCTCCCCTTCTACAGTGTTTTGAAGTTAAATAGTGCTTTTGATTTCATTAAGTTGGTTTTCCTTATAACTCCTGTAGCTGTCTCTTCTTTCTGCTTTCACAGATATTGATAACATTATGAATTACATTATACTGTGCAGAAATAAAGCTCAGAAATAATTGAAACTCACTGCCATTTTCTTCCAGTTTTTGCAAAGAGTTGAGACTCCCTGGGAATTTATTTAAAACTCTCCTTTAATCCTCCTGCAGGACTGATGTTTCCTTTCAGAAAAGGAGGACACTGCTCCAGCCAGAAGAAATGACATAGCATGAGGAAAAGAGGAAAAAAGTCCTGAGTCATGAAAGCAAAGAAAAAAATGCAGCTGAAATAGAATTGAGAGACGATTAAACTCCACAAACTGCAAGGGACAGAAAAGTAGGATGGAGCTCTAATTGAAAGGAAATTGAGGACTGACTCTACAGAAGAGCTAGGCAGATCAAGAAGGAGCAGAAATTTGGCCAAGGGAGAGCTGAACTACAGAACAACTCTCACCTTCCAGCTCTGCTCATTATCCACCCTCTGTCTTCTGTTCCCACTGAGAGCCTGGGACCCTTCTGACAAAACATTCTTCAGCCACAGTCAATCCAGGAGCTCAGGAGCAGAGCCTCCGGGACAGGAGTTGTTCTAAGGTCAAAACAGCACTGCCAGGGTGCAGTAGTGGATCTGCACTATCCTCAGAGTGGGGGCAAATATCTGAACTCCAAGGGACACCAAGGGACACCAGTCACTTCTTGTTCCCACATCACAGAGAAGAGGAAAGAACTGTATCTCAAGTTTGCAAGCTGACACACTTTGTGAATAAGCACTTCCCTTCGCTCCCGGTACCCTGAAAGTCTGATTGCTGCAGAAGCAAAAAACAAAACCAAGAAAAACCACCAACCCTCGGCTAAGAGCTAAGCACACTGCAGCTGTCTTTCAGACATCAGAATGCCTAATACAGTCGTCAATAACTAACCACCATCCAAGATCACAGACCACAGCCTGCTTGCCTCAACTGCGTGCAGTCTAGCTGATTCCCTGCAGACCTTTTGTCAATTAAAGCTTTTTTTTTTTCCACCCCATCCATAACAGGCACATTAACCTTCTTCCTACTCCTACAGACCATTTTGGAAAACCCATGTTTACAGTAACTGAATCCACTCTCCGTGCTCATCAAAAGAAGTGTGAACAGTGTTAAATCAGAGCCCACAGTTACAGAAAGTACTGCTTAATCTGGCATTCTTAGCAGCTCTCTAGTGTGAGGTAACAGCATTCAAAGCACAGCAGTGCCATATTAAAAAGTGGAAAAGGGCACTATTTTCTGCAGAACTGGATTAAAAAAAAAAGTGTGATCCTTTAATACTCATCTTTCTCAAGTGGACACTGAGAATTCTCTGAGCATTCTGGACACATTTTAAAGATGAGTCCAACAATTAAAAAAAAATCCTATGCAAAATTAATACATTTCCTAATAGATAAAAAAAGAAATATCTCAATGTATGACACGTTTGCCACATAGGTGATATACGATACTGACATCCTAACAATAGGAGGCTATGAAGATAATCTGAAATTATTTTCTGTTCCTTCCCTATCTGCTCTTCATCCTCAGGTTCTTCAGTGAATCAGATTTGCCAGCAAAGCAATTTAAGCTTCCAGGGATAACAAAATTCTTCCTTTTCTAACAGAGCTAAGAACTTTTGGATGAGGATAGAAAGCCCAAGAGGAAGAGTTATCTACTGATACCGAGCTACATTTTTATCTCTAGGAATAGAAGCAGCACTATTTTGGAAGAAATAACATTGATTTAGCTAGAGCACAAGGAAGACATCTTCTATTTAATATACGTTGCTTCCTGGGCAAGGGTAGGACAATACTTGTATGCCCTGAACTAAATGCCTCCTGCTGTGTTTTCACTACTATTTAGAGAGAAGTATTTTATTCCCTTGTAACACTGAGCTCTGAACCATAAGAAACTTCATGCTCAGCCATGAACCTGGATGGATGCTTAGTTAAGGAGCCACTTTTGTAGTAATTCTTCTAGGCTCTTATGTCATGTATGACTGGAAAGGGGAAGAGCTGCTGCCCTGTCCTGCATAGATCATGAAGCAAAGCATGCCAGCCAAAGTAATGGGTACAATTAATCTCCTTATTCAGAAAGCAGACACAGAAACCAGCCATCCCTGAGAACAGACATAAGGTTTGCTGCAACCTGGCCACAACGTAACAGGAGGGAAATTTCCATGGACTGCAGAGGTGGAAGGCTGAGTGAGAGGCATCCGAGTCAGGTAGGAGCTTCCTGCACTAGGAACAAAAGCTTCAGTGCAGCATTATTGACAAGACATTAGTGTAGGTACAGAAAGATGGGAACACAGAGCGGTATGACATGCTGTCACCATGACGGTAAGATGTGACAGATGTATTCAGGAAATATAAAATATGTTCCCATAACTTCAAATTAAGAGAATACACGGGAAGCCAAGCTGAATAAAGAACCCTCCCTTCTCTGAAACATGCTGATACTAGCTGCACTAATCACACCAGATCTAATTACATCAATTTAGAAACAACACTCCAATGTTGTATTTGCAATATTTTCCAGCTTTGCTGAAAACACAATAAGGGGAACATTAAAAACATGCGTAAACATTAAACTAAATGTATCATCCTGCAGTTGGTCTATAGTTACACAGGACTCATTTATCTTCCCAGCTGCTGAAATACAACCAAAGGGATGTGGCTGCACTACCACCATTCTTGCCATTAGGCAGCCATAACCACACCTGAGGTACTGACCAGTTGCCTAGAGAATGCAAACATGGGCTCTCCTGCTTTCAAAAGCATCAGCACTTCCTGATACTCTGACAAACCATGCCATAAAATGCACAAAAACACATCAGCAACAAATGCTGTATTTCTGTTCTTATTACTGTTCTCCATGTTTTAGCATGTATTTCATTTGTTTTGTTTTAAAACAGCTCCAGCACAATTCAACTGCTCCTTCCTTCACCCCCCCACAAGACAATAATTTAAGTCTCCAGTATCATTTAAGAGACTGTCAGTGAGTGGAGGGGAGATTGTTTCTTTATAAATCCATCTTCTGTTTGAAGAAAAAAATAACGAGAGATGCTATACAATGAAAACGTAATAATTAACTTTTAACCATTTCTCTTCATTTATAACCACTTATTAAGGACACAGAAAATATTTTAAGTAGGAAAAGCTTCTCACGGAACTAGAGTAAGTTAGGCAACTCAAACCCTATACTGAGGCAATTTGATGCGACCATCACCAGGACCACTGGACAGCCCTGACCTTTTGATACAACAGTTATGTAAAGAACAAAAAACACTTATCTTAGACATCTTAAATTTCGGACAACAAAAGCATGCCTTTGCAGTGGGATGCCTCCAGTAATCCGAAAGTTTTAGGCAATCTTACAAACAAGGGTAAAAGTTGGTTACACAGGCCAAAGGAAAGATGAGAAAATGGCAGAAAGGGAACATGGATGTATTTCTTGCCAAGTTTGAGTTATCCACACCACCTCTGCCTCATGCAGGTACAGCAGCTGCATGCCACAGCAGAAGTAATAGGGCTGGAACACATTCCTGTAGCATCATTTCCTGGCTTCTGCCACAAGGTCCCAGGTGTAAAATAAGATGCAAGAATCTGCACTGCAATACAACTACGCAAATTTTCGTCAGCAGAAAAACCTCATTTAACAACCCACTGGAATTTAAAGCTACAGTTTGAATCCTGAGCCCTGGCACCACTGCTGTAACAATGAAAGATCCTCCTCCTCCTGAAGATTGCTTTCTCTCAATGTACCCTTTCCAAAATACCTTTAAGTCAATGAAGTCTTTTCACTATGTACGTTAGGAAAACAAATATGACTTTCATAGGTCAAAAATGCTGCATTAAACCAGTACTTCCAGACTCAACACTGACTTATCCCAGCGTGGGAAAATAATTTAATTCTGATCAGACTCACACAATTTTTGTGTACATGGCACGCAAAATGTGGAGTTGGTAAGTTTATGCATATTTATAGTAGTGAATTACTGGCCAGATTCCCAATTAGCTTAATCAAGCCACAGTAGAGAACTGGGAATATATTGCAGGAAATTCAGTAAATACCTCTACTCAATTCACCACTGCGTGATGTTGGCCACACGACAAACTACACGACTACCTCCATTATTATTTCTATTACGTACCTAATAAGTGCTGAGCCTCATTTTGTTATCATAGATATGAGTGGTTGTGCCTTTCCTGAAGGTGTTTTAACACCACAGGCTGCAATCCTCTAGGTTCTAAGAACAAGTGACCCCTTGGAAAGGTGCTCCAAAGACTGAAATAGCGAGATTAATCACTAGAAAGGAGACAGCAAAGGAACAATAAAACCAGATTAAAAAGAGACAGATCAGAAGCTTCTCTATAACTAAAACTTAACAGACAGAGCAGTAGGGAAATTCAGTTCTGTTGACAGCTTGGAAGTACAAAACCAGGCAGAAGAAGTGACATAAACACTCAAAATGGAGCAACAGATCAACACCAATGGAGAATTTGAGCAGGTGACTCAAAATATGTACAAGGATTATGGGGAAGATAGAGTATGAAGGAGAACTGATGGGATTTCAAGTTCTGAAGACCAGATTTTAACAGTTACGAATTCAGGAACACCTGAGTGGGAAAGAACACCGTGTTGCTCTGTTCCTCCAATGGAAGTGTTATTTATCAGGTCAGCAGACCAGGCAGCCTGACCAGCACCCCACAGTGCTTCACAAGGAACGCTGAAGGAAAGATGTTAGAATGAGAAATACCACGTTTACCTTTTCTCCTTCCCCTCTCTCCTCCCTCTCTCCCCAAAACCCAGCACTTTCATTTGATAGCAGAAAGAGAAAAGTACAACTACTTTGGTGACAGCGGCTCTGAAAACCACTGCCACACAACTACTGGCCATTTTTATTATTAATTCAGGATTACAATATTTATCTTTGAAGTAGCGTCATTTACCACTGACAAAGTTAGGAAACACTGCCAATATAGAAGCTCAAGGAGGATGGCCTCGACTTGGTTGACCCTGAGCCAAAAATACCAAAAGCACATTAAAATGTATTAGCATTAAGTGCAAGTATGAAATGAGAATTTTCACTATGAGCTGAGGGACTTCTAATTGAAAAATAAAGCAAGAGTCCTGTGATCCTCTAGTCCTTGAATGAGGGTTGCACAGACAAAACAAAAAGCAAAGCCCCACGCTATTTCTGGATGAGAGACATTTTCAGCACTTCTGATGGGATTTATAACTGAAGTTGATGCACTGCTATTTCTTCTAACATACTGCACACAGCACAAGTTAATGACAGTCATGTCTCCAGCCTTTAATGTACTCAAACTCTTCCACAGCATCCCTTCCTCACATCTTCATCTCCTTAGTGATCAGCAGAACTTTGGTCACCCCCAGACAGAATTACTCTCAAACATGCAGCAGAGGGGCACACCAAAGAAAGAGGCTGAGACCAAAAGGTGTATGACCTGCTATTGCTACAGGAGAAAGAGAATTAAAAGGCTGCTGATGTGAGAGCACTAGGAGTTGCATTCTTCAAGGAAGGCTCCTAATGCTCAGTGCTCTGTTGCCAGTGATACAAGCACAAAAAGCAGGAGAGTCCTGGGCTTTGCAAGTCCAGGTATTATGCAGCGTTAGAACCTGTGATAGCACAGCTGCCTTCCCAAGCGCTTTCTCAGCCCCAAGGCCCGAACTCAGAACAGCAACTGTTGCCTTTCAAAAACCCCACGCTGTAAGAAACTAAATTCAACTCCTGCAACTTAAAAGGCACTTCCCTCATCATCGCAGCGCAGATCCGAAGAAGCAGAAGGACAAACATCATCATCTTCCTCACTCGTCCAACAGAAGGCTCAAAGCCGCTATAAGACGAGGAACGGAGAGCCCCGCACCCAGACGTTCACATCGTGGCAGCGCCTGGCTGTCCCAGGGCGGCTGGGGGGAGGTGTGGAGACGCCCGTAGCGCGGATACCCGCGGTGCGGCGCGCAGCCGCCGGGCCGTGCCGGGCCTTCTGGAGCGCAGCGCTGTCCCGAGGCGCGCTGACCGACCACCGCCGGCCTCGCCGAGCCCTTCCCTTCCCCCCACGCTGCACGTGGCTCCTGGCACTGCCCGCACACCCACGGCGCTCCCGGCAGCGACGCAGCCTGCTCACCCTCCCCATCCCGCGCAGCTGCGCCGCGGGGCTCCCGCAGAGCCCTATTACTCCCCCCGCCTCCGGCAGCGCTCCGACCGCTGCGCTCCACAAAACCCCTCGCGTCAGCGGATCCCTGAGGTCACCCTCGGGGATAACGCGCCGGCAAGAGCCGACGGCTACCGCGGGCTGCTCTAACACCCCGCGCCTCGCGCTCCCTTCCTCTTTCCCCGCCTCCCGAATCCCACCTGGCGTCCGCACCGCACGGTCCCGGAGGAGCGGGGCAGGCTTGGCTGCCGGGGGCGGCCCCGCGGCGCGCTGTGCGCGGATTAACCCCCCCCCCCCCCCCCCCCGTCGCCCAGCTCCGAGCCCAGCCCGCACGGCACGCGGCAGCTACGGGCGACGGAACGCGGAGCCCGGACCGCGAGGGGAACGCTCTGCGCGGCGCCAGCCCCGGAGTTACGGCACTTTTCCTTTAGGACCAAACTTGCCATCTCTTGCCGGCGCCATTAATCTCCATCCCCGCACCGCTCACGCAGGAGCGAGGCGGTTGGCTTCTCCTTTTCCTCCCCTCGCCCCCACACGCGCTCCCTAAAAACCCAACAATTATCAGTGTGGATTTTTTTCCTTAATTCCCCTACATCTGCGTCATTATATTCGCATTAGAAATCAATCAGCTCCGGTCATTAGCATTAGCGATCTACTCATAAAGCAAACACCCGTCACGCTAATGAACTGAACGAGGCATAATTTCTTGTTGTGTAAACCGATGCTCAACTCTAATCAGCAATAAATTCAATCAGAAATTACTTACATCAACCGGAGAGCGACGGCTGAGAGGAACGGACACCCCGGACGCCGGCAGAGCGCTGGGGGGAGCGGAACGCGGCCGCGGAGCCGTTGGGGGGACGCAGCCCTGAGCCTGAGGGAGCACCCGGCTGCAGCCCCCGCCGCGTGCCCGACCTCGAGGTGAAGCCTCGCGCTTCTGATCAGAGCAGCGCAGAGCGGCGGCGCTTCGCTACAATCGGACAGAGCGAACTCCAGGTGCAGCGACTTAACGAGGCGCTCGCAATCAGGGGAGAACTCACAGCTGAAGGTGGGGGGTTAGTTACTTTGCGTGGGGGGACAAAGGAAAGGAGGGAAGAAGAGAGAGAGAAAAAAAAAAAAAAAAAAAGACATCAACAGCACCTGCGGCCCTCAGACGGTTTTCTGCAGCCCAGTGGCTCTGCGGCTTCGGCCCGGCCGCGGGACACCGCGCTGTGCTGCCGCGCTCGGGGGAAGCAATGACGGCTCTGTGCGGGGCTGCGGCGCAGCTCCGGGAGAAGGCAGCACGACTGCCGTCGTTATCAGCCCTTCCTCGCAGACCTCGCAGTAGTTTCCCAGTCGCGCGGCTGCGGGCTCCCGCTGAGCTCCCGAGGGCGGGTAGCGGGGCCGGGGCCGCCTTCCCTCCTCGCCCTGAGCTTCGGCGGGACCCGAACCAGCGGCCCCGGGCGTGGGCACAGAGCCGCCCCGCCGCCGCGCGCTCCTCGCCCCGCTTCAACTCGTCTTCGCGTTTCGTTCCAACCGAAATCCTCGTCCGCACCTTTTAATAAAAGTAGTTATCTGTCCGAGCGCTGCAAAATTATAGCATTTCCACCTTTAAAAGATCGTAAACAAAATAATACTGGCGAATAAATGCTGCTAGCATCGAAGGATAAACACGTCGTAAAGCCGCTTCAGACGGCCGTACAAAATGTGCTGCGCTTTATAGGCTGGAGTACAGACAGACGCATCGATACTGCGATCCAGGAGCCCCTGCCCGGGGCCGCGCCGCCGCCTGCAGTGAGGAACCTCAGTGCGGGTTAAGAAAAATAAAAGTCCCATTTAAACTTTATTGAATTAAAGCAAAAATTAATTTTCAATATTCACACATATATTACAGAGTAATAGTAAAAGTTCAATATACTTCCTGGCGTTTAGTTGGGCCACATTTTACAAGAGCAAAACAAGCGTCAAAACATTTAGCAGCCTTAAATTTCACAATCACTCAGAATTACATAGAAATACTGAAATACTGCGGTCAGCCCTCGCTGCAAACAGTTCTTCATGTAGAAACGTCTCCTTCAGCCCGCACACAGCCAGAGCGGCATCTGCTCTTCCACCGCGGCATCCACGTATTCAAAAATACTTTGCACTTTTGTTTTGTTGTGTGGGTTGGTTTTTTTTAAGTTAAAACTCAGAGAAAAGAGTCGAGATTAACATGTTTTAAAAACAAAACTACAAAATATGCTGTAAAGGACAATGGGAATACCTAAAGTCTACTTGTGCGAGGCAGAAACCATGGGGAACGATGGCCGATTACACAGTGACACAGAGATGGGAACTAATTCTGTGGGAGGAGAGAGGAATAGAAATGGGGCTGTGATCAATTATAGTGTCTCCTGCCTGTTGGCTGCAACACAACGGAAATAAGGAGTAATTCTTCAAAGCGATGTACACAACCTAAGCAGGATTTAGCTTCTTAAATATTTGCACGTAAAAAGTCCGCTGTCCACAGCTCCGTACACCCAGCTGGGGCTGGGGAACTTGTAGGAGATTCTCTGACTTGCAGCTCTCCCTTCTCTCAGATGAGATGTGGTTTAAAGCGGGAACACCAGAAATCCAGAGAATGTCGAGTACTTCCAGCCCCCCATCAGGTTCCCTCTCTCCAGTTTTAGATAAGCTCTGTCTCCTTTCTCCATCTGTATCAGCACTCCGTTGCTGGCAGCTTCTCGGGTCACATCTTGGTCTCCTGCAAAGGCAGAAATCACTGGCCACCCATTTAGCATCAAACTCACCTAAAGAGCAAGATAAAACAAAGCCCTCCGTCAGTGCAAGGCTCGCCTCGCAGGGGAAAGTCGTTAGGAAAGGGCCTCTTTTGGCAGCTGCAACTCTAGCCCATAAAAATGAAACAGCGATGTGAGCCTGGCTGAGGTGTGCCCTCCAAGGGAAGAGGGCTTTCACCGCTGTTTTAGAGCGGCAGCCACATCAAAACCCCTGGTGCATATAGAACAAGGCATTGATCCTATTCTGAAGGATTTCAGTGGGGTGCCCGCATGTTTTCAGGCTATGAAAGAGCTCCGCTCACACTCAATGAAAGGTGGCTCTATGCGGAACCTCAGAGCCGTGTGGAGGGCTGTCACAGCCACCCCTCAGCACATCTGAGGTGAGTTCAGGGGTGTTTGCCTTTGCCAGGCAGCAAAGACAGTGTGCCACAACAGTCAATAGGCATTCCTCGGATCACACTGCCGACCCCAGGACTGTGTACCCCGCATTAACAATGCGCTCCCTGCCCAACCTAACATGGGAAGCACTACGACGCTGCAGCTGTGCATTCACCTTTGCAATGCGCATCGCTGCACAGACATTTTCCGCCTGGGTTCTGCTACCTGGCTTCGGGCCGGTAGTTCCATATCCCTACCCAGAGGTGCGTGTGCACCGAGCCACACACCAAAGGCGTGTACGGGGTGTCTGCATGTCTGTATGCGGCGCTGCATTCATACATTCCAGATGGGTCCGCGTCCCGGAGCCCCCCAGCTCCCTCGGTCCCAGGAGCCTCCCCTCCGGCGGCCGTGCAGCGCTGCCCTTGATCCGGGATTTCAGCTCCCGGCCCGGGGCGGCTCTCGCTGCCGGTGCAGGCCTCGTGGCCGCGCGGCCCTCGGGCGGGGCGGCGGGGGGTGCCCGGGGACACGGCACGGCCCCACCGCGTCCCGCTTAGCTCCGCTCCCCCCACGCCGCTGCTCCCGCGGGCTGACCTGGATGGTTTGCCTGTTGTACACTTTCACCACGTGAAAATTAAAACTGTAAATTCCTTTCCTTGGCGCTATGAACGTGCTCCTCTCCGAGTCGAAGTTGCTGCCGATGTTCACTAGTACCTGCAAGGAAAGGGCACCGTCAGCGCTCCGCCGAACCCCGGCCCCCGGCTCCCCCCTGGGGCGGGAAGAGCCCCGCGGGGCGGTGCGTCCCCTCCTAGCCCCGACAACTTCCCGTCCGCAGCCCCGCTCCGCACCTGGTCGAAGTAGATGATCATGGTGCGGTTGCTCATCTCGGAGGGCTCGTGGTTGGTGCTGCGGATGGCGGAGAAGGCGACCTTGGCGCTGCCGGAGCGCACGGAGATGCCGAGCGCGGTGCCGGTGGGATCGGACGTGGGGTTGGAGTCGCACACCACGAGGCACTTCCCCTCCAGCACGATGGGCTCCGTCTCGTTCTGCCCGCACACCAGCCACGCCGCGCCCAGCAGCAGCCCCAGCGCCAGCGCCGGCCCCGGGCCTCGCATGGCGCCGCGCTCCCTTCGCTCCGCTCCGCGCCGCGCGGTACGGCACGGCACGGCACGTCCGGGCACGGCACGTCTGGGCACGGCACCGCTCCGCTCGCCCTGCCCCGCCGCGCTCAGAGAGGGGCCGGGAGCGCCCCACCGGGAGGGAAGCGGCCGCGAGAAGGCACGGCAGCACCGGCGCACATAGCGCGGAGAGGTGCGGGGAGGTGCGGTGCGGGGCCGAGCGAAGCCGTCCGCAGCCGCGCGGGGCTGAGGGAGGCGGCGGGAGGCGGCGGCGCTGCCGGGGCTGCCGGCGAGCACAAAGACGGCGCGGGGCGCGGCCCCGCCTCCCCACCGGCCCCGCGCTGGCGTCAGCGCCCCGCGCCCGCCCCCGCCGCGCCCGACCCAACCGGCGCCGGTCCCGCACGGCCGCCGCCAATGGCCGCGCGGTCCGCCTGCCGCTGCCGCGCTTGTTAGGCGGCGCGGGCGCGGGAGCAGGTGCCCAGCAGCAGGTGCCCGGCAGCAGCCCGCACCGTACCGCGCAGCGCAGGTAGGAGCGCGGCGGCGGCGGCGGCGGCGCCGTGTGGGGCTGGGGCGGCGCGGAGCGGGGCGGGGGGTACGGGAAGCGAGCGGCTGCAGGCGGGGTAGGGGCCTCCCGCCACCTCCGAGCAGCAACGTCGGGGCGTGCGGCAATCTCTGCAGCCGGCCCCTCCCGTGTTACGGGACGATGCCCTGACCGCGCCGTCTCGTTCCGCAGGAGCAGAGGGGCTCGAGCGAGAGGCGCGGTCCCGGCTGTAAGCAAGAAAATTTCCTCGCTCACCGAGCCCTCTTCGAGCAGCGCGGCGCTCCGCTGCCAGGGAGCTCCTGGCGCCGGTCCGGTCCCGCTGCCGCCGCCCCGGGCAGCACGCCCCGGCGCCCTTCTGGCTGCGCTTCCGGCCCGACGGACCCCGCGCCGCGTCCGTGCCGAGGGGCCGCCGCCAAATCTGGGCCGGAGCAGAAGGGATTCACTGTGAACTATGAGTGCCGCAACATAAGTTTTCTAAATGGCAAATGCGTCCAAAAGTAAACTTGTATTCAGACATTAAAATCAACTGGAGTTGGTAGCATCCTCTCTGGAAGTTAAATATCACTGAAAGCTGGGGCGGTACGGGGGTCGGGTTGCGCGTAGCCGATCCCTCGGGCCCTGCGGGAGCCGGTACTGCGGCGGGGAGGGCACCCGGGAGCCGGGTACTGCTGCGGGATGGGCAGCAGCACTGAGGCGGCTAGGGGCAGTGCAACTGCAGCAAGGAGACGGGAGAAGGAAGACGGACAGAGCGGCGTCGGAGACAGCAGAAAGAAAAACTCCTGAGAAGTGTGAAAAGAAAAGGAGGGGGAGGAGCTACCCACAGGCTGCCAGGAGCCGTCCCGCTGGCAGCTTCTGGTCTCTGCTGTATCGTTGCCGAACTGGGCATCAAGGTCAGAAACAGAAACTTTCTTCAAATCAAATCGTTATTTCTAAATATGTCTAAGGGCTAAAGCAAATCAGAATCAGCCACAATAAGAATTTTGCTTCCTTATCAATACTGGTGAAATGGCAGAGGGAAACGCAAACTGAAGGAGCGCAACTTTGTAAAAAGTTCTGAGTGCTTAGCTGCGTTCTTCTGACATTACGAAAAAATATCTGTATGTTCCTCTTTTAAGGCACTTCCTCTGCACAACAGACACATTTCTTGTGCGCTGCTTTCTGTAGCACTGTTCTGATGGGTTCCCTCCTCAGCTGGAGTTCACCCATGATGATTCCGGGGGACTGCTGTGGCAGAAGCAAGGGGGGCTCTGGTTCCCAGCTCCATGGGCTCAGAGGGATGGAAGTAACAAAGAACAAGAACTGCAGGAGCTGGGAAAAGGAACAGATCTGTCGATTTCCTAGAAGCCGTACCCTACAAACAGGAGATGGGCAGACAGGCAGGGGGAAGTGCAAACCTGCCTGTGCTGGACACCATCATTCCTATGGACACTTTGCCTTGCGCTTGACTTGCGCTGTAAGCCCAGCTTCTGCAGCTCTGGCTTTAATAAAGTAACGCCAGCCATGCAAATGAGATATTACTTCATTTTCATTAAATGTCACATGCTGAGCTAGGCAGTTATGATGGTTTTCTCTGCATTGACAACAGGCTGTTATTTGTACTGGGAAAAGAGAAAGGATGCTCAGCAGGAGGATGTATGTACTGGTATATAAGAACATGCCTTAATTAGTGATGTGTGGCAAAGAGCTCCCAAGCTAGGAGTGCAGATTTGCAAATCCAGATGTTTACAGAGGGATGAGAATTACACGACTCCATCTAATTACAAACTGCTTTGTTAATCAATGTCACTGAGATACAACAGGACAATTGTTGTTCAGATACAATGGCAACAATATTACTTCGTTAACAAACTACAGTATTTGTTATTTGGTGTTAGACTGAAACACAATCTAACACTAAGAGATGGTATTTCTCATGTAGGGCCCTTTTTTTTTGTCTTTGTTTTCAAAAACATTTCTGTGGGTAAGGAGAAAATGTGTGAACCATCCACCTTGTGGTAACTAGCCCTGAGCTGGTTATGTGACTGGTTGGCTGGTCTGGCTTACAGATTCAGAATGGATTGTCAGTCTGCAAAACTCCCCTAATGCTTCACCTGGTTGTGAGGAAAAACACCAACTTGGAAGTAATCTGGAGGAAAAAAAATAGTTCAGTGATTCTCATAAATTTCTGATGATCCATTTCAGGACTGGTTACTGTCCTGCTCAGGCAATGAGAAAGTTGCTTGTTTTAGTCCAGAAAAATACGGGAAGACCAAAAAACCTTTTTGTTTGTTTTTTTACCTTACAGAAGGAAGTTAAAAGCTCAGAGGTACTGAATTGATGCCTTTAGAAACTGAAATATAATTTAGCCATAAAGCAGTTTAAACCATGAGCAACAGCAGCATTACCTGCCCTGCATTACATTGTCAGTAAGCCCTAATCCTGTTTTAGGGAAATCACCCTTGGAAACTCAGTCTCACTGGACATTTAACTAGCTTCCCTTATAAAGAAAACCTCTAAGGGGAGAAACTATAAGCTTCTGAAAACAAATACAGAAAAATCTATTAGAAGCCTTTTTTCCTTCAAGAGAACGATTTATCAAGAGTTTAGCTGGCTGTGTACAAAACCACCTTTTCATGGACTACTTGCCTTTTGATTTAATCCTTTTTGAGTTATAAATACAAGGTCTGGCCTGTAACCAGATAACTTATATGAAATGTGGTTTGTTCGCAGTTCTGAAAATGCAGTTTGTTCTCTGCTATATTAGTTGAACAGCAAAAAGGCAATTCAGGGATTCATCTTTGCCCTTATAAACTTCAGATACCCCTCTCCCCTAGCATCTGCTGGGATTTTGTACAAAGTCTGAAGATGTATGAAAATGAGATTTAAAGCAAAAGACCTCTTGCTGATCTATACTGTGCACTACTACAACTGTTTGATTTGCAGTTGTAAGAGAGATTAGTATGTATTTATGGTGATTTGCTTATGGTGTCACCTTCAGCTTCCACAGCAAGCAATTAAGGTATCTCAAAGAGCAGGTTGAGTCAGGTGAGAGCACACAGCAGGAACAAATAAGCTGTTGGGGTCCCACCCAGCAGCAGCGATCTGTCAGCCCACTCCCTATGGAATAAGAATGACTGCAGATTTGCTGCATTGTGCTTGCCAGCACAGGTTTTGCACAGCAGAGAAAAGACAGAATGGCACAGGCAGGCCGTTTCAGGTGCCAGTGGGGAACAGCACTGGGCCTAGGGAATTCTCCTGTGATTGCTTCTTCTTGTAGGAGAAAACAGGCACAGAGGGTAAAACCCAGCCAGTAATGTGAACAGCTAAGGAGTGCATAAGCTTTCTGAGGTGTGCACCCAAGAATAACTGCCAGGTAGACAGTTGTGTAGATTCATATCCAAACATTCTGTAATTTTATTTGGCCCAATTAAACCAGATTGGTTCCCAAATTTAATCATGCCCTGCTTCCTATAGAAAAATAGTTCTGATTTTCTACTTTCAGATCTTCTGCCCAGAGACTAACAAAATAACATTGGTGTTTTCCCAGAAAATTGATGTATTTTAAAATGTTTGCAAAGATTGTGATAAGATGTTTAAATAAAAATTCGCATTTTCCAGTTACAATTTTGGCAAATCTCAATCTCAGAAATGAGAATTTTTTATCTTTACAGGTAGCTGTAAACAGGAGGATAACAGGGAAACTGTTAGATGATCTTAACCAAACTGGGAACAGCAGCAGTAGACAAATATAAAACTGTTGACCTTGAAGGATCATTGGGCTGCATGGACATTGGGTTCTGTACCTTCTGAAGAACAAATTTATTAAGACAGTGCCAGTAATGTCATCTGCTGCTTTTCATTGGGTGCCTACAATACAGTCTTTGAATTCTAATCTCCCATTTATACATTACCTTGGATGAAGTTAAAAGTGAGAAAAATATTAGCTCAATGTAAAAGATAGTTACAGAATCACAGAATTGTAGGGGTTGGAAAATCATTAAACATGCTGGTTTATATAGCCGTAATTGTCCATATACCCATAATGCTGCCAAGCATTTCTTTCTTTACTATTTTAAACTAACTTTGGATTTCAGTCTTACCTTGAGAGAGCATCTTCTCCAGAGGCAAATCTCTTTGGTATTTACTGATGCCATGAAAGTTGCTCAGATAGGATATCAGCAGGTTTTCTTTCAGGTGCAAAGAATTCCTAAGCGAGCAAAGATGCAAGTGTCAGGAGCTTGACCTGTTTTTCTTGTCAGACGCTTCTGTCAAAACAAGTGCATTGTTACAAAGAAATAACTCAAATTGAAAATTATTTGCTATTCGAATGGGTAATTGTATTTTAACAGGGCAAAATCCCAACCCAACTTGCCAGAGAACACTCAGCTAAAGCCAGCATGTGTTGGAACAGCATGTGTGCTCACTGTAATTGTAAATGGGGATACTGTGACCATGCTGCCTCTTCTGATTTAAAAGAATTAAAACCAACACTGTCCAAATTTTAACTGAAACTCCTAATAATTAGGGGTTATTAGGGGCTAGCTTTATTTTCTGCAACAGTTCTGTTGTATTTGGAGATTCTATTTAAATCTAGAATTAAGAGCTGTGTTTGAACAGGTAATCCAATCTTCTCTGTGTAATTTAGCCAATGATTTTTTTTTCCTGGTCCTTAGTTTTGGCTGTGTTTCAAGATAAACACTGAAACTGCAATACTAAAAATAACCTCATTCAATATATTTTACCCCAAAGGATATACCAGGACAGCCTACAAATGATCTGTAAAATTCTGATTTATTTATTTATTACTTACTGAGGAAGCTCAGTGACAGGGTACTGATGGGGACTTCACAGTGTACATCCTCCCCTCTAGCGGCTGTTCCTCTCACAGAAAAGTTGCAACACTTCAGCATTTCATCTGTACTAGGTACAAAGTGATGGGCACAGCATGGAGGAAAGCTAGACAGGAAGAAGACATTAGATACAATCTTTTATGCACTAGGATATTCAAATCTTGGAGTGATAAGAGCTATAAGAAGACAGAGATGCACAATGAGAACTGCAGGTTTGACAATATTTTTGTGAAAAATATGTTTTCCTTGAAAGATGATAGCAGTTGTGATCACCTGCATGCAAAACCAGCTTCACAGCCATTTCTCAGCCTCTCAGACCAATCTTTTTGTCAGCTTGTCTTGCTTTCCTATATTGCCAGTGCCTTACAGGACTCATAGAGTGAAAAAAAAAATGTCAGTAAACCTATAGGATATCTATCCCTCTTATTTCCTCCAAACCTTTTTCTGCTATCCACTACATTCTCCAATTCACCTGTCCTTTTGTCCTTAACATTAGCAAACCCATATCCTAGTCTTCATGTACATTGTTTACTTTTTTGCTATTTCTACTATGAGATAAGTGCCTCTAATACAACCCAACGCACATTCCCAAATTGCTGTCAAAGTGATGTGAAAAACCCATGACTCTCAGGAGAATAGATCACTGCAAAAGCAGAGCTATCCATAAACTAGGTTGCAGAGTTACAATCAGCACATGGAATATTTTGTAAGGACTTATTTCTTGCCTGCACACAGGGGCAAGTGGTCATGCAAGGAAGTCCCTGCACTGTACTGCAGCTCTGGCCAGCTTTTCCAGGCATTGCACCAGGGGCACTACGAAGTCTAAATATCTCAAACTTTGGAAGTAGGCTGGAAAAAAAACAAACAAACAGGGGGAGAGAAAAAATGCTGGAATTTCGTTCATGTCTCACAATGAGAACCACACTGTGAGAGTTTCCTGTCTCTTCAACTGAAGATCTCTCTTTTTCCTCTGCTTACTGTCACCCTATTTGATTACATCCACTTACACCAGTTTCATAGCAAGGTTGGTCTCTCCAGCTGTATTTGTCCATTCTGGTTCTGAACAGAACAGTCTAGGTCTTTGTAACCTACAGTAACTAGATTTCATCAGTGCTTGTCAGTGCTCTGGCAGAATATACCAGCGAAGGCTATTAGATGCCTCCCTGTTTTCGTAGCACTTACTGGACATACAGTCTCAGAGTACATTTCCATCAAAAATAAAAATCTGGCATGATGTGACTATCAGATCTGGAGACTTTTAACCACAAGTCACCAGCAATTAAAATCCTAATATTAATATTTCGTTAAGGTCTCCTCCTTCTGAGTAAGTAACTCATTATTCAACTAGACAAATGTGTTTGCAGCCTTCCCAGCAGGATAACTCTCTAAAATAATGGGTTACTTACCAATTCTTTGAACTTCATCTGGGACAATTCTTACTGCCTTTTTTCCTCTCTGGATTTGGATAGGAAAATTATTAATAGTTACATGTATTTTCAGCAAAAAAAAAAAAAAAAAAAAAAAAAAGAAATAGAAAATTCCATCAGATACTGACTACAGCTACTTTTTATCATAAAATGTTACAAATTCCCCACCAGTGAGCTCATTAGTATAAATGATAGAACCTTATCCCAGGTTTAAAGTCAGCATTTTTCCTTAGCTACTAAACAGTCTGTTTCCTTTCGTGACATGATAATGGAGGACTTTACTCTAGAGAGCAAGGAAAATATTCTTATCTGTTTTTGTAGAGCAATCAAGTAAGGCTGGTAAAAAAACAAGTGGATCAAGTGAGATTTTAATGCTTCTGGTATCCTTGTGGAAGCCTTTTCCAAAGGAAGCAGAGCCTCTGCAGGAGAAAGAAGTGCACACTGTGACTGCCTGCAAATTGTGTGGGGCAGATGTCAAGGGAAAGCAGAAGATGAAGGCTGAAGAAAATAAATACTCTTCCCTCCTCAGTTTTGCCCTCCAAAATCTTTGTAACATTGACTAATCACATCTTCATACCTGTTGGTAACCCAGTATAACATCAGTATTGCTCAGCACACACTGGTTCTTCAGTTCTGGGAAACCACGGTGATGCTGGCAACAGGTGCAGGAAGTGAAGTCTTCTTGCTCTCCAGAAGCAAGAGGTAGCTGTGAGAGGAATGAGGTTAAGCTCTTGAAGACACTGGCAACTAGAGATAAAGGTAATGCTTAAAAAATTTCAGTTGAAAAGGATGACTTCAGATTACTTTAGTGGCTGAGAGAGCAGAAAGGGAGGGCAAAATCCTACATGCCAACCAAACTTTCATGAATTCAGGCTGGAAAGTACAAATCTAATAAGGATAGGGTTAACCCATAAACGAGCATATAACTCTGTTCATACTGCTCAGAGTACATCAAAATATCTCTAATGAATAAGGTCAAAGGCTACAGTGGCACTGGTCAGAGGGCTTGCTGCGTTGGGAGCAGCTGGTCAAAAAGAGAGGTGAGCTCATATTCAGTATGTTACATGCTCGTCTGCTGCTTTCTGAATTTGTAATATTGCTAATTTCCATCTTCTGAATACATCCAGTATTGAGGGAGTTCGTGCCTGTGAACAAGTGCCCCATCCCCCAGAGCTCACTCAGGCAAAAGCTTGTTTGGCTCCCAGCAGTGCTGGGAAGCTCTGCTCGCATCCTCACCCACAGGACCCAGTGGCTGAGCGGGTGCCTGGCACGACAGCCCCCAGCAGGTTCTGCGAGCTCCTGCGGCTCTGCTCCGACCTCAGCGTGGGCGAGCTGCAAGGCAGTTCACTGGAGTGACATGAGAGAAAATAGGATAGCTGCAGACACAAGACCTTTTCTGGTGAAATGCTATCAGTCTGCAGCAGTGCAACAAACAGAACAACCGCAACGTATAGATGCTTAGATTTTGTATGTCTGAATCAATAAAGTGAGAGACATACCTATTTGTGACATAAATTCACTGATGGCTTTTCAAGGAAACCTATTACTAGTCAAGTGCAACTTAGAAAAAAATGCTGAATGGAAATACAATGTTTTACTTTTGGGGAGAGAGATATATCTCAGAAAACAAAATGTCTTCAGTAATTGGAACAATATAATTTAAATACTATGAAGCTATGAAACAAAGTGCCATTAATAATGCTTGGGCCACACAGAGCATTCCCACCTCTAAATAATGCATTTTCAGCTGTGCAAGTCAAGTCTGTGTTTCACATGTCCAGATGGGTCCCCATTGCAACAGCATCCTTTGCAACTCTTGTAAAGCTTCATCCAAAGCCTACCGGGCTCCAGGTCCATTTTTTTGTTCTTTTATCCTCTCTCAGTCTTGAATATACTTAACAATCTGTGGATTTTGATGTTTTCATTCATTTCTGAAGCTGCATTTGCACTACAAGATAAGAGGAGAAAAAGAATAAAAAGCAGAACCGCTTTACACAAAGAGTGAAGTTTTAGATTTCTGTGTTTTTTTTTCATGTTCACAGAGCACAAGGAAATGCCTGTATGCTGCAGTAAGCTCTGGATCAGCTACAAAGCTCACGGCTGTGGAGAAGGGATTTTTTATTTATTCAGCATCATAAGGACCCCCTAGTGACACTGGTGTGGAGGGTGGCTGGGATATGCAGTTCTGTTCTTTCCCAAGAGCCAAATCTACTTGTTTAGGAAACTGCTGATGTATGTGAACTTCACAGGAGATACAAATTGTGCTTAGTGTTGATGTGGCTACTGCCTGGCCCAGATTCTCATTTACATTAGAATAAGTTTTGCATGTGTATTAAATATCGTAGAGGTGGAAAGAACGACAGATAAAAATAGGTACCTTGCTTTCTATATGCATGGCTTCCACATGTACATTTTATTCCTGAAAACAAAACTCAAACAATACTAAGCTGAGCCTGTCACAATTACCATATTTTCTTACATCTTCCTTCCACGACTATACCCACAAAGCACTAGTCCATCAGTGCCCCCAGCAGCTTGTGACAAACTGCTGTTTCAGTAATTACTGAGCATCCATATCACATCTGTGATACAACTCACTGGAGGGGTTCAAATCTAGAAAGACAGACATCATCATTTTTCTTTTGAAGCTGAGTCTGAGTCACTGAGCTGGACACTGACTGGCTCAGCAGATCAGCAGTGGCACCAAGCATATTATGTTTATTGAACATAACAGAGGGGAACAGTAAGATACGGGATGGAAACAGCAATGATATAAACGGAGCTAGACAGCACTGGATAAGGAATCAAGTCAGGTACTGGCCAGCCACCAGGATGACATATTCATAACAAAGATCATTTGATCGTCGGTATCAAGAAATAATGGGAGTTTTGCTTTGCAGTCCCATGTTTGGAATGATTCACAGTTTATCAACATCATTCATTGTTATGTATTTGACAAGATTTAAATCTAAAAGGACTTTTTGCACTTGATGACTTTTAATTATCCTTTTAGCATTTTCATGAATTTCTTCATTTGGATTATGTAAAATATTTACCAATGGAGAACCCTAGCTGCATTCAATGACTCTGCATTACTCCATTTTCTTAGAGGGTCAGCACAATTTTTAAAGGCTGAAGTGTAAGAATTATGTTGCACTGCATTTCTACACTGCCTGTCCTTTATTGATGGAAACTCACCCCACTGGCCTAAGCGCTTCTGCATGCTGGGTTTTATTTACAAATTGGCAGTAAAATGCTGCAGTCTCTTGGACTGTGTGCAATTAATTGCATGCAATCTCTTTAGGCTTCAAGATTTCATAAATGATGATAGATTCTAAAATGCAGACCCATCGGCTGTTTTGCATATTGCACATATTTTTCATATTTCCAAGTCAGGACATATGCAAAATCATTTCACTGTGGCATAAACACAAGAAAGATGGTTTGGGAGAAAGGACAGGGGCCAGAGTGTCTGTCTCTTGTTCTCCCACTCACTGCTGCAAACTGGGTAGGTCATCTAATATCTCTGCCTTTATTCTGCTTCTGCACAAGGTTATTTTTTCTTGAGAGCTTGATTTCAGTGAATGAAATTCCAATTTATTAGTATTAATATATTCCAATAAATGGTTGCAGTGCTTTAGCATTGCTTTGAAGTCAGTCAAATAAGCATTAAAGAAATTGTGAATTGGAAGAAACCTCAGTTCGATCCATCTGATATGCCTCTGTTGAAATGTTAGATGTGGGATGGCCTTCTCAAAACAAGAAACTGATAAAGTTACATGTGCTAAATGGATCCTGGAGGCTTGAGAAGCTTTTTCTCTAATCACTCATCCATTATGAATACACTGACATGAGTCGTGGCCCCAAATCACTAGAAGTAATTTTGACAACATAAAGCATGTAAATGTGCTAGTAAATACATTACAACATCATCATATCTATGGCTACTCATACAACTTTCTCCTATCTACTTTTATTATTCTTTCCTTCCTGCCTTACTGTTGTGAATTATCGGCAGCTGTTGGAAAAGTGACACAGACTCTAATTATGTATATAATACCATAATTGAATCCAACTACTTTGTTTCCCCAAAATGCTACTCTTTATTAGCTAGCAGGTCGCTTGTTTGTGATCCTAGCATTGTTGGTCACATCAGGAAAGCCATCTCAGTAATAAAACAGCTATTGTAGGGGAAGTATTATTGGTTTTGTACAGAGCTCTTTAGCAGCAATTATGTACAGCTTTTAGTTACACTGAGGCTTACCCAAGCATTGCTGAAACAAACCATTTGCAATGACATGCAACAATGCCTGTACAATATTTTTACAAGCAAACTGAAATAAGACATTTTGGTGGTAACATGTAAATTAGCCTTGAGGCTTGCAATGCAATGTTCATCAAGTGTGTAACATTTAATTACAAGACCATTGAGCATGAGTCCTCTGAGATTTTTCATCCTGACAACAGAAAGATTATCCCACTGAACAGACAATTTGATTCCTCTTATCAGATGTGGAATGAATCCTCCAGTCCCTCAGCAGGCCAAGCAGGCATTTAAAGAGTGATGAGTTTCAGAACCCTACCTGGTAAAGTACTTTGTGGAGGCTTAAGATACCTTGCTGAATTCCATCTGCAAGGAATTGAGACTTGTAGTCTCCACGTACAAAGTACCATAATCAAGGGGAGTCTAATCTAACAAAGAGCTCAGTCTGGCTTATCTTGATTTCTACCTTTACAAACAAAGCCATATTGCACTTGAGGAGCTACATCATGGGCACTGCAGTGTCTTCATACATTCATTCAGAACTGGTTGTTCCCAACACACCTCAGAGCATAGCAGCACAGGAAGCTCCAGCAGTTCTGGGCCGGTGCAGTTTGTATCCACATGTGTACAGAAATACAGACCAGATTTTTCATTGGCTCCAGCCCCTACCACAAACAGTACTAAATTATTTGTGTCAGCCTCTAGTTCTAGACACTTCTAGAAGAGGTAGTGAATATTTTGCTGTGGGTTGCAAGGTGGTTACACAATGGCATTTGTGGAGCTTGCTTCAAAAGTAATGCCTCCCATTTATTTCCATGGAAATTACAACACAGAGCACAATAACCCTCCTTGGTAGGGCTTAGCTACAGAACACCATTTTTCTACATAGTCACCACCATTAGCTATTCATCTTCACCAGTGGTGCTTAAAACTTGCACACGAAGGTTTCACCTCTCTCAAAGGCTGACCACACAATATGAAATAGACCACCTTCCTCCATTTGTTTCTCTGACTTTCCCTTGTCTCTGACAAATGCCTGCACACTCTTCAGAGCTCTGCTCAGAGCCTGGTTAGAGCCCCCCAATGACCTATACCCTTTCTGTTAGCATGTTTTATTTTCTGGTTATCTACATTGCTCTTCAAGTGAAGTCCTCAACGAATACACTTGTGGATGTTTTTCATGACTAACCCTACTAGCTGACATGGACAAAGGACAGAAATCATCTATGTGGAAACGTCAAAGTATCTCATACAGGTAAGTTTTGTGGCAAACACAGCTTAGTAAGTGTTGCCTATTTGATGTTGAGTGTTAAAATTTCATGTTTTTTGTTTTGCTTTTTAAGTAATAAAGCTTGGAGTTATAAATGGTGTATATAAGTGTGTGTAAAATTTGGCATTTGTCTATAAAGAGTGTAGAAAGATTCTATCCTCATTTTTAGTCTGTATCTTTGATGAACTGCATTAAAAATCAGAGAGTTGAAGTGGGAAAGAATAAACCATACAAAAGTTTTGCTCATCATCCTAAGGGCCTCCTCGTTTTTTAGTCTGGAATAATTGAAGATGACATTAGCATTTTGTCAGGAGGAAGGAAAGTTTACAAGAATTTGATTACAAGAACTGACTGAAATTAATTAAACTGAGTTCTGGATTATACGAATCATACAAAATCATACAAAATCATTAGCCATTTCAAAAATCCAAAATTGATGCTATTTTCAAGTATACTTGAGAGACAAAACAATATCCTGTAGATTTGCTGAAGATAGGATTCTCATTTTCAGTAGCTACTTTGCACAACAAATATATTTGCTAACTTAATGTTTGTTTAGATGCTGGAAAATGAGAAGCCTAAGGAACTGGTTGCCCTGCTGGATGTGGCAAGGGATACGACCACATCTGGGACATCTACTGTTAATGTTCTGAGAGTATCGCGCTTCCCAATACTCAAATGTTAGCTTTTTATGCAAATAGTCATCACAACAGCATGCTCAATCTTTGCTACTGCATGATTAGTGTTCTCAAGTCTAATCAATAAATCCCCAGAGACTCTCCATCTAATGGCCATTTTGCTTAGTCTCTCCAGTAGGGAGGTCTGTTTAACAGCAGGTTTTCAGCAGAACAAAATGTGGAATCAATAGCCTGAGAATAATCTGCCAGGTTGTCCTTATGAAATATTTGTATTTTTCCATGCAAGTTCTAACAAACCAAATGACTTTTCCAATACGGGAGGGCTTAGTGCCCCGTATGGAAATACATCAACTACACGATCACCAGCACACACAATAGGATCTCTCAAGGTCACTGGTGAATTGACTGAAGAGCTTCAATAAAGCTTTAAAGTCACATCATGCAGATACTGAACACCCACCTAAATGTTTACAGATTGCCTCTCAGAGATTACAGTGTGTAAGTGAGCGTGGCCCTGGGAGGACGCGTGGCTTTTGTCTTCAGGGCTCGCTCCACTCCTCTACCTCCCTGCTGCTGCACATAACAAAAATCGAAATCTTCTCTGCTCTTTGTTCTAGGCCTGATCTGGGGAAGGGATCCTGATGTCAGCCTCCTCTTCTGTTTGGTTTAACCAGCACAGTATATGACAGCAGCCCACTCCTTAGTGCCCCATGAGTGAAGTCAGAGCCAGGGACACATCTGCATGCACATCTACACTCTGGCCTCCAGGCAGCCCACTCCATCTTCTGTTGTGCCAAGTGATTTGAAAAGTTTAACACACTAATGTTCTTATTAATAATTATAATTTATAATTATAATTTAATTATAAATGTTGATTTAATAGGATTTAAGAGCTATTCACAACTGGTCTCTTTTCTTGACTCCTTTAATATAGCCACAAGAACAGAGTAATCTCCACAGATGACTTTTCTGATCTGGGATACATATGTTCTTATCCTGGTTTTCAAAGCCCTCAGGAAAGGGTCTGGGGTTACATTTTCTTTTTTAGCTTGGTTTCCTAAGGAAATAAGGGTCATGCCACTGCTGTTTGTCTGTCTGTCTGTCCTTGTTTTTCTCTCATACTGCCTCAAAGAGACTTTCCAGCTTGTGAGAAAATTTCAGCCAAAATACAAAAGCATTGCATGTCTCGAAAAATAAATGCTTATCTGCAAGAACTCATGGACATTTTTGATTGGGTTGAGCGTGGTGAAGCAGCTCTCACACAAGACCATTATTGTTTTCACTATATAGCAGGTCTACACGCTATCACAGCATCATTCCTATTACCCATGGAGCATGATGGAGCCTGACCCTGCATCATCTCCCAGTTACCTATAGGCTACAGGCATGGCATGACCAGATTTCCTCCAACCTTATCCAGAGCTCTGGTGACATGGCTAATTGGTGAAGGCATGATTACATGCTAGGATATTTGGCTATGTCATAGTCAAAAATGGAAAAGGACCCAAATCATTAAAAACTACTCTCTAAAACTCAATCATATCATGATCCTGTAAATAGTCACTCTAAGCAAGACCTCTTGGAGCTCTCTGGAACCACAGCAAGCTGTGGCTTGGGAGCTCCCCCTGAGTCTTCTCAGGGAAGACTCCTTGAGGTTTCACAGTCATCTGCTGACAGCCAACACATCACTTGTTTGTGTCATATTTATGGTTATTACTCTGTTAAACTGCTATCTTGCAACAATAAATATAATATTGCTTCTCTCTCACAAGTTATTTGCATTGCTCCCTTCGGTGACAGAGAGGGAGGAGACACAAATCCCCACTGTTACTGAGCATTCAGCAGCAGCCAAAGGACAAAGCAACACTCATCACTATCACTGCTCATCAGCACAAGGGTTAGTTGGGACAAGCCAGTGCAGCAACTTCATCTTAGCTGATGAGGGTGCATTAGGGATACCCGTGGCATACATCAGCGAGATGCTCCAAGGAGCACAGAGCACAGCTCTTGCAGGCAAGCCTCAGGTTCTGCACTTCACAGCTGTAGTTACAATTATGTCATCTTCAGGATGTTTTGTGGATGACACACAGCAACACAATTTCTGCTTTAGAGATTTTACAATTGAGCAGTACAAATTATATTAATTCTTAAAACCTACTGTTTGCCTAAATCTTCAGTTACAGATTGTGACATAATCTCACCAATCAAAAACACCCCAACTGCTCTCACATAGGGTCTGATCTTTTTTTTTTCCTGAAGCAAAGCTCCCAGTGATTATTATGAGGTAGTATGAAACTTGAGTTGTGCTGCTCTGCATTTGTTTAGTATCACTTGATAGGATAATGTAAGTACACTTGTCTGTATATACTTTGTAAGTAGCAGCACTTGCTGGTAGACAAAAACAGAGAGAAATATCCACAGAAATAAAGAAACCAAACAACTGATGGTGATAAAGAAAAAAAAATCACCACTATGAAACATAAAATCAATAGATTATGAAAGCTACTCCGAGGCTTCCACTACTATAATCTCAAGGTTTTATTATCAAATATCAAAAAATCATTACTTCAATATCAAAACATTCATAATAACAAAATAAAAACTCCACTCATTCTATTCCTGCAGGGTTCTGATCGAAAAATCCACAAGGAAAAGAAACTACATAATTGTTGAATTGTGAAAATGGCAGTTGGTCAGTTCAATCACTCAGTCAGTGTGGGTCTGCAACTGTACACTAGTCACTGCATTTCAGTGCCACCACTGTAGACAATTTCAAAAGAATTGCTCATGCAAACAAACTATAACCAAATTAGACAAAACATGAAGCCTTTTAGAAAAGCTCATAAGTGCTTCTATCAGGTGCTCTATTTGAAGCTTAATGTCTTTTTAAATCTAGTATAAGTCATTCTCTATCATTTTGAAATAACAACTTATTCAAAATAAATCCTACCTTGCTTCCTTCTGCAGTTCTTACCAACTTTAACTTTCACCACATCTCCTTTCCTTAAAAGCAAGAGGCACTCCAGGTAGCACGGGAAGCTTTCATTATTGCTACAAGGAACAAAGCTTTAATGAAATCAACTCTCTGGAACATCACTTTTGTTCATTTGACACTAATTTGGCACCTTTCATATATACTTACACACAGTACTTCCAAAGCTAACAATTCCTTTTCGACCCTACAGATAAACATAGCCTGTAATTCATAATGGCAGTATTTTAGGGGGTCATATTCCATTTGCTTGCATAAGAAGAAAAGTAAAAAAAAGCTTTCTGGACCAGTTCACCCAGGGTGATCTGTTTTATTCCTGTTTGACATCTGAAACCCTAAGTCTGGCCTGAGATTCATAACCCCAGTCAACTCTTTGTAGTGCATTAATGTATTTAACAAATATTTATAAGGCCCTCCTTTACTAGGGAGCAAATCATAAATATACACCAGTAATGAATAAAAGGAATAAAGCTTACTGCACTTCCATTAAAACTTGGAAAAATTATACCCTATCATGGCCCTTCTGAATCCCCAGAAGATACACCAAGTTAGCTGTCTAGACAAAAATAAGAAGATTTAAAAATTGAAAGGAATGCACAGGAACAACAGAGTTAAACCAGGCTGCTTAGAGTTGGACAAGCTCACGTGGCCTTATGCTGTGATGTTACATATGGGAAAAGACCTGTGAGAAAAGTACCCCAACCCCCACAGAACGAGACATTTGTAGGTGAGGAACATCAAACCAAAATAGCATGTGAACAGCATGCAGACCTGGCTTATGCATTCTGCCTACACGTCCTCGGCTTTTCTTCTGCTATGGGAAGAGTATCTGAAGCCATGCTCCAGCCCTTCAGCCAATAACCTACTTCCTGACAACAACCAGTGAGTGCTAACATTGCACTTGGCTCTGCAGTAGACTCAAAACAGCCCACAGGCACGGTGCAGGGTCAGCCTGCTGCTAGGCTGTTTGTTTATTTTGGTTGACATTTTCCTTTGTTGAATATCTGTTCCTTGTTATTCTTATGTACAGCCCTGCACATATCCTATCTGTTTAACTGTCTTTGGATAAAAGTGAGTATTTTCCCATGTCAATAAATGTTCTGGTGTGAAGCTGTGAGCTGGCCTTCGAGAGAACCACCCCCTGCTGTGTATCTCACTTCTGCATTGAGTTTTCTTTGTTAATCATGTGCAAAATAAGAAAGCTTTCTGTCTAGCAAAAACCCATCATTAATTTTTCATATGAGCACTGAAGTCTTGAGCAGAATCCTTAAGTGGCTTAAAAGAAAAAGGAATAATAAAACCAAAGAGCTAGATTTTCCTTTTCCCTTCCTTCATTATTTGATATTTTAAGAAAACTTCTTAATGCATTTCTCTCAGTTTCCCGATGACACATTCATTTTTGAAGACTACATTTGACCTTCAACTTTGTCCTTCATTAGCAGGACTACACCTAAGCATGCCTTCACTTTACTGCAAATGAGACAGATGCAATGTGTATTCTGTTCAGCCCCAGCATTAGGATTATCCCAAGAGTGGCATTTATGTTCTTGTAGTTCTTTGGTATAAATAAATATCAAAGTAGGAAGACCAATCTGTACTCCACAAGGAATAATAA
This sequence comes from Lagopus muta, assembly GCF_023343835.1. NCBI lineage: Eukaryota > Metazoa > Chordata > Aves > Galliformes > Phasianidae > Lagopus > Lagopus muta. Next base: position 12,806,413 of record NC_064444.1, read on the forward strand.
ACTAAAATAATATGGCACTGATTCTGTTTGGGTTGTCTAAATGTGTTTTTATGATTGTATATGTTTATGGCTTTCTCACACAGCCACCATGAATTCCAGGCAATTAAAGAGGACATGAGTTCTGAAGCATTTTAAAAGGAGCTTTGCTTCCAAATGATATGTATTAAAAGTAGAATACATTTTTTTGACAGGGCTACTGCAAAGTCAACAGTCACACATTTCCCTTGTTCCAAATTTCTTCCCCTTCTCCTCCTGCCTGCAATAACTAATTAGAATATTCCTCTAAGTTGAGAAGAAAGGGAGGGAAAGACTACTTTTATGTTTGCATATATATTAGATGCATTGCAATCATAAGCCTGTGGGCCCCAGATTTCAAAGCAGTTCAGAGACAGTATATAGCAGGTCTTGTATCAAGAGTATCAACCTACATATATGCTAAACCACCTGCTTTTCTGCACTGGACAAGTTCCACACCTCTGTGCACAACTGAGAACACGCCTGTCCTTGCTGTACAATGCCCAGTTTACCCCCACTTGGCTGACCAACACGGATTTTTGAGGCATGGTCGTAGAAAAGCGCCGTATTTAACTGGAGCACTTCTGCTCCAATATACCGAGAACTGGCATAAGCTACTGAACGAAGATCTGAACAGAAAAGTAAAAAAAAACAAGCAGAGAAAAAGCAGTACTTTTGATCATAAAGTTACAAACTGTTGGCTTGGTTTTGTCATTTACATAAATTCAAACACAGTATTGAGAGAAAAAAGACTAAACAATTTTCCAACTATGACCTGAATCCAGTCCAGTTTCAAAAACCTATGTTCAACACCACTTAGGAAGACTAGAAAATAATTGGTTTTATAGGCAAATCAAATAGGTGTATTTTTAAAGGTATATATTGTTTCCTGCACACGTCAATTGCACAACTTTTACATAAGAAGATGCTAATAAAGGAAAAAGAGAGAAAGAGAATGACAAAGTTTCTTTTTTCTCTTCCTCTTAGTAATGTTGGGGAGTTTAAGCTTCCTTAATTTTAGCAATCTATACCCTGTTCCATAAAATATCTCACGGCAGTCAGTGGAACAACTCATAATCTTCCTGTCTTTTCTAATGTGGAATCAGGTTAATGGGCTTTCCCCAGGTGGTATTTTAAGGACTCTGGAAGAGATGCAGTAGGGCAGGTACTTATGAACTGTGCTGCTGAGCCTTCCCCCTGTCACCTGCCACAGCAAGTAAGAGAAGGAGGAAGACTGAGGTGCTGCCAGGCAGACTCCTCTTTCCCTTTCTCTAAGTGGCCTATGGAGATGTTTGCATTTCACCGAGAGAGTTAATTGAGGAGTTACAATGGAGTGTCCCTATGCTTTCTGAATCTTTTTGTCCATCCTTAGCTTAAACTCTTGCATGACTCCTTTGCTCTCTGTTTGGCATAAAGCTATAAATTAGCAGTTTAAAACAGTAGAATTGCCATTCAAATTTGGAGTTGGATTAGATGCCCTTTAAGAGTCCCTTCCAGCTCAAAAGATTCTATGATTTTCTATCATTTTAGAGATGTACTCACTGGAGAAATGAAATCCCGTATAGGATAGAGTCATGTCAGTCCATACAGGCACCCTAGTACTGAAAGATGAGTTTTCAATAGGTAAAAAGCAGCAACCATCAACACTGATGCTGTGTGACATCGAGCAGGGTCAGACTAACCTCTTGGACAGAGTGCACTTGAATCATTGAAGAGAATGCCCCGGCAGCTAATTAACTACATGGCAAAGAAAGAGCTTCTATTTCATTTCTCTTTAGCCTAGTAAAGTATGAATAAACAGTAGGAGCGGGTACACACAAATGGCACAGGCAAACATATAACTCAGAGAAAATAGACCTTTCAGAGTCCACAAATACCAGTATTTTATGAGAAAATTGCTGGGGATTTCTGCCACTTTGGTCATAAGACATTGCCTCTTCTGTACTGTTTACTGTAGCTTTGGACATTCACCTATTACATAAATAGATTAATCACTGTGTGGTCATAAAGAGAACTATTATCCCATCGTGCTTAAGTGCAGAATACCAGCTGTGTTAATAGAAATGTATCGTCATGTCATTATTAAATATTCATACTGTTGTATCACCAAGAGACCAATCCTGTCAGGTTTCCTCTGTTAAATTATTAATAAACAATAGTCTCTGACAAGCTGACATGTGTCTGTGAAAGAGTAAGAACTGATACAGGCTTCCTGTCTTTTCAAAGGAAGTGTGTAAATCCTACTCAGGACCCATGTTTAATAATAAGATCCTTGCAGAAGATGGAACAGGTGCTCTTGAGACGACCTTTGGCAGCAGCAGGGCAGAGAGGAAAAATCTGATGAGCCAAAAGTGGTTCCAAAGGCAAGTGGTAGTAATATCATTCTGCTAAGGAACTCAGGAGGCAAGAAACGAAAACAAATAGAATATGCAGCTCATTACAATTAAATTATAGCCTGGTTTTCACAGGTTTACCCAAGCCAAATTCTGAGCCTAGAAAAATTATCCCTAAGTAATGAAGACTTCCCTGGCTATTCAGGGCCAGCATCTAGCAGCAGACTCCAGAGCTGCCCCAGGTAAGACTGCTGCAGGAGCAGAGCTCTCCTCCTTACTGTGTGGAATGTCTCCTGCTTGTCTATTTCAGCAGGAAATGTTTTGAAATCTGAACAATGCAGGAGATCTGAGGGCAGACAGCACAGATAATGAAAAGAAAAAAGAACTGTTACTTGGAAATGATTGTTGCTTTGTCACTTTTCCTTAATTTCCTCAGTAACTGGTAGAAACTGTTCCTTAGAAAATATTTAGGAAATAACATCCATAACACCATTTCCCTGCCGCAGTCTTGGCCATTGTTTCTGTGCTTTTACTTTTGATGACAGGTGATTTTCAATTGTAGTCATTTTTATGAATACTCAGTGTATAAATTATGCAAATAGCCTCTAATTTAGAATACATTTCAAAGACTCCCCTCACCTTGAGATGTATAACAAGTTCATAACATTTTATTTAATGCTTCAGATGCTTTATGATCAAAAAATTTGTTTTAGAAAATGTCCATAAAATCCCTACATTCCCTTATGAAAGCAGTATTCTGAGAACTCGAATAGCAAGGTCTGCATGGTTTGATCTCCAGTTAGTTTGTTAAACTTAGGTAAATAACACATGTTCACGCTGTGACATATAATTTGAAAGAAAACCTATTTTTGTAATTCATAATTGAGTATGGCCCATGGCTAGAACAAGCTGACCAGGAGGAAGACTTTAGCAGATGCAAAGCTTATTTGATGCTGTTGGAGCTATTTAACTCTAACAAAGACTGTCTGTATCCAAAGGGAGTGTTACGGATTTGATGGAACCAAGGGAACAAGATCTCCTTTGGTTCAAGGATGGGAAATAATTTCCTACCATTTTCCTGCCATTTTCATTTTTGAACTTTCTCTTGCTGTTCATTAGCAAATTCAGTGACATTCTCTGTACAATGAAGAAAACTTCTCATTTCACAAAAAACTTTTGGATTTCAAATAAACTTATTGTCAAGTGTTGGCAAGAAAGAGATTTCTCAAAATGATAAACTCTCCCTCCTATGTCAAAATACTTTCCCCAGTGCATAGTCAATGGATATTTAACTTCCATAAAATGAACAAACTTGATCAGGAGCAATTCAACAAGGCTTTGGAGCAGTCTGTTAATTGACAGCTAGGTGACACAGTAAGGATGAGAAAGGAAAAGCATGTATTTTGTGTGTTGATAAAACCAGGCAAAAACACCTGAACAGCACTTTTTTACAATTCTTGCACAAGCTCCTTGAGTACTGAGCTGCTGGCTACTGCGGCTCAGGCAAAGGCCTCAGTTTCATCTGTATAAGAATCAGTGTTTTGGCAACAACAAAATATCTTTGGCCTTGAAATTCAGTGCCTTACAATCCCCCACCAATTAGCACAAAATTACCTGATTAGCTGACTTGATTTTTTTTTTAATTAATCTTTAAAACACTGAGATGGTACCAAAAAAAAAAAGGAAATAGAGAAATTCGAAATTGTCTTGAAAATCATGTGTCTTCTCTAGTTTTCTTGCATGACAATTAATGAGCTGAAGGTCAGCTGCAGTCTTGCAGCCATTACAGTGCAATTGCTGTGTGTCACAAGCCTTTTCACAAGGACCTGACAAATCTCTCTCATTAATAACAAATGACAATCTCTTTGGTGCTACAATGCATGTTACATTTAATCAATTTGCTATTTGTATTCATTGTGTACCTCTACTGTTTGGGTCATGAAAAATTGAAAAGTAATTACAACATGGAAGAGCATCATGGATAACAAATGAGATAAGACTAGAAAATGTTCTATTAATTGGTCAGTTGTGCTTGTCAGTACATTGAAAGTAGTTAAAACAGGGAATGAGATAAGACAATTCTATGCCTCTAAAGTGATACAGAGCTTACACTGCTATGATACTTTTGTTATGATAAAAATTCAATCATCTAAGCAGTATGGTGCTACAAGGAGCTTTAGAAAGCTGTTTAACTACAGCTATTACTTCAAGAAGTCAAAGTAACTTCCCTGATTGAATTGTATTACAGTAATGCCTGGTAGCACAGCCACACTTTTGTCTCTACAAGAGAGATTTGCATGTGTTGGACCAAACACTATCTGCATTTAATGAACAGATGCCAAGTACTTCTAACCTATTAACTTATAAGCCTTTGATCAAACCTATGAGTCTACGTTACCTACACACATGCAAAGCAGAATTTCCATGTTACAGTACTTAGCTTTTGTAAGCTGTATGAGAACAAGGGCTAATATATCAGTAGTGGTGGCAGTACTATCATCTTTACTCCCTTTGCTTTTTTCCCCACATTAGCAACATGTTTATATACAGTAACAAACACTCTGTCCACTAACACAGACCAGGCAAAACTGGGCTGATCATAGGCACTATTTTGTATCTGTACAGTTGAAAAAAAAAAAAAAAAAAAAGAATTTCCTAAAAATAAATTTCAAAATATACATCTGGAATTAAAATAAATGTACAAGTTCTTCACTACTTCCTATGCTTCAGAATTAGAATTTGCCTGTATAATTATGCTTCAGAAGAGGGCAGTGGTCAGAGGTTCCTGCTATGCAGAGTCTACAATTGTAGACTTCAGACTGTTTCTGCTGAAAAGGGTAGCTTTAAGGTTGAATCTGAACAGAAAGCAGAGTAAAGAAGTAAGAATAGAAAAAGCCATAGCTGACAATCACGTTCTTGAGAAAGAGAACCACGGTGACAAGGGAGGGCAAAAGTGCTGAAGAAGGTGATGACTGCATTGCTCTGACATCTGGAAAGTAGAGTTTGGTCATAAAAACTCCGCAGCATTAGCAATTAGAGTAGCTTTTCTTTGACATTGCCCCTGAAGTTTAGAGGGAATATCATTGATTTCATAATGAAAGCTATTCATTTTGCAAAGGCTTTTTGTAAAGTGTCATGAGGAAAGGCATCCTCAAGGCATTAGGAAATATAGTGAAAAACCTGCAAAAAGGTGTAAAGAATTCTAAATCACTGCATTGTCTATATATTAATGTAAATAGGTGCTAAATGCCTTGGCTGATTAATGCTCCCTTCCCATAGGGAAGGAGAATTACTAAAACAGTATTAAAAGAAATAGAGGAGTGAATAAAACCAGTACTAGCAGCATAATGATTACATAGGAAACAAGATGCAGTAAAGCTAATGTCCTTTCTCAGATAGGATTTGGTCTAGAAATTGGCCGCTAAAGCTATTCAACTAGGCAAGACAAAGCTTTCATTACCTTCACATAAAACATTTTTATCACTCAAGTAAGTATCTTGCCAGCTGTGTGTGTGTGAGTGTGTGACACTATGCAGTCTATTACCATCAGCAGTGAGGTGTGAAAATTCTTCATGAAACCATTCTAGAGAAAAGCTTCAGGTTATCAGGGCACTTCTTAAGGAGCTTGTTCAAAAGTATGAGAACTGTTTAAAAATCCTGTAGGCAGCAAAAATGTTGGGGTTTTCTGAAATGGTAGAAGTCTAGGGTTTTTGAAGAAGATGCTGCCTGCATGTACTTGTCTACTCTAACACTCTCTTTGAAGGAGATCAAGGATACTGGCTCCAGACAGTTCACTGGTGTAAACAACCCAATACAGGCAAGTCTAAAAAAAAAGAACCAGAAAGAAAAAGTGGAATAGGATTTTCTATACAGGTGTGAAAGTCTGGGACATGTCCTAGTCAGCCTCAGTGTGATAAAACACACTGGTTCCCAGTGCTTTGTAGTGTTTGCTTGGCCACAAAGATTTTGATTCCTGCTGAGCATGTCAGCACAGTGCTGCACCTGTGCTGGTGACTCCCTGCAGGCACAGCACTCTCCCTGTGTTGCAGGGTCGGGGTTGAAGTAGAGGTATTTTATCTATAAATGCATAGCATATTTATATTATTACAAGTATTAGGGGATATAATTACGTAACTTACAACTGTGCTTTGCTAGATTTATTAATGTATTGTAGATCATGTGGTTACTTGGACAGAAATGTTTGCATCAAGCAATCTGAGTAGTGGTATGTACTCAACTTTTATTGACTCACAGACAGTTGGAAATAATTATATGATTTCTCAATAAGTATCAGAAGTTTACCATAAAGTTCAATTATTTTGATGTGAGAGATCAATAACAGGAATCTAAAGCAATTAAAGACACATAATTCAGAAGCTGCTTGGCTAAAAAAAGCCATGCAGTGAATCTGTTCCTGACTTCAGCTACAATGTGAAGTTCAATCAGTGGTGCTGTTCTTCATATCAAAGCAAATATAGTCAATGACTGTTAACATAAGATCTTGTTATTATGCACTTCCTAAGCATATACCACATCATGGGCTGCATCCTATACTGCACACTATTCTTTACCACTGTAACTTTGAATGTAATATTGAAATCTGCCATCATTCATCTCTGTGAGAAGCACAGAGATAAGAGTACACATTCACTACTTTTTTTAAACCCAGCATCAAAACACAACTTCTTGCATTAAATACTAATTAAACCTCAGACTTAATGAGTTTTTCACTGAACAAACCACTTTTACCCTCTTCATTCTAATTTTTTTTTTCCCTTTGCTTAGATTAGCAAGATATTTGTGCACACCAGGCTCTCTGTCCACTAACTCAGATGGCCAAAATGTCTCTTCTGCAATAATCAATCTATAGATGAGCCATTGACTGCCTCCCTCCATTCCTCACCAGCCCATACCACTTTATAACCCCTGCTGCCATGGGACACTCTGACAAAGTGTTGCATCTGCCTTTGGCTCCTTTTGGCAGCACGTTCTGCAAGTTACAACTGAGTGATAGCAAGTAATTACCCTGTGCTTCCCAGCTCCTCACCAAGATGCCTCCTGCCCAAAGCAATGCTGGTAATATCTAAAGACCTTAATAATGCAAAAGTACTGTATCCCTTTAAGTGCTCATCTCATTCCCAGTGTTTTCTCCCAGTTCTTTTGCCGTAATAAGCAGACAGCTGGCACCAAACACCAGTGTTTTTTTTCCTGGGTATGCTAATGATCTAACATAAAAGATAATGTTAGTCACAGTTAGGTACAGATGTGACTTCGGCACTTTCCCTCCTTTTCCATTTCCTTCTGCTGCCTTTGAAGGAAGACTGCAGCCAGTAAAAATTAGCAGTGAAGTATTGCCGCTCTCTATTTTGTTTGAATTACAAAAGCTACTGCATTTGGACAGATGATGACTGCCATTTCATCTGAATGGACCTAAACAAGGTCAACTGTTAGGAATTTGAGGCATTTACACTTTTTCATTGCAGTTATTACATTTCAAATATGTGGAGGACAGTTCTACAGTACAACAGCTTACCCTACAATACAAAAATATAGCAAAATTACATGTAATATGGGCTCCAATGTAGAATACCAAGGGTCACAGTCAAGGTTGTCCTGTAATCTATATCAAACAGTATGACTAAAAGTTTGACTAAACAAATAGTAAAGCTTTGTTAGTAATGTGTTTTTCTTTTTTTCCTTTTTTTTTTCAAGACTAATTTCATTCAAAAATAATTAAAAACCCAACTAACAAAAAACATGACAAACAAACAAACAAACAAAAAACAACACAAATCAACAACAAAAAACACCAAAACCCCAAACTGAAGAAGGGTCTCCTTCAGAAGGTTCAAAAGTTGATTGGTTTTAGTCATAGAGATGAGCATATACTGAGCCTTAGTGCTGACAGTTAAGAACATTTTGGTGTCCGTCTATAGATGGATGCTAAACATAGTGCTTGCAAAAAGATCAGGCAAAAACATTTCCTCTTTTTTTACTTTCTATCCTGATTTAGCAGTCAAAAATCCATTATTTTAAAAATTTCAACCAACCATAGAATGGGTTAGAAGCAAGAAAAAATGAATTGTAGATTTTGATTATATTTTCACTCCACCAGTAGTCAAAACATTCACATTGCATTTTCAAATCCATAATTTTTTACAAGCTTTGCTCACCAAAAGAACCTGAAAAGCAAGACAGACTCATGCCACTGGCAAGTTTTAAAGAGTGTCCTTCAAGTTTCTAGAAATCAGAGCTTTTTGAAAAAAGCAGCCATAAAGATTTAGTGTAGACTGACACTTGGAAAGCACAGACTATAAGAAAAATCACAGCACATTTCTTTAAAGCATAACATCTACTCATATTTTATATCTTAGGATCTATAAATGAACTTGCTGATTATACACAAGCATCATCACAATACTAGCATGGTCTTAGCCATCGTAATGGTATATGTCTGAACTTCAAATGTGAATTCATTAACCACTGTGTCCAAACCTCTTTAGACCATCCAAATCAGATCTTTCTGTCAGTTGTCTTATGTGGGAACTCCTCAAATGAAACCTTTGTAAATGGGAATCACTACTATTTTTCCACGGGCTGCTCCTGTAAGCCACTGCCTATGTCTGTGCAAGATTACAGCTAAAGCCATTTGTTTCTTTGCAGCACTTCTGTTAGTGAGCATGCTTGGAATCTCCAGGTCTATTAAAGGTAAAACACACCTGCAGTTCAAGCTGCCAGCAAGTTCTTCGGAGGAATCTCCTGGCCTTGGCATTATTTGTGTGCTTTGTCCAGGGAAAGAGCATTTATTTCTTAAAACCGGAGCAACCAGCATGGTGCAGCAGCCCAGCCAGGTCATGCTGCCTAGATTCTTCCCAGCTGCTCTGCTGACCAGTTCTGTGCCAAACTCATCTGCTACCCACACAAGTCCTTCCAAAAACAAGTTCCTTTCTGGCTCTTCTCTGAAGAACCATTGACTCCTGGGCTTCCCCTGACCACTGGGACACAAACAAGGTAGCAAGAGCAAGATTCACCCTGCCTATCTTAAAGCGAGCAACAGCTCCTGCATACAACTAGTATGTAAGTTTAGCAGTAGCCTGTGTTACCTGCCGTGGTTTTTGCTTTTTATTAAATATTCACATGTATTCCCTTCCCTTATTGTTTTTGGTTAATTTGTAAAATTCAAAGTGATGTTATTTTATTTTTTTCCTTCTCTGGTTCTGTGGAAGAAGTCTCTGCCATTCCGGTTGCGTGAGCACTGACAAATACATCCCTGAGAGACAACTAATTAATTAGTCACAGAGAAGCTTAAGTCTCAATCCTAAATAAGGAGGTAACATCATGGTGGCACAACCTGTCACCTCTGCCCAATCAGCCTAGAGGGAGAAAGACTGTTACTGCACATTCCAATCCACTTGCATGACAGAAAAGGATACTGGGATGGAAAATGTAATAATCTAAAAACATTCAAAGAGAAATAGCCTACATTTGCATGGTCTACACTCTCTTCCCAGTGCAACAAATGAATCAGAATATCAGCAACTAAGTGATGGGCAGTTATTTAATGAGTTAATCTCATTAGGATATTTGAACTCTCAGAAGAGGCTCGAACCATTAGCTACATGAGAGCTTTGAAATAAGCCTTTCAAGAGGACTATAAGAATATATTAAAAAGTGGTTAATACACTGTGAACTTTACCAGGATTCCCCTTGGAGCAGGCTGTCTGGCAGGAGGTTTTTACTGGGGAGCTTCTCCACAAGTCTTGCAGACACAGTCACTAATAGGCTCAAGTTTCCCCTAGAGCCCATCAAGTAACATCGCCAACAATTTGGATTGTGGCAGTTTCTAAGATTGGCCTCAATATGTTACACAATTTCACCTTGCTTCCCAATTTTTAAATCCTTTAGCTTTAAGTCTGGATAGTTAAAACTGGAATAGTCATCACTATTATGTATCTGACTAAAAGACCTGATAGTATTTTTAAATACAAGTTATTTAGCCTCACATTCTCTACAGCAGCAGTATTATTCCCTCTAACCTTTTCCTGCCTCTAACTTGAATTTGGGCACAATCTATGTTTATGTTGGCATGTAATTAACTAAGTTAAAAACAGCCCAGTCTCCTCTCAAACAACATTACATTGTTACTTCTTGTCAAACAATCCCACCTCCTGAATTTAGGTTGTATAACTATTTTCTGCTGTTCACTTTTATTAGCTCTAGTGGAATTATTCATATCAATAAAGTGAACAGCATTTGACCCTCTAGAAGTAAATGAAAGACATTAATAGAAGAATCTAGAGAATATCTTCTAGCAATAATTAAAGCTCAGAGTAGAATAATTTCTTCAGTCATTATAAATCATAATGAAAAGTGGATACCTAATATCTGATTGTTCAGATCTGCTCCATGAAAGCAGTCAGGAAATGTCCAGCTCTTTTAATTGCTAATAATTATTTTGTAGTTTAAGAAGCAATAGTATATAATAGTATATAATAGAAGCAAAAGATTCTTATTGTTTAGAGTATTATAAAAATTAACTGTAAGTAATGCATTTTCAAGAGTTTGGAGAACATTATTAAAGTTCATTTCCATGCTGCAGCTGCAGGAGTTAGAATTATGAAAGTGAAGAAGCTGTAAAATTGAAAAGGTCAGCAATGACATTCATCTATTCCAGCTGTCAAATCAAGGGAATGTTAACAAAACTAGTCACTGGTAGGAAAGCTAATGGTCTACATGTATTTTGGCTGCTCCAAAACACGTACTCTAGTGTGGCTAATCTATAGAAAGACCATGCTGGAACAGCACATCTTTTTTTGAACAGGCCTTTTACAAACAAAGGAACCTCACTGCCCCAAATAAGTTCTAATGACTGTAACTTCAACCAGCCTAAAAAGCAGCCAAATGTTCCCAGTCGATGTTTAAAGAAAAAAGCACATAAATGAAGTTTATAGACTCCTGGAAGCAGAGTTCAATTTTCAGAGTGCTGGGAGTACAGGGCAAATTTAAAATTTTACTCTAATGTTGTGCTCTTAAAAATATTTCTAAAAATATTTCTTAAAAGTATTTCTAAAACGTTTCCTGCCAAGGCATGTTTTATTATAACAACATATAGAAAAGTCTCTATTGCAGACCAAATCTTTTGTAGGTGACCTGGATTTAGTAATCCCTCAGTGTGAAGGACCTTCTCTTCAACATTCTATTCCCCACAGAGTAAGAGTGCAAACCTAATGCAGCTAAACACGGATCATCAGTGAAGACTGAGTCTAGGACCTTTGCTATTGAATGACAGACCCCTGCCTTGTGCAGGAGGAGCTCTCAGCAAGGAACAGTGAGAGACTTATGCCTTTTATTATGCACCAAATTCCACCTTCCTCAGACAATGACACTCCTCAGCAATTGAGAACAAAGAAAAGTGACCCCAGACATGTAGCATGGCACACATTCAAAGGAATCCTGTGCTTAATCTTCTCTAGACAAATTCATTGCAAACCCCTCTGGCCATTTGCTATTGTTTATTTTTGTATTTTCACCTTCTATGTTGCAGGTGTTCTCGAAGGTCTATACACACAACTCTACCAACCACAAGAAGCTGACTGTCAGTGTGAAAGCTGTATTCCTATACTGAACCGTATACAACAGCTCACACCTCAATTTATCCAGTGTTATGCAATACAGATGTGACAGAAACAATCCAATTTGACCTATGACAACATATTATTAGGTCAGTATGTAGCTTTCTGAGTAATTTTTTAAAAATCTGTTATCTGACCTTTGTGGGTTTTTTTTTCCTATGGAGAAGCATTGCAAAAGCCAGAAACAATACTGACAATTCATGAAATATTCAAGTGTACAGTTGCAATCTTTTAATAAATGGAAGTGACCTTCAAAAGAGACATCCCAAAGATTAAGAGAACTTCTCCATAGATGGCATTTGTCACTAATCAATGACTCAAAGAACTTACACTCTTCCTAGAAAAGAATACAAAAAAGATCTTTCAGAATTTTATTACTTTAAAAGTAAATTGTCCACAAAGCCCACAGAAAAGAGCATTAATGAGCTAACAAAACAACAGAACAAAACATCAAGCAGGCAAATTGAAAGGATACATCCCCCTGCGCCTATTGGTACCTATGTCGACATTTAGAGAGCTAGAGAGTCATCTGCACATCCACACACCAGATTCTGAGGCTAGATGATCCTATCAGGATTAACTGCATTTCTTCAACTGCATTGATATGTCAAAATACATGCAATATTTTACTAACCAATTTTCTTTTTCGTCTTCGCAAAGATATTGGGCTCTAACTGGGTCATGGTATTGGAACAGATGTAATCTCAGCAGAATACTGTCAGAAATCTGGGTTACGTTAATGACTGATCCAATTACAGTGGAAATCTCTAGAAAACCCTGATCTACTAAGAACCAGGAGATAATTTCTAGGGATGACCAGATGGACCAGCCAGTCTCAAACTCTATAAGGAGACCAGAGCTGAATGAGAGGCAGCCATGCTGTTGTCTACATAGTTGGACATGAAAACAGACATATTTTTAGCAGACACTTGAGGGGACTGAATCAAAACATATGCTATACTGGGAAGCAGCATGGCTTATGCCCTGCTGTGATGACAGGGTGACAGAGGAATAGGTATCAGAAGAGAATGAAAGTGCAGGAATCAAGAAACCACAGGCAGCAAGTTATGTTTTCTCTCCTGAATAGGATACAGCAATCTGATACCACACCTAAGCAAACCCAACAATCTACTGTAGCTCTGCACCCACAAAGAAAGAAAAAAAACTTGAGAAATCTGAGTATAAACACCTCCTTTCAGCACTCCAAAGGCAGGTAAAATTTCTTAGCATCCTTATCTGTGATCTTGATAACATCTGTCAGAGAGATGTGCCTCTGCCTCTATGAAAATTACCTCTCTAGTAGTCCCATTAAGGTAATTTGGACTAAGAGGATGTATGATGTTAAACATTTAGTTAATTATAAATGTTGCTGAATCAAGATTTTTTTTCAGATAAATATTTTACCAGAGAAGATATATTAAACAGTGGAAAGTAATATTTCTTATTTATAGAACTTGCTGCCAGCTCCAAGCTAGTAAATATTTACATTTCAGGCACTTTGATGGCTAATGTGACCTTTCTGTTGCACACTTTACACCTGTGCTGTATTTTACTTTCAGTGTTAACATCCTTTCTAGTCCATCTTACATTAACAAGCAGTATTTAAATATATGCAAATTTCATATTTTAGCTGATGTTTTAGGAACATTTTTAAGGTCACACTGTTTGATCTATCATACAGACACAGCAAATTTATGCACCATATATTCTATCTCTACTTGTTTTTACCTACATCTGTCTTCTCTGATTGCATTTGAATGGGCTTATTTTCTACTTTAAATAAAAGATTTATGCCTTAGCTGTCAGTTTGCCTTTATTTGAAAATTTAATTTTGTTTCTAGGAGTCTAGATTAACTTATTAGATTTAACTGTCCCTTGTGCTTTGCAGTGATAGCAGAAGTATATTTTTCCTTCCATAAACAAAATGCTCTTAGCTTAAGAATAAAGAATGTTATTACTTAGACCAATACAACACAGTTGGTCCAGGATACAAAGCTGATGTTATGATATTTTTTTAATTTATGATGGCCAGCAGTGAGAACTGACTCATAAATATGACCTCTCACAAATCCTGGAGCCTCCAAAACATGGAAAATGCTTTGCAGAAAAGGTGCGTTCCCCCAGAATGTCACCTACATTTAGGATACAGAATACCCTTTCACGAAGCAGTACCACTGGGAAACACAACTTGATTCTTGATACTCATGGATTCACTTAAGTGAGCAACAAATGAGAATCTGCCCCAGTTAGCCAGAAACCTATTTATTGGTTCAGTGTGCTATTCCACATCTTCAGTGTGACATGTTCTTTACTGTCTCTCAGTAGAGCTACATTCATAATCAAGCCCTGGAATTTCAGGGCTTGCCCAAAAGGAGACCAGGCTCACTGCAGTTGCTGCATGTGGTCCTTGCAATGCCCAAAACAGCTGCGTTCTCCAATGGCTGGGCTGGGGTGTCTGGGGAGGTTAATCTTTTCAACTGTGTTCGTCCATTTTGACCTTTTTCTCTGTTTCTAGAAGTGCCTGGGATTCTGACCAACTCTGATTTTTCTCTTTTTTTTTTTTTTGTAACATCCACAAAAATCTGAATAGAATCTGCATTTAATCAATCCCTACACATTTTATAAACTCTAAAAACCTACAGCTTTTGGTTCTGCACTCTCAATAACATGCACTGCTTTTGAAAGCAATTGAAGTGTTCCCTCATCAATAATGTTCATAGAAGCACCAGGAGATTGCAGTATAAGAATATCAGAACAAAGAAAGTAGAAAATTGAAGGACCAGTATTTACTGAGCTATTCTAGCAAGCCTTCAGTCACACAGCTGTTAACTATATCCTGATTCACTTTGTGTGAACATCATGAGCATAGGACTTTCGTGGAGAAACAGGGATTCATTATACAAAGAAAACAAATATCTGTTTATGATGGCTTTCATCACTCACAAAATATCAGCAGAGATAAATGGCACATAAGAACACTAGGCCCTCTATTCTGCCAGTCAGAGCAATACAGCTGTTATAGAATATGATAAGCAGTGATGAAGAATAACATGACCAGCAGTAAAATAATAATCATAAAGGCATTAAGGTGGATAGGACAGGACAAAACTGATCCCACTTGATAGCCTCCAGTCTGTGACACTGTGTGTATAAAGAGACAACAGATTCAAGAAAGGACAGTAATTAGTACTGGCATCAATAAAAAAAATCAGTGAAAATGCCATGAAGCACAATCTCTGCATGTACAGCACCATTAACACAAAGCAGAGTTTTCACAAAGTTCTTCAAGAATCTCTTCAGCTCAGAAATGCTCTATTTCAGGAATAATCATAAATATGATCCATCTACCATCATACCCAGATAAAGAATACAGATGTGGCATGTAATAACACTTTGGTGTGGTTTGAACACATTGGCAGAGACACTGGGCAGGTAACCATCTGGCAGGGAAGGCTTACACTCATCTGCTCTCTTGGTAGTGAGTTTCCCTGCTGCTGAAGGGCAGAAGTAAATCTATTCCAGTCATTCCCTTCTGTTGTGATAGCAAAAACTTATCAAGGATGTGTTATGTTAAATCCTATGACAGCAACCATTTCAAAGCATCAGACAAGACAGATAATAAAAGGGTAAAACCTGCAAGGAAATAAACCATGCACTACACATGTAAAGAATTCTTTATCATGGTTAGGTAGAATAATCTATTATTGTGGCAATTATTTAGTTACAGAAGGAACCACCAAATAACAAACTGATTGTACAAACCGCTGCACCAACAGAGCTGCTTTTTTTCCAGCTTCTCCAAAGACAGTAGTCTGGTTTTGATTTAACAAGTAATTAATGAATACATAAACCCTGGACAGAACTTTAATCTATCCCAGTGCCAAATAATTAATCATTCATTCCACGTTTAATCCTGTTCTGATAGATGTAATTAATATTTCATCATGGCACTGCAGAGTAGAAGAGTACCTGGGAGCAGAGAAAGGCAGACTTCTATTTCTCCCCTCATTCCAACTCTGGAGTCAAAGGCACTGTCTACAATTGACAGGTAGGTAATCCAGAATACAGTGTTCCCCTGCAGCTGTAAATTAGGTTTTATGCATGGCATACATTGTGATTGTAAGGAGGCTTTTCTTCCTGTGACCTATTATTAAAATAGCAGAACAAAATATAAACCAGCAATGAGAAATACATCACCAGAGCATGGTAAACCATCTGACAGCATTTGGGAAACCAGCGCTTGCACCAGTGTCTTGGTTTATACAGTGCCACTGAGCATATGCTGGGGTTCTGAAGAGAGAACAAAGCACATGTAGGTTGTCTGCTTCTGTCCACAGAAAGCAGCATTATGTGCACAAACAAGTGGATGAAGATTTAAGTAACAATTTTACTGCAGGGAAACTCCAGCATCTCTTTTGAAAACTTTCAGTGTAATCAAGAACTGTGTTGATAGGTAGAAAATTAAGTTGCAAGAAACCCTATGCTGATTTTACAGGGTGTTTCATCTCAGGAACGCACAAATTTCAGCAAATAGTTCTGTGAAGAAGATTCTACAGCAAACAAATTGCATTGGGATCCTGCTGCACAATTACTCAGAAACAGAGAGGCATCTCTTCACAGTTATCTCCTTGCTCAGCATTCTCCTGTATAGCCACAAATTGTTTTTGCTGAACAAATTTCAACTATACTTACAATTATAATTCCCTCTCATTCAAATGCAGGGGGAAAAAAACCTACTGCAATTAGTTATCCCAGTTGCCCTGATGAATATTTACAGTCCTTGCAAGAAACCCAGCTTGTGGTGTATGAGTCTCCCAGCATCACACACTGACACTGAAAGGAGGCTGTAATTTATCCCCTTCCAAAGATCCTATATTATGCTGTTATCTCAGCTGTTATGTCATTAATCTAACCCTCTGTTATGTCCCAAATCAGTAAGGAGACAACTTTCTAATGGTAGGGGAGTGTCTCTGGCAGAGTAGGACTAAGCAGAGCTATACGAAATCAGGTGATTTTAGTCCAGGGGCCTGCTAGAGCTATTTTATACACAAACTCATTTTCACTCTTTGTAGCTGCTCATTGTAGTGACTGCTATCTGTAACTTCTAGGCAGCTATTCTAGATAATTATGCTGGAAAGCATTTACACATTTACGGAGAATTTTGATTATGGATAATGGTTTTATCAGCTAAGATTCATTTCAAAATGTTTTGCTTTCCAAATACTCTAAAAATGAACTTAACCTCTTGCTACTCAAACAGAATCTAAAATTGTTATGAATCTGAGTCATTCCCCTTCTCAAAACACTTTTGAACACTAAAATAAATGTAGAAAGCTTTAAGTACCTAGGAAGTACTAGTTCATACTGTGTTCATAAGAAACTAAACCGGTTAGGAGCATTGGATCACTGAGGCAAGGATCCTGCTTCTGACATTGACCAGCACCAGAATCTTCAAAGGAATGAATTCCCGCCTGCAATATAACCTAAACAATGTAAATTTTTACTTGTGTAACTGGACTGATTCAACAGTTCTTTTGCACCAGAGCCAGCTTAACAAATGATTGTATATGCCAAATTTTAAACTTCTGCTTGCAGCAATGGATGATAAATACCCTTGCTCCAAAAGTCACACAGCCCTGATGGCCAGCTGCTGCACTGTCACCTCATTTCTGAATCCCACAAGGAAACCTTTTCCATATTCATAAAGAGTGCATTCATTTCTAAGACCCTGGAAACCTTCACTGAATCTCACATTATAATCCAATTGATTCGTTATCTCCTAAGATCAACAAATCCTTAACTCATTGTAGAAAGTGTTGTGCGATGTTCCATATACATGCACATACACATTGTTACATCTTTCCTACTGTATACGAATTTTATTTCCCTTAAGTCATTCATTCTACTTGTTTAAAATGGGAAAGATCATTCATAAGTGTGAGTCTACCATTCTGTGTTGGATTTGGTGAGGCTGTGTTATGAAAAACATCTATCTGCTTTGTAAGAAAATTGATGCTGAATTGAAAGAGTAGCCATTGACTAAGGTTACATCCATTCATGCTAATACGACCTTCAATTAGTGAAGCAAACACATTTTGAGATCCAGCCATTTTATCAGACACTCACGATAGGATGAAGAAACGCTGGTATCCTTGAAAAATTCGACTCTGAGGTGACCTTCTACTTTTCCAGGCTCATTAGGCAAAACAAAAATAATTGTGCCGTTTCTTTGTGGTCTTTCTTCAGAAGGTTTTCAGGATATCTCAAATTACAAATAATGATTTAACCCACAAATTCATGCTGATACATAGCAGCTTAGACAGTTAACACATTCATTCCGTGCAGTTCCCCAGAGACACTGGTTTACAGTGTTTTCTTTTACTTAGCAGCAGCTATTGGCATTTAAATAGAAACCACTACAAATCCAGTTAGTTCAAGATTTTTGAAAGAGTAAATACCATTGTGGCATCCTTAAATCAGCAAAGAAGAATGCAGTAGTGCCTCTTATTTTCATCCACATTTTCAAGGACTGGTAGTTTTCTCACTGAGGTGTCCAAACAGCAGCAAAGTTCTTCTGAATGCCAGACTAACATCAATGCTTAAGTAGCTGAATTATGAGAATTTTTATTCATATTTAAAAATATAGCACCTTTGATATGCAAAGAAGTAGAAATACATATTATGCTTCCATTTGTGAGGTCTAATATATTTAAAGAAGTTTGTGGCTGCTAAAAAAAGTATTTACCCAAGCCAGAATGAAAAATAACAAGATGATCATTTTGAATTTTCTCTGATTTTTATATGAGCCTTTTCAGCCACATGCTGTATGCTACAAAGTAGTTAGACACGATGCTTATTTACAAACAGTTGTACTCCTGTTAGGTCACCTAAAGAGAATTGAATTAGAGAGAGATGCTTGAGCACCTAAGCTGAAAAAATATCTTCATGAGACCAAAAAGGACATTAAGCCACAGTACTTAAAGACAAGAAACTGGCTGAACAAAGGAGGGCTTTCCCAGGAAAGGTCGAAGAGTTGGGAGGGCTGGAGAGGGATGCCAATGTGTACAGCTGGTATGTGTTGGCACAGCTTGATGAAGTCAGCTGAGGTATAACAGCTGACATTAATTAAAGATTTGGTTGCACAAGGCTAATAGATAGAATGAGATAATGGACTGATACAATTGGATCATGATGGATTTCCAGTGCAGGAGAAAGAACCTGAAATAAGCTATATTACATACATTAATATTCTCCCATTTCGTTTGTTAACACACTGCCTTTTTGTCTGCTAAACTAAAAAATAAAAAATAAAAATACAGTTTGTTAAACATCCCTTTAGTTTCCATGTATCCAAATATGTCCTAGTACCTCGTTTCTCTTGAAGGTTGTCTGCTCATCTGAAACTATTTCCATTACATTCCCCTGTAGCATTGTCATCATGCATGCATTCACGCTTCTCCAGCACTCTCCCAAGTAGGGGAGCATGGAGTCATTTGTGGGCCTTCCAGCGTACTGCTACAGCCCAGGAACACTCACAGCCAGTGAGATTCCAAGGACATAGAGCTTTCTCTCATGAATCATAAAAAAAGCTCTCTCTAAATCAAACTTTAAGCTGGTAAAGGGCAGTTAGGCTCTTAAATCACCATGTGCTCTGAAGCTTTGAAGAGGTTTTCATAACTTCAGCAAGCAAATGTTTGCACTGCTTCCATAAAATCTCTTTCAGCCAGGGGATCAGGCTGGACATTAAAACCAGTCTCCACGACTGGCTCCTGCTGAAATTTAGCTCCCTAAATACTGCTGTGACCACAGGACTGGTGTTTTTCACATTTCTGAGTGGAAGTTCTTGACATTTACCGTTTTCCTTTCCCTAAACTACACGAATCGCACCAGCGGAGAGCAGGAGTCGGTGGGAGCGTTCTGTCTATCCTTCCCTCGCCCCGCTGCCGGAGCGCAGCCCGCCTCGCTGCTGCAGCACCAGCCCCACCTGCTGCCCCGCGCCGGCAGCTGCAGCCACAGCGCGGGCCAGGGGCAGGGCAGGCCGCAGGCGGCGAGCCGGCAGTGCGCTCCGCAGAGCTCCGGCTCCTTTTGTGGGTGAGCGGTATTTGCGGGACCTTTTCCTGGACGGCAGTGCTAGAAACTCGACTTTCTCTACATTCGAGGAAAGGAATAAAACCAATAAAGGAAAAAGGCTCTGATATGAGTGTGGGTAAGTGCAGTCGTTAAGGTGAACGACGGAAGCCGTCGAGCAGCCCCACGGCAGCTCTGCTGAGTTTCTCAGGGACATGGCAGGCATAGTGGACCAAGACAGCACACTCACAGGAGTACAGCTGCATTTCCTAGAACGCTGTTTTAAATTGCACCTTTGGATCAAGGGAACATTTTTTTTTTCCCAAGATCATCTTCTGTTGAGCTGCCAACAAAACGTTTATTTGCAACCAATTAAAATACAAATATACACTGCTGACTTCACGCCCACAGATACTTTGCTCGCAACTTGCAGGAATGTGTGTCAGCTCTTCTTAAAAGGGATTTCCTTTCTTTCCCAGCTGCTTTGACAGAAGACCTTCTGATGTCCCACAGACCACAGCCTGAGAAACAGCCTGGCAGCCAGGCTATAGGGATACCTCGTTTATCAGTTATTTGATTCATTGGATTCAGGCTGATTCCTGGCTTCATGGCTCTTTGATTTAGCTTCTGTTTCTAGCATCTGTAGTGGATTCTTTTATGTACAATCACCTAAAACCATGTCTTGTACACAGGAACAAAAGCAGCGATTTGATAGTGCGGTGTTCATTTTGGCAATGTACTTTATCAAAGATGTATTTTGCCTGCAGCAAAACGAGCTGTCAGCTGTTACAGTGAGCTGTCACATATTCACATTTTAATATGAAAAATAATTATTCCTCCGTTTCTATTAAACAGCTACCTATTCTTCAGGCTGGAAATCGGAACCGCTTTCACAGAGTATCCACAGCTCGCTACTGAAATGATTAAATGGGTCGAGTGTAACACCGTAAATATGATCAAGGCAAAAAGCCAGTCAATAAAACTGGCGGTTTTATCCTAATAAACAGGGAGGCCTTTGCCATTTCTATGTGGTGGATAGTTAATTGTTCAGCTGTACACAACAACTTCAGGACATCTGGCCACTTAACCAATGAATCCGAGGTCCGAAATGCCAGATGACCCATAAGTGAAATAATGACTGGTCTGACTCATTTATAGTGAAGTCCCTGCATTCAATTCTGACATCAGTGGTCAAAACTAAATTAACGTGACTGCAAGTGCTGGTCTTACTACATCCCCAACACCTGCCTCAAGATACAGCTGGGAGCACCAAGAGTAGCAGTGGTCCCAGCTGGGACACAGACACAAAAGAGCCAAGATAGGGTGGCTGCCTACTGTTCTGCTCTGTAACAAAGTTGTGGCTTACCTGTATCCTAATTTAGGATGAAGAATGAGTAAACATACAGTGCAGTCATCACTTGGTACTGCCTCTATGTAAAACCACAATTCTTTGCTTCAGTCAGCGCAAAAGTAGCTTCAGCCCAGGCTGAAACATCAACAAAGCTATACAACTAACCCAGCCATCTCCTCCCCCTGCAAGCCCTTCTGTGAGACCTCAGGTAGTCACACACACACACAGAAATCACCTTGCTTTATCAAACACACAAAACTAACTTTTGTTGCAATAGTTCAGGGCTTAAAAATAGACTTGATGTATGGATTTTCTGTTTTATAGGCAGAGTTAAGGTTCAATATATTGATTTGAGCTGTAAGGCTTACTTCATTCAGGGTGCAATCAAAGCATGTGGATTTCTACAACCTCAGGTGCACAGTTTTGACCAGACTGGAGGTGCAGAAGTTGTGAGACAAGCCTGCATGAGCATGTTAGTGGGCAATGCTGACATGCATGCTTTCATTCCTACAACGATCCCATGTCTTGTGCTTTTAGTGAATTAATTTCCTCCAGGATAGCTCTAGAGAGCAGTTAAGAGATACCTTCTAATGACGTAACTGCCCTCACTGCCATTTTATCAAGACTTAACATCACTCCTTCCTATGTAGTGAGTTTAACGCAGGCATCTTCGCTATCTCACAAGAATGGCAGCAATGGACTTGGAAGGCCAAGAAGCTTTGGTGATTCTCCTCCCCTGCCTGTACTGTCAGGGTCAATTACAAGGAGGCTAGGCTACTGCATACACAATTTGCTGGAGAAGTGATAGGAAGTTGTTACCAGCTTATCTGTTTCATTACAGCAGTAAGTTGTCAGCAGCCCGCAGGCACCCTCAGACTACAGAGGGCTTCCAAAATGCAGGAATGGAGCATTAACCCATCACACACAGAAGGAAAATAAGATAAGGACATAACAAATCAGGGCTAAAAATGGATAAGACACCAAATATCCCTCTTTTCAAGGTGAATTTCTCCTTCTACGGAAATGGACAACCGTCCATCATCTACCATTTTGCTTATGCTTGTTCAGTTGCAGAAAAATCTATCTAAAGAAGTGAAACACCACCTCCAATAAATGAGATAGCTGTTAAGTGAGAACACTAGATTCACAGAGGCTTCATGGCAAATGCCTTAGGACTGATCTGTTCAACCTGGAATGGAAAACAAATTTTTTTTTCCTTCCCACAGGGCATAAGTCTTCCCTGTCTCTCTGTTGTGCTGGTGAAAGCAAATTTCACCAGAAACTGAATCCATTTACAAATATTTTGATAGATTGAGACAGCTGCTCAGGAAAAAAGAAAGATTAAACACAGGCAGTTAAGATATAGTGTCACACAAACAGCTGTTGCAGAGACCCACAGCCTATGTGGAATTCATTTTATTTATGCCTTTTAAAGATTATGTGGGTTTTCCTGTAAAATAAAACAAAGTGAACACTATTTTTGTTGGTAATAAATTAAAGAAAAATCTCAGATAATTAATCCCCCAAAATGCACAGTCTTGACTTTTTTTTTAACTTGTTTTGGCAGGAAGACAGACATGCAGAATGTACTAGCACTGCTCTTGTATATACTCACATCTCATTCTGTAGATCTGGTTGGCAAATCCTTCTGAGGCTCTCAGTTTCTGACTGGAACAGGTCATTATGTGTGCACCTCAATCCATCACTTCCAAAGCATCCTGTGAAGAAATTGCCATTAGAAGCCAGTGTAGCGAAACCAACTATCTTCTATCTAAAAGCATGACTTGCATTTTTGTACCACATCTCATTTTTTTTATTCGTAACATTACCTATCTATCTGTATAGTTGCTTTCTGTAGCAGCAGAGATTGTGCTGTATCTATTTTTACTGCACCAATTACTGCTATTTTAAGACTGTATAGAAATGTCTACAAATAAAGAATAGCTGAAAGTTCCTGGTGCTTTCCCTTGCAACTGTCATTAGAACCTCACAATCATAAAAGCCCATACCTATAGCAGTTATAATTGATTATGTTTCAAATTCTGGACACCTGAACAGTGCAGTACTCATAATGTTTCAAATACCAGAATCAGTCTACAAACAAAAGGCAACAGATTTCAGATGCAGCTGAAGTTGCACTGAGTTTTCAGTTGCGCTGAGTGACACAAACGGACAAATGGCTTCTCCATAAATGCCACCGTTTACTATACCTCTCCTGTCCAGGCTCCATAGTGAGTAATCACTATCAGCACAAAACTGTGATGCTTTACTGCATATATACATTACATTTTCTTGCCTTTACAGAACTTGAGGTACATATTTTGACACACAAATGCACATGATTCATCACTCAAAAAAAAAAAAGTAAGTGAAGGAAAATAACTCTATTGTATGTATGTATCACTGAGAGTTCAAACAATCTTCTTTTCATGTGATAAGGCCACAGCACACAGGGAAAAACAAGCTAGTTCAACAGGATCACAACTTAAACAGAAAATGCAGGGTGCTCAGATTACAAGAGTGAAGTAGCTGTGCATGGTCAGAGCTGCATTTCATGTGAGCAGCTCTGTGGGAGACAACGGGTGAACAGGAAGGCTCCCTCAGAGCCCTTCACCTGTTGACACCTGCCTGGTGGCAGCTGGAAACGGGGCAGGACAAAGTAGGGTCCTGCAGTGCTGAACAGGCTGTTCGTCTTCAGACAGTCAGTACTACAGGATGTCTTTGCTCTTTTGAATGTAAGACGCCATGCAGCACCCAGCATGAGTGCATGAAGAATTTAGTGGCGAAGAATTTAGCCTAGCTTGAAGGCAAATCTCACAAGAGTAACAGAGCAAGAGTTTTTAAAAAGTAAGTTTTTTGCTCCCTGACAAAAATCTGATAATAAAAATAACCTATAAATGCCCTATTCAAATGTATAAGGAGTCTCTTAATGTCTGTTGTTCTCCAAGAGCTTTTCTTGTCAAATTCTACTTCGCAGCTAATGAAAAAAAATATCTCCAATGTTTCGTAATGACAGGACATAGCTAGTTTAATGCTGCTGAGGATTAAAGAGGCCTTGAACACAGCAACGTTTGTTGTTTGCCACATCAGAAAACAAATGCCAAACCACTTCATTCAGGGTCTTCTATTCATCAATCTCTTTAAAAAAAAAAAAAAAAAACAGGAGCAAAACATCAGGGCTAGAAATAACAAGGTGTGGAACAACATTCTCAGCACTAGCGCCAGCTCACTGGGGAGCTGCTGCTTGTGAAGCAGTGTTACCATCATGCACAGCTCAGGGACTATTTAGCCCATGTTTTCTTCTAGTTTGAAAGTGAAGTGGAGAGTGGAGAGCAGCTAAGGTCATCTTTAAGAAATCTGTTCGTAGGGTTGGTCATTGACAGCTAGATTATCTCTTTGTATTATTTTTCTTTTGAAATTTTCTCATTTGATAACATAATGCACTTTGCATTTGCTGAGGTCAGTGGGAGTCTGAGCTCCAATTAAAAAGCTTTTTTTGCTTGGAGTCAGAAGACAAAAAGCACCTACAGTTTCACACGGGACTGCAGGAAAACATATCACAGCATGGACAAGAAAGAGGACAATTCCTAATTTTGTAGGCAGGACACTGCCACAGCATCAGCACTTACAGGGCTCTGGTGCATGGTGGGGATCAGACACGCTGAGAGCAGCTAGCCTGTGAGTTGCAAGCCACAGTTCACCATCCAGTCTCTTAAAGGGAAAATACTGTGATTTCCACTCCTACTGAAACAGTTGCAAAATTATTTTTTAATAAAGACATTTTTCTGAGCTGTAGAAATCATTTTGTATCACTTTCTTTAGAAATATTAAGTGTGTCTTTTACCACAGAACTTCCACATCATAAAATATTTTCAAACTTTACAAAGAACCTTATGCTATTGCTAATTAAGATGAAAAGTTTTGGGAGATTCAGAGAAAAAAAAAAAACCACCACATTTACTCACAAAACTTGATAACAACACCTAATGTGTTGGAGAGAATAGTGATTATACCACTCTGCTATAATATAGTCTATAACATATAGTCTCATGGCTCTCCTCTGCTGTGTTTTGTATAACCCATGAACCCAACAAAGCAGAGATAAAGAAATAACTCAAAGGTTGGACTCACATGACCCGTATTTAAATAAAAAAGAATTTAAATAATGGTTCTCAGACAAACAAGAGAAACACTGTATTTCTTGTAATATTCCAGCTGTGACCTCCTTAGAACTTCATTATATAGCAGATCCATTCTCTCCAATTAGTCCATACATTAACTGTTCAGATTCACTTGATTTCAATTTATGAATTATCTCTCCAGCATTAAAATAATGTATTTTATGTGTTAGGTGGGTATTGAATAAGTTATATTAATAAATTACATGCTTCAGGATCAAAAAGTATTCCAGTGAGTTTGCAAATACCTTAGTGCAGGATCACCATTCCCCTGCAGGCTTTTGCTGCGACAGGGCAGATCCTGTCAGTGAAACAGGATTTCTATATCTTTCAACTCTTTTCACTGCTACTGACTATTAAACATTTTGAAATTCCTGTAACTATCTCTCCTGCTGCTCACTCTGCAGGAGGCTCAGAAGGAGGTTCTTAACTACCTCTATTTTTTTCTTCTTTTTTTTCTTTTTTGTCTTTTTTTTTTTTTTCTTTTAAACTAAGAGTGGTGTTACCAGTTCTAATCTAGAAAACTTTACATGAACGGTCAAGCAGACTACAGTTTTTTTGTTTCATTTTCCATCAATGTCTTTTCAGCTTTGTTGTGACAAATAGACAACTTGTGAAAGATCAATCAAATATACCCATATTGTTGTTATTTTGTCAGAATATACCTACAAACACACAAATTACTTTTTCTGGAAAAAGAACATACTTGAGGGGCAGATCACAAGACAGAACCGCAATTGGAACAGTGATATTTTTATGAAATCCAAAGAAGCAAGGTGTGCTGTTGATTCTCATAAGTCTCACTGACTTCATTTGCAGAGCCCCCTCTACCCATGGGTGTCTTTATCCCCTTTGGAACCCTCCTTTGGAGTTTGGGCACAGCTGTTCCAGAACAAATGACTCCAAGCACCCTGAGACAACTAAGTGGTGGCAAACTTCCAAACACATACAGGATTTTTTAGAAGCACACAAATGGAGCCAGTTTCCATTGCCCTAAACATAGCATAGCATTTCACATAAGGGCAAAGCAGACTGAAAACGAAATCAGGATTAGAACAATGATGTGTTAATGTTGTTATGTTCTTTGTATCAGTCTAAATGTTTTTAAGAGAAGAGAAAAGCCTTCCCATAAACAAATACATTTTTTTCCAATCTATTGAATTGCGTGAGAAAAGAGAAAAATGGATGGCAAAAAATGGATTTGAAAAACATTATGACATTCCTGATACAAGCCATCTAATGAATATTTGAGAATCTCTACCTTTTACTAGAGACCCATGTTGTCAGCAAGCCTGAATAGTTGTCCTTAACCTTCTCCTTATCTGAAGAAACAAGCAAAGCGACCTCATTGAAAATTTCTTTCCATGCACTATTTTCATCTGCATCCTCCTAAACTCATCTCTCTCAACTGCAAAGAAACAAAGAAACTGAAGAGTTGCTTTAATGAGTGGGTGAAAAACAAAATGCAACCATTTTATCTATACAACGCACTAACAGCAATCACATGATAAAGACCTTTGTTTCTGTGAACACACAGAATTGCGTGGTGACAGAAGCAGTGTATTGCCAAAGCTGTGATGGCACTGGCAGCCTTGTGAGGGGCACAAAAGCAGGAATGCTTTTCCTATGAGAGACCTTGACAGTACTGCTCAGCCTACAGCTTTGAGTACCATGAGAAACAGCTTGCTGCTTTTCTGTGCAGCAAAAATATTCATGGCTACCAGCTGCTGCTTCAGCACTTGCCAAAGATATCAGCCTCACTGTTTAGGCAAGATGCTGGAAGTGCCACAGTAAACTGTTCAATTGCCTTTCAGAGCTGATTTTGGCTGAATACATAAAAAACATAACTATGTTTAAACAAGTCAGTTTTGATGCAGAATCATTGGCCTGGCTACACATCTGTTATTTCTCCTGTGTTTAGCACAACAGAGAAGGTTACACTTTAGGTAGTTCACCGTCTAAAACCCTTATGTGGCTTGATAATAGGATTGAGCTGAACTTTAATTGTTCGAGATATACTCATCCACTCATAGTGAACATTAAAGCTGATTTGAAGTAAATATTTGTAACGCTGAGAAAGCAAGTGTGGATAATTTCTCTTCAGCAATGGTGTTTTATTTGTGGTACTGCAAAGAACCCTTCCACTTTCCTGAACCATTCACATCACTGATGTAGTCCCCAAGGGGCTCTGGTACCACTGAATACAGATCCACACAGTTGTTGTGGTCTTTGATTTACGTACCTCCATATGTAACTGCTTGGTTCAAAGAAGAATTTAGGAAGCCAAATAACAGATGACAAAATCAATGAGGAAGCTACACCAACATGCTGGTGTCTTCATATCTAGCTACCTGAAACACAGATCTTAACTTTTTTTACTAGTTATTCTATCTTGCACATTCATGCTGAGAAAAAATTACACTCACCGGCATCTGTGTTTAAAAGCAACTCTGCACATACAACTGTGACTCCAGAAGGGAAGCAGCAAGCACTTCTGATGTGGTAGAGAGAAATGGGCCCTCATGGTCCATTTCCATCTGCAGTTCTATTTGAGGTTCAGAATCCTTTGTCCTGCAGATAACCAAGAAAAGAGCAGCAAATGAGAAAGAAATTACATGTCACAACAAACAGGAAGATTCTGTCCTCAAAGTTCAGATTAGAATCCAACTTTGCACAAAGTTAAGCGACATTCACCTCTGGAGTATTCTTCAAGGACAAATCCGGGAAAGAGAGAGAATAAAAGATTTCATTCTGCGTGTCCACTGCATGAAAAATCTCTTCAACACACAACGTGAAAAGCTTTATATTTTAGAAATCTATCGACCAGGCCTAGTGAGCATTGAAGTTAACAGAAAGCCTCCCACAGGTTTTACTGGGCTTTGGTTTAAGTGATGTGTTTTAATTCTTTTTTTTTTTTTTCATATGATAGTAAATTACAGAAGTTCTCCTTGCTCTGTTCCCTTCTACACTGCATGCATCACACACAGAAGCATTTCTCCATCTTCTTCAATGTTTGTGTTTAATGGTGGCTCCATTAAACCCTCCTGGATGTTACTGCTCAGAAGGATTTATTGAATCATAGAATCACCAAGGATCATGGAAAAGATCGATCTTTAGCCCTGGTAGCATTTTAAAATACCATTTATGTAAAGAATTTATGCCAAATTGGTCTTATGTTTTGTGTGAGACAGTAGGAGTAATAACAATAATAACCAGAGAGCAAAACTTATTTAAACACTAAGGCAGGCAGGTAATGCTACTCATAGTCAAGAGAAGTGAAAATATAATACTGAATCATCTCACATATTATCATTTTCACAGTTAAAATTCAGAAACAAAAAAACCATTTTTTTTTCTGACTTTATCATAACAGAAATTATAAAGCAAAGTGTGATATTTAATGTTTTTTATTCAAGTTTTAGTGAATATCAGAACCAATAAATATCGGCAGTGTGCAACAATCCAGCCCCAACCTTTCCAAACTTCTTTGTAATACCCTAGGGGCTAGGACTCTTAAATGTATGTAATCAAACACTTTAAAGGCCAAAACCCAAAGCTTTGGTGATTAAATACCCCGTTATCCCTGGGAGAAGCATTCAACATATGCTTCCTCCATGGCATTATAGATTAATTTTATTTCATCACATCCGTAGCATGTTTTATTACTTCTAAGCAGCATTCCCTAATGTATACAATTATCAGACAGAGTCTCTGAAAATGAGAACTGATATTTGGTGGGAAGAGATGTCAGAAAGACCATTTACTGTTTTAAAATGCAGTAGATGGATGACCAGTGAACTTATCTATTCCAAAGCAATTTTCTTGCTTTACTACTGAAAGGTTTCATCCCCTTGGATAAGATGTTCACTGAAAGAAATGGAGGCAGTCCTTTATGATGATGCATTAGAAGAACTTTTTTTTTTTCTTTAAATATTTGGGCATTAGCAGTTTTCTAAATCAGAGAAAATCAAAGCTCTTCTCTCTGTCATGGTTTCTGGGAGGAGGCAGAGGCAATTCATTTGTTTTCTTGCTGTCAAAAACTTTAGTATGATTAAAACATAAAAACAAGCTTAGAGTAGTCCTAGAAAGCATGTCCACTCTCATTAGCATTAGAAACATTGTTCAGATTAAACATCTTTAAGAGTCCTTATGCAGCTCTTTCCAATCAGGCTTTCAGTGGTCTTTTGTCAGCATCATGGGACATGCTACTATTTCTATTCCATGCTCTGACCATTTTCAAAACCCTCCTGCCAAATCTCTGTTGCTTTAAATTCATCCCTATCCAACTGCTCAACCACATGCTGTCTACTCTCTCCTGCTCCATCTCATCTGCCACTGTATCCACACTTCTTCCTCCTGCTTAGGGCTGTTGCCACAGCTGTTCATGCAGCCAAAGAGAAGCATCACTGAATTTTGCAAAAGAATGTGCAGCCCCTTGGTTTGTGAAGAGACCCTCCACATCATTTCTTTTCCACCACCTTCACTCTAGGCTTTTTAAATGGGAGGGGGGATCTGGGCAAGCATGCAGGCAGAAGCTTGAGCAAAGAAGCCCTTTCATGTAAATAAAACTTCTAGATGCTTGTTTATAAACTATATAAGCTAGTATAACTATATAAAGCAACTATAAATTGCTTTATGATAAAGAAATTGTTGGATAGAATTTAGTGAAATTTTGAACAATGTTTTAGAAAACAGAAGCTAATTAACCCTGTGCCATGTGTAGTTGCAGTCTCAATATTAATGCTTTATTCACTCACCATGGCAGCAGAAAGTAGTACATATATATATATTTTTAAAAATTATCATATCAGGTGTTCTCATAAATCTGGATTATTAGGCTACCTAGTTAGCAGCACGGTTTATATCCCTTTAAAGTCTGAGCATCTGCTAGGTGCTTGTGGATTTATTCACAGGCTACCACAATGAGGCAGTAGTAAGTTGCGGTAAATGCACTATTTACAGCACAACTGATGCTGAAGTGCTAATTAGTGCTAATTTGACTTGGCCCATTTTGGACCTCTGGCAATAACAGCTCTTCGAAAGCAAGCAGATCTGGCATACCTAAGGAAAAATTCTCTCTGTTTCTCTATCTGTTATGATATTTCTAATACAAGATGCAAAGAAATTTAAAATGCCTGTTTTCCTAAAGTGTTAGCCAAGGACAGTTGCTACTGCAGATTTACTTCTAAAAGAAAACATTAAATGCATTTGTCTTAACTAGGATTATTAGAAGTGTTAGAGAAGAAAGAAGCTGGGGATGAAATACATCACTGAATATTGGTTCATCTGTTAAGTTATGTACTCATCTGAAAGTTTATTTAAAAAAAAACAAAAACAAAAACACCCTTCAACCTTCCTCCCCCCCCCCCCCCCCAAAAAAAACATAAAACACCTTTTTTTTTTTTTTTTTTTTTTTTAAGATAAGCAGAAGCTGTTTCCTAAAGAGAGAGTCAGCAACAGAAGAAGCCAATTTCTCAGCTTTCATTGACTGCCTTTGGGGCCCTGATAACTGTAGATAAGTGTACTTTCCCCCATTTTCACTAGATGAATCAGAAGAAAAACAACTTGGAACTTCAGTAGGTTCATCCTTTGAGAAATATGATGCAGTAAACTGTCTTGATCAGAAATGTTTTTCTAGTAGGACAAGTTACATAATTAGGTTCCTTACAAAAGAGAACTTTGAAGCTACACTTTGCCTCCAAATACTTGTCATTTGACCTAGAAGGCAGTAAGTGAAAAATTCTGAACAAATAAATAAAAAAAAAGCTGACACTTTTCTGGGTAGTAAAGCTTTCCTATGTTAGCAGAAGGTTTGATTCTCACTGCCTTTGATAGCTGGATGAATGACAGGCAAAGTAAAGCACTACTCAGAGAATGAGTGTTGCAGAATGTGTCCTGTGGAACCATTACTCGAAAGAGGAGAGTAACTGCTTCAGCAATCTCTCAGATGAATGGAATACTGGGCAAAGACTGATGGATATTTTCTATAAATTATATTCTAATAATAATAATAATACAATATTTAAATGCTTTATTTAAATACTTAATCCAATTTCAGATTTATTAGTTGCATTGTGCTTTGTCTCTTCTTATAAAATAAGGAATAAGCAAAATATTAGATATTTCTGGTAACTACTCAACTGAGGAAATTACTGCTACTGAAAAATGAGCAGTACCAGCACCTTTATGGGAGAGGAAAATAAAAGAAAGATCACAAGAAGATGCCTGCCAACTTCTGATGTTAAAAGCAGGAAAAAGAAGCTGTGAATTAAAAGCCTGCACATCCTACAGGTGGGAAGATAAGTATACAGTAAATGAAAGCAGAAGTAATTTAAAAGAATATGGAACAAAATTAAGAATTACATAAGGCTGTTACTTTGCTCTCAGTGACACCAAAATACTGCTAAATTCTTTTCACTGATATATTTGAAGTGAAGCAAACTTTTGAAGTTTTGATTTTAAATGTGCAGGTGTGAAGATTCAGGTACAGCAAACATGGTTGTTCACAAGCACCTGAGAGCAACAGAAAGGCAACGCACTTTAGAAAACTTTCACAGAACGCCCTCATATTGTCTACTTGTAATATTTCTAATCGTATACTGGCGTTTGAAGTCTTCTTGTGCAAAGTAACATTGCAGTACTTCTGAAAGTCCCCATTTAGCACCAAAAGAAAAAGGGTGATTTTAATTTGCAAAGCTCCCGTTGCGCCTGTTAGTAGCACCGGGGCACTGCAACCCTCTCAGCAGCAGGGGGCTCTTGGAAGTGAGAAATTTGTTCACCGACTTCCCAGGAAAAACATTCTAAAGGTGCTCTCTGCAAAAGATTGTTAAGGGTGTTTGTCCCCGCACTGCAACCAAGGCACCTTCAGATCAGAGCTGGACAACATGCACTGGATCAGTTTCTGATTATCAAAAAAAAAATCATTTGCTTTGCACTACTTCAATGAGCAGAGCCATTCTGCGTGCATCAGAGCTCATACATTTGTGTTTTAACCAGATAATTCAGAGAACTACTACTTTTAACAAGGGCTGAAGTTTTGCTTCAAGAACCTACATTTGCAACATAAAACAAGTTTACTGTGGAGATATCTGTGCCAAGAAAGATAAGTCTTAATGCCCTTTCTGCTTTTCCCCACCAGAGCTATTCTTTAGCAGGTAACATCTATTTCCAGCCTTGCTGACACAAAACAGCACAGCTACTGAATAAGTGTGCAAACCACATATGCTGACAAAGCTGAATGCAGCGTAGTTAGACAAGTAGTTGTCAAAGATGATCAAGAACTATGGGCAGCTTAATTCAGACAAGTCAAATACTGCTTTAAAAACGTCCCAACTGAAAACAGAAGTTTAGAACAGGCAGACATCATTCACAAAGAAAAAGAATTGGACATGGGGGATATTTTGTTAAAGGAATTTTAAAAGAGGCAATAAACTTAGTTAGGCATGAGAATATTATTTTTCAAGTAGAAGCAGAGCAGAAACTCAGGCCCATCGTGTGCAGCAATCCAGTTACATCTGTGACCAGCAGTTTTCATTAATTTTTGTTGCTGCTGTTTTTTGTTTGTTTGTTGCTTTTTGTTATTCAAACTATGATCATAGTTTTAATGCATTTAGGGTAAAATTTAATACTCTGATATTTATACTCTGTTATGTAATACTCTGTTATGCATGAACTGTTAAATCCTAGTTTGTTGAGGTGTTACATGTTACATCTCTTAGAGGATGAATTCCACTATGGTCAAGTATCACCCTTTGTTCACACAGCTCATATTGATTAGCCCTGAAAACTGGGTACTTTTAATACAGAAGAAAAAGCATTTCTAGATGTAAAACCCTGTCACAGTTTCAGATAGGAATTATTGACGTTTTTTAAAGTCTTTGAATTCCTATTAAGTGCAGGTGGTTTGCTTTTTTTTTGTTGTTGTTGCTGTTATTTCTGCAGAAGATTAAATAGGCATAAGGATGTGTTTCACTCCTGTTGCAACTGTAAACCTGTGGCAGAAATTGTTTTCCATTGACATGTTCAAAGAGAATTTTGCTTCAGTAAGTATTAAAGAATTGGTTCTTAATAGGTCCACAACAGAATTAACTGAATAAAGATTTCTGATGCAAAACATACTCTCAAAATTTCCAGTAACAGGCTCATGCACTACCAAGGTTCCACCTGAAGCAAAAGAGTTACTCTGTGCATTCCAGCAGCAAGGCAGCAGCAGCACAGGCTGGGGGCTAAGCATGTTTACTTCCACTGGGGAAAAAAAGATCTTAACAGAATAAAAATATTGTTAAATAATTTTAAGCTAAACATCTTGTGCTTGGATTTTTAAAGAGCTAAGAGTGTGTCAGATGGGGGATAATCCATCGTGATAAAATTAAAGTGCAGCTTGAGGATGACCTGCCTCCACATCTCACCCATTAGAGCAACTTTTATTTTAAGCTGTCCCCTCTGTTTGCTTCTCAAATGCTTTTGAAGGAGGAAAGCCAAAAGTTCTTGACAGTGCTATTAAGGCAAGTAACGTGTGCTTTCTGCTCTCTTTTCCTCATACCAGTAGCCTGTCTCATCTCTGAAATATACTTTCACACAGAGACAAGCAGTTTTGGTGCTCTCTTCTCATGGAAGTACCTGCAACTGCACCCCCACAAATACAGCTATTTGATCTCCACAAAATGATGCACCAGGTCTGTCCACATTGTGAGGCAAACTGAAACAACACTGCTGTGTTAGCATAATCCTAAACCAGTTCTCCCATAACCAGTTGGGTGAGCATGCTATTAAGTATGTGGCAAGCTGACTGTGGCTACGTGGTTGTTGAAAGCTCAAACAAATCTTAGGCAGATTTTACACAAAGCTAAATAGTTAGTCCATAGCTTTGGTAATTATAGAACATCCTAAGCTGAAAGAGACCCACAAGGATCATCAAATGCATAGGCCTAATTTACTAATACACATGAGAATATCTTAGTATGGTCATTATCTACAATATGAGATTACTTACTCAACAAGAAAAGACTAGTAGATTTTAACAAGAAGTTGGAATGTTCTTCCAAAGCAAAGAAGAGCTTGCACCATGGGTGCAGACAACACTGGTACCAGGTAGAAGGCTGTAGTTAAACTCCTGAGTTTTGATCCATTTCTCTGCTCTGACTCTCATTTCCTGTGTCTTTTTGGGGAGATGTCTCATATGCTGTCCACTTCCTTCCTTCTTACTCATATTAGTAGATCCACAAATCAGAAATGTTTTCTCTAACACCATTGTAGTCTCTTTTATCTAGAACCTGAAGATCACCTCAGATACACAGTGATATGGAGGAGCAGAGACTGTAATGGAAGTTGCTGACTGAACAAATAACAAAATGTCAAAAGTTGTAAACACAGTCTGTTAATGAAGAAAACTCCTCCCAGACAGTCACGTACACAGGAATGTATAAAATATCTTTCACGCCATTAGAAAAGTTCTCATTCAGATAACTTTGATGGAGGGGAGTGGGGAAGAAGATCTCCAGAAGCCCCTTACAATCTTAACTATACTGTGATTCTGTAACTGTCACAGTATCATACATACTTGTTAAGCTTAAATGGATCATTTCCCAGTCAGATCAGAGAATTTTCTTTTAGCTCCATGTGTAATTCTTTAAATAATTACACATGCAATAAATTAGTGAAAAATCAAAGAAACTGCCTGCACTTAGACTACCAGCTTAATTTGGCATGCTCTGCTGCACGCTTCTAAATGCTCAAAGTCTTTCAGGCCCTGCTTAAACCAACAGCCTCCTCACTGTGCAAATAGTCTTTATAAAAAAAAATAGCAAATTAAATTTGGCACTTAGTGAGGTGTGAAATTCTTAAGCTGTTTGTTTTTTGTTTTTTTTTTATAAAAAAAAAGAGAGAGAGAGAGAGAGAGAGAGAGAGAGAGAGAGAGAGAGAGAGTGGGGTCTGCCTCTGCCTTGCCTCCAGGAACATGTTTCTGTCTGGAAAGTGGAACTCACTAACAATCGTCAAGTTAGGTGGGAAACAAATGCTGTTATAAATTCTCCCTGCTCTCTATAGAAGCCACAGTAAGTTTTTTAAAATGTTATTTTAAAATCCTCTCATTATGCGGCGTGCAGTGATTAAGCTGAGCTGTTTCTGCTTGTCGTCTTCCTTGAGCAGAGTGAGTTTTCTTGGGTGCTTCAGCTGACTTTTTATGGATAAACAGAAGGAAAGGGGTGGAAGTCTCATTCATAACATGGTAGCACAGTGTAACTTGGAAATATAAATGTGCAGAACTTGTTTTGTTCTGCTTAAAATAAAAAAAAAAAAAGGTGCAATATAGAAACTGAAAAGATTAAAGCTTATTTGTCATCAAATCTAACAAAAATATTTAATATCGTGAACATTTAAACAACTTCATACATGAAGCAGGACCATTTTCAGGGCAGAAGTTTTTAGAGTGTTCTGAACTGCAATGATTAACATTTCAAATCTGTGTGAATCTCCCCAGAGCTAACGGAATCAGCTCTCTGTCTGTACAATGTTTTCTACTTACAGGAGATAAGGATCTGAGGACCAGACGTTGGTTGGCATGGCCATTTCTGAAGGAGCTTAACAATGCAGTATCACTTAAATAATGAAGCACCCATCTGGAAGAAGATTGCTCAGGTTGGCTAAGTTTGTGCAAGGTCAGTTCAGCCTGAAAATTAAGGCAGAAGTTTACAGGGCAAGGAGCAGAACCAACTAATATATCTTGAGGACTGTTTTGCATGTACAAAGTCTTTCTTTTAAAATAATTTTCTATTTTGTAAATATAGAAGGGAGCACAGTTATTCCTGTCCTCAGACATGTTTTCTGAAACATTTCATTATTTAATGCACATCTATTCTAAAATACATATTTTTAAGAAAGGTAAGCACACTACAGTACAGTGCAAAGTAAAATGTATACGTATCTTTTTGCAGATCTGCTTTGCTACTGTGCTTTGCAGACTGTTGGTTAGTCTTAACAAAGAGAGAACAATCCCACAAAGCTAGAAAAATTAGTTAAGAATTAAGTTCAGAAAATATTTTCAGTGCTTTCAGTAATTTTCACAGAATGACAATAGCTGTTCAGTACAAACTCTGGTGTACATTAATCGTAATGTATATCATATATATTATGTAGCATAATGCATACCTTTATCATCTCGCTTTTCAGAAAATATGACAACCTTGATGGGAAGAAATTCAAGCTGAAATCTTATAATAAAAAAAAAAGACATTTTTACAAACTCAGGCTAACACAGAAATGAGACAAACATACTGAACGACCGTTTTTATCTCAATATTCTATATACTTAAATGACATTGGTGGTCTACACTTTGAAAAAGGAACAATAACTTTTCTCGTTCTAACAATTATACAGAATTGCCTTTCTTCTGCAGCTATCCACATCCCAGCTCAGAGCTTTAACTGCAGTAGTCTTTGCCTCTGAGTCTTTGGTGTTTAAAAAAGGCATTCAAACTCTCAAACACTTTTTGCAATTTAGCTTATTCTCTATTGTTTGAACATTTCCACTTCAACACCGTTTTGTGCTGCTTTAGTGTTTTTTTTCCTACTCCTTTTGGCAATCATTGATTTTCCATTAATACTTCTCACAGAGCATGAACCAGCTGTTATGTTTCACAAAGTGATTCAGAAAGGAGTGCTCACCCTCAGATGGATGCACATACAAACACTGAACTATCAGCAGGAGTACCACTCTCTCTCCCCCATTCTTTTCTCCTTCTAGTTTGTTCCTTTTTGAAGGGACACTGTTAAGTAGGTACCCGAGGGAAGGGGTCAGAAAACACCATCACAAGTTGGCTGTACTTAGATTCCCCCTCTGATGGTCCTCCATTGCCATACCAGCAGATATCAGATCTTCATTGCTTAGCTCTTCTGAATGGTGCTGGCTCTTTGCACAGAGTGGCCTAGTGCCTTAGTCACCACAAATCATGCTGTCTAGCCTTGCTGTTTCTTGGCATCCATTCCCTAGGGCTTTTTCCTGGAGTGATTGAATATTCAGAGGAAAATCCTAACAGATACACAAGTGTACAGAGTAACTGGTACAGCGTACAGGTAAGTGTACACTGTAGAGGTATATTGTCATGGTTTTCTATATGTATTCCATATCATGACATCATGCACGGAACTGACGGAACTGAGACAGCTGCTAAGGGAGAACCATAGGAAAACTGCAGGAACGATAGTCCCCAGAATGCTGCAGT
The DNA here is from genome assembly GCF_023343835.1 of Lagopus muta. Taxonomy (NCBI): domain Eukaryota; kingdom Metazoa; phylum Chordata; class Aves; order Galliformes; family Phasianidae; genus Lagopus; species Lagopus muta. The sequence goes on from NC_064444.1 coordinate 12,844,207, forward strand.
CTTTCTTAAGTGGTTTCCAGGAATCACAGAATGGCCTGGGTGGAAAAGGACCACAATGCTCATGTAGTTTCAAACCCCCTGCTATGTGCAGGTCGCCAACCAACGGACCTGGCTGCCCAGAGCCACATCCAGCCTGGCCTTGAATGCCTCCAGGGATGAGGCATCCACAACCTCCTTGGGCAACCTGTTCCAGTGTGTCACCACCCTCTGTGTGAAAAACTTCCTTCTAATATCTAACGTAAACATCTCCTGTCTCAGTTTAAAGCTATTCCCCCTTGTCCTGTCCACCCTCATAAACAGCTGTTCCCCCTCCTGTTTATATGCTCCCTTCAAGCACTGGAAGGACACAATGAGGTCTCCTTGGAGATTTCTCCTAGCTAAACAAGCCCAGTTCCCTCAACCTTTCCTCATAGGAGAGGTGCTACAGCCCTCTGAAGGAGGGAGAGACAAAGTGAGTTAATGACAGAAGGATGCCCCTTTTTGGCTCCACCCACCAAGCCTTGCAGTACAGTTAGGAGACATTTCCTTTCCCATTTCTTTGGTTTATTAATCTTGATTTCTTTTGTATTGTATTATATCACAGTATTTTTCCTTTTCTAGTAAATTATTTTATCTCAGTCAAGCTCGTCCTTCTCACTTCTCTGCCAGCTTCCCATGAGGGGAGGGCCAATCCTACCATCACATGACAAAAGACTCTCAATCTACTACATACATACACATAAGTCTACACAGAAATCAGAAACAGGATAAATATTCGCCTTTCTTGGCTTCTCCTATTATTCTCATATTACTATCACATGAGAATAGTCAGCTTGTTTTAGGTCCAATATACTGAAATACGAAGATAACATCTGAATGTTTCATTAAAGCTAAAGGTCTTTTTGATGAGCTACCTGGACACTTTTAAAAATATTCTTCATTTTATGAGCTAGTAATTTTTTTTTTTAAAGATGAAAGCATATCTGATATGGTAGTACAACTCCCCTACAGAGACGAGTAACACCCCACAACTCAAACATCATTTTCTGAATCACAATCTGGAAGTGTCTCATCACTGTGTGCTTGGTTGTTTATCTCAGAGTATGCACAGAGAACTATTCAAGGTGCTTTTTTTCCTGTGGGGCTCAAGAGCATCCTATATGGCTTACCACTAAATAGATGTTACTTATTCAACATGTTACCATGGAGAGGAGCCACTTCATGCTTTGCTCACGTTGCACTCCTTCACTTGTTTTTCTACCTTGAAAGCAAGGACATTGTACTCTTCTATACGTGGAAATCATGAAGCACATTCACTTCAGCATCACTTCTGCTGCACTGTTCAGAGCAGCAAGCATCTACTGTCAGATCAGTTTGTACTGACATTTGTGTTCCTTCTTGCCTCTAACTTGGTCAGTCACTGAATAAAACTGTTATTCTGCCCTCTCAACAAACAACCTCTATCAGCAAGTTTATTGACTTATGTCTCTCCTCATAGCAAAGCAATAAATAACAGCTAGAAAATCACAGGAACAGGATGGTGCCCCTTTTGAAAAGAGGTGACACAACACATAGATTCAGGCATTCGCACAAAGGTCCACCAGCAATCCCACTCCTGAGCACTGGAAGCTCTGTGATGGCTTTGCAGCCCTGGGGTCTCCCCTCTTCCCAGAGGCAGCTGGAGACTAGAAACCTCAGGAGAGAAAAGATCACTTCAATGGGCATGGAAGTTGAGCTCCTAGCCTATCTACCTCAACTGCATTGTGGAAATACGTTATTTCAGAGAGGGGTTCTGGGGATCTGAGATCTTCAGGTGCTTCCAAGTGGCCTTCAGTTCTCATTCAGACTCCAGGTGGCTGCCCTTACCTCACCTCATCCTGCCATATACTTCTGCTAATAGACATTGAGGTTCCCTGAGATGTGTGTCTTAATACTCCAATTGAGCTGCCCAGGGCAGCTCACTACCCTAATTCTATTTCAAGCTACCATCAGTCTGCATCCCAACAGGTAAATATTCAGGACTTTTATTCTAGCTGCTAGAATTCAAACTAATAATGGAAAGAGCCCAAAAGTACAAGAATCCATAGGCCCCAGGATCAATCATATAATGTCAATTTCCTAACACAGTTCCATCCCCACAGAACTGTAGGAATGACCATATTTTCTTGGTTTATCTTGCTTGAAAGATTAATTTCATTGTAGAGATGAATACCCTGTAAATGTAATCAGTTTGCAGACCTTGCACAGGCTTCTCCATAGAACAACCAGTGATCTGAAACTGAAAATTGAGGGGTTTTACATGTTCCTTACCTTCTAAGACTTCAAGAACACTACTTGGGCTGCCTTGTCCTTACCGTCCACATGAAAATCCCTAGGACAAGAACTCAGATCTGCTGTTACATGCTGGCAGCCACAGAGCAGACAAACTCCTCTTGTCTGCAGCGACACCAGAAAACTGCAGTAATGCCACGTGGATCCAGAAGTCATCTTAGTTTCCAGCAGACACCAAAGACATGGACCTCTTCTTGACACCTTTATCTTCTGTGCTTTGCCAGGCATCTCACTGCTCATTTGTTCTGCTGAGGACTGGGAAGTTAGTGCAAGAAGAGTGCACTCTTGCAGTGGACTCTTAGTGGAGAGAGTGCAGAGTGAGCAGAGGGTGGATACTAGGGTGGTAAGGGGACAAAGACCTGTCTCAATGGGAAAGCATGCTGAACAGCTGCTGCTACCACAGAGATGCTGCCCGGTTCTGTTGTTCCATCTACTTCCTGAAAAAGAAAAGCTGGTTGTTGATGTTTCCAAAAGTTCTGCTTAGGGAAGAGCTAATACAGCAAAACACAGCATGTGCAGAGCAAATAGCTGTGGCAGTGGAGACAAAGGAGGTAACAATCACATTTTTTTTCCCTTTTTCTTTTTCCCTCCTCTGAAGCATATCTAACAGTAAGGAAGAAAAGCAAATTCTAACTGTACGAGTGAAATAAGCCCATCTGGTCTGGTGTCAGGTGTGATAGCCTGCTCTAGCCAAGGATCTCTCGTGTATTGTCTACGTATTTAATCACTGTTAACCTAGGACGTGAGAAGCAAAGAGAGCCAGATTGAGTACCCTGCAGTTGCAGCCAATGCAAGAGTCAGGAACAGCACCTAAACATCCTGAAAGCCAGGCAGAGTATTTCCCTATTGCAAGAAGCCTCTGATTTTGTCAAACTTGTCCACACTTGAACAATCACCTTTGGCAATCTCAAAAAAGAATTTTAAAATGGTCTCTTCAATATCATCATTGAATTCAAACTGTAATATTTCCTTTAAAAATTCAGTCTTTCTCCTCTAATTTTCTGGACTGCATCCATACTATAGAGCAGAATTGTGCTTCATGCAATCATCCAGAGATTTCCCAGAAATTTGCTTTCTGATTTGGTTGAAAATGCCTCAGCAACAGCTTTTTGCACCACATTTTGCACATAGCTGGTTTTTCTATTAACACACCCTATGAAATGTAGAAATGCAATATTGCAATTGTTTTATTTGTTTGCCACACCACAGAATGTCGTGGTGTTGGGTGCTGTACATAAGTTCAGGTAAAAAGACCATTTTCTGTGCAAAATAAATAATATTTTAGTAGAAGATTAAAAATAATAAAAAATACTGAAGTGAGTAAAAAGGTGAGGTTGAAATGAATAGGTGTTTTACTGCAAGAATGATTCTATAATTCTCTAGCAAAGGAAAGAAATATCAGCTCTTGTGAAAATCCATAGCTTTCCAGACCGTTATTTACATACATGTTTTTTATATCAGGTGACCTCTCTGTCCCATCATTTACTCTTTGGTAAAATTGAAATATTTCTTAAGATAACTCCTTCAAGAAACATGATTAAATGTTTCTGGTGCTTCACAATTATTTTATTTGATAGTATGGTTGCAGAATACTATTGCTAAAGACAAACTGTGCAGTATTTACATCTGTTAAGGTATTGACTAATCTCATCTTTCCTGCTTTTAAAGTTCTAACTAAGCAATGCTTAATGAAATTTGCTAGACTAACGGCTCGTGTTGTCTCTGCTGGTAACGCAAAAGCAAACGACTGTAAGTACGGTACCCTGAAGGCAGACATTAGGAGTTTCTCTCTTGAATCCAGCAGAGAAGTTTCTTGCATCTCCGTTGAATGCCATCATGCTGTGATTAGTTAATCATTAAGTACATAGTGCTTTTAATTAACTGCCAACTCTGCTTGGGCATCTGTTCTGAAAATCACATCCGATCATGCTTTTCCCAGTCTGTGGCTATGGAGCTCTTGAATAATACAGTTGTTGCTCCATTCTCTAGCTCTTTCTGTCGCTAGATAGATCGAGTCCAAAGCATCCTACATGAAATGAAATATAAATGATTTGCTTTTCCAAGGGAATAAAATTAAATAAAAAGTCAATAGGTAATAAATGCTACTATAAAAAGCAGATGGGGCCAATTATCATTTTTTCTTCTGGATGAAAGAAGAATATTTTTATATTTCACTCCCAGCACTAGGAGGGCTAGCTATATTTATAAACATTAATCTTTAACTGTAGAAAATAATTTTTTTCATTTGATAAGGGTGGACTGACAACATATATGAAAGATTTAGCAAAATATTTCATTTGTCTTGGAAGAAAGATAGATATTGCAAACTTTCCCCTGCAACAAAAGACTGAGACATGGCTGTGTTGCATTTTGCTCCTCAGCCCAGACATGAGGTGCTGGATCCCTTCAAAGCTCTGTCCTGCACCTGAACAGTCTGACCTGCAAGTCACTGACAGCATGCGCTTCACGGTACAAGAGGTAGCTGTGCCATTACATGCCTGATTGATTATCACAAATAGCACTAGGATCGCAGGCAATAGTATCAGCCAACACTCTCACAGACCACATGAGAGAAGCTTGGTCACACTGCTGGTGTGTGTGTGTGTGTGTGTGTGAGTGTGAAAGTTCCTGGATGTCTGGCAACACGACTAGAAAAAGCCAGAAGAGTGGCCACATGCTTCTCTTTCTACTGAACATTTCTCAGACAAGGACATGCAAAAACCTTACATTTGGTACAGGACCAGTGGCAACTTCCCTGCTTCTGCTCCCAAACCAGCAGGTGCCAACTTATATTCTCCATCTCCATCTGGTATTTTTCAGGTATGAATCCGGGCTAGTGAAAAGGTAAAATTGGTAAAGTACTCTTTATTTCTATATAGAAATATATGTCAAGGAGAGAATATTATTTGTCAAGTACCAGGAGTGGAGAGGAGTAAACCAGCATTAAGTTTAAAATGGTGGTTCTTTAAGGAGTGGAGAAACCCATATGAATCTTGCAATGTAAAATAAAACTTTATAGTTAAACAACAGCTGGTCTACAGCAGATCGTCATGAAATGATTACAGTTAATGTAACAAACACTCACTGCCAGATACACGTTTTACATAACTCTCTTTCAACAAGGTCAAAGTAATTCTCTTATTTTATTTAAAAATTCCACTGTGGATGTCAAGATGTGCCAACAGATTGAGAAGCGGTATTTCATAACGACATAAAAATGTGAGTTTCTATTTGTTTCCATACTGAACCACAGCGAGGGCAGCACTTTTATATATGGAGTTCAAGGTATTCCTTGGAACAGGCTGTTTTCTGATGACATCATAAGAGCATGGTCACTCAGGTAACAACTTGTTACCATGGTAACTACAGCTTTTACAGATGCTGAATGCTATGAGGTTAAAACCACTATTTGGAGATTTGCTAGGTAAAAGTTTGCCAGTATGAGATGTAAGAAGCAGCAAGGAGTTCATTGCAGTTGCAAAGCACTGTGCAGTTCTTTGTCTATTATTGGGAAGCTGAGAACAATCACAAGTTCTATCTTCCAGACAAGGAGCTCCTGTAGTAATTACACTTTTAGATATGTTCTTAAATCCCACAGCAGCAAGAAATAAACCCGAGCATTGACTTTGCGATTTGGGGGTGGCTGATAGAAAAGGACGGCTTCTCCATCTAAGACTCCCTGAAAATATTGATGTTTGGGAATCCATATGGTCTCTGCTCTGGGGAGTATCAAAACTATAGACTGTGAAGACTGTTTGTAATTATCCAAAGATATCTTTGGAAAAAAAGCTGATTTTGATTTTGTTTTTCCCTAACTGAAAAAATTATGATATAATTATATAAAAACATCTGTTTTTGTAAGCAATTGCTATCTGTGCTCAGACTACTGTCAGATGAAACCAGCAAGTCTCAAAATCTTTTGAAACATGTTTCTGTCCCGGAACTTTTTGCATTTTGACAGCTGCAAGCAAATCTCAGAGTTTCCAGAATAACATCAAGTTTAAGAGATCAACCTGCCCATTAGCCTGTCCTCTGCAAGACACTGAACAATTTGATAACCTAAATCACAGATTTTTCAGCTGGTTTTCTCTCCAAACAATACTGAAGAGGTTTGCTGCTAACACTCCCTGTAAAATAAATCCCCTATTTCAGAAAGGGTCAAACACAGGCCACACTTAATCTATGTGGCCATTACTGGCCATCCCATAGGAATGGTTACAGCCAAATTAGAACACTTATTCCTGAGATGGTCTCAATAACAGGATACTGAGATACAACAACAAGCTTCAAGAAGCTCTCCTTTTCTGTATCTATATGAAAGTCATCCACACCAAGGCAATAAAGACAACATACTTTCCATGCAACCACCTACTTCCCCCTTCCCCCCTCCCCACATATGTTGTACCAGGCATTTCATACTGTTCAGGATATTTCCTTTTTAGTCCAGGATAAGATTAAGACCACCGCTGGTTTTCATTTCCACACATTATTCAGCAACCCCTGCTCCTATTGGCAGAAGAGCACCTTCTTCACACAATTCTCCCCCATCATCTGTGAGAACAGAGAAGTGGAAGAGGCCAATTACCTTTTGGAGAGAAGGAAATTACTTGCTTATAATTGAGTTCTCTGAATATGGTGTCCGCTATTATGAGCCACACTCATCCTCCCACCTCCCCCTGAGAGCTGGGGTTTTATTCCTATTTAAGTTCTAATTATTATAATTAGTCTGAAAAGGATTTGGGAGTAAGGGGCTATGATATGCCATATAGACCCCTCAAGGCATCTTTTCTGTACTAACTCATTATGACCAGTTCTAAACTTTACCATTTAATCTAGTCATTCAGTACCCAAGGTCACAACAGCTGAGACCCCCTGAGCATCAATCCATAGAGACTACCACCTTCAGAGAACTACAATTAAAAGGTAAATAATTCCCCTGCTGCCTTCTCTGTGAGGCAATGCTATAAGTCAGAGAACGGGATCCAACCTCAGCCTAATTACTACTCCAGTAATTTATGGAGTTGCAATGAAAAGGTTGGCAAATATTTTTCATTAATCAAAACAGAAATGCAAAGCCAACGACAGTTCATTTCAGACTGGAGTGGCAAAAGTCAGCCTTACAACACTCAAGTTACAAACTTTATCTGCATCACCCAAAGTTCAAGGAGTTCTGAAGAGCTACACTTCAAGAAAATCAAAGCATCATTACAACATGCAGACCATTGAAACAGTATTCTTCACCATATTAAAGATGCAATTCTTTGTTTATTCCATTACAAAATTGCTGCTGAATCAATGCAGTAAAAGGTTTAAATTTTTTGAATCAGGCAGTGCATAAAAGGATTCTAATCACTCAAATCTTCTCTGAATCAAAATAAGAGCAAGTTCAAGTTCTTGGAAATATCATCACCCATATTGAAACATTCCAAGAAATTTAACAGATGCTGGTATTTTCTTGAATGACAGCAGCCTCCAGGCCTGAAAACTGCAAAGTAAATCTTGAAATTCACAGAAAAAGAGTATAAAATGGTATTAAGTAAAATAATCTGTTACAGTGCCAGCAGCTGGTTTCCAGTGCATAATGTCAATACATAGCAAAGGTGGCAGATTCAAAGATTTCTGTTGCTGAATTTTTGAAAGATAAATTAATTATATCTGCAAATGAGAAAAAATGCATATCTCTACCAACAAAATATATTGCACAATAATGTAATACTTCGTAATTATACAATACATGTCATTAATCAGAACTCAGTGGATATATTGAATTTTCAGTGACAAGGCAGCTCTTCGATTCAGAATTTAGTAGTGGTAATAATGTACACTAATTTCTATATTAATAAACTCAAGCTCACTCATAAACAAGAATATGTTGATAAACATTTTCCTAGTTTTCTTTTTTAATGAGCAAATCACAACATAGCGCATGTGATTATAAATATATTATAATGCAGTGTGTCAAATTTCCATAGCTGTTTGGCAGTATGTGTTAGCATCATCCGACAATTCCAAGTCTTTGGCTTCAAGTCAGTGCATCTGCAGGAGGGCTGTATTTGTTCTCACTTTCCACAAGAACAGTAATTGCCAGTTCTTCAGACTGAAAGCAACCTGCATCCCTTCCCTGGGAGCACAAGTGTAGCAGCTTCAACACTGTCCCTAGCCATACCATATCCTCCTAACCAGTGAATGCAATTAAGCTCAATAGGTAATCTTTGCTGTGAAGCAGGGTCCACAAAATGAATTCTCTTACTCCCAGTTGACACTGGGATGACACTAGAAGCCAATATGAAGAAGTTTGCACTGTTGCTGCCTGAGATCTATGTTTGCAAGTGATAAATAGTCTCCAATTTCTAATTTTGCTGGGTCAGAAAAAGCCCCCTAATTTTCCTAAATTAAATCATAGGCCACTGTTAGATTTGTAGCAAGGTACATGAAGCAATATTTCAGTTATGTCTGCTTATTCCTCTTAAGAAAATGAAATGCCATGTTGAGGGAGAGAAGGTTGAAGGACAAAGGCAAAAGAGTAGGTTATATATTGGTACCTTAATTTGGACACATTCTTGTAGTTGTTCAAGCAGCTGAGATCTTATATAAGAACTGTGGCAAGACTAAAGGTTTACTCCAGCCATCATGCTACTTACAGATTCTGAAAATCTGTTTTTACTGGTGGCCATTCAACTCTAACTGCATTTTCAGAAGCATACAGATCTCTAGGGGCATCATTTAGAAGAAAAACCTCTTTAGTTTCCACCTATTAACTGAGAAGGTTGTGTGTCATGGGCAGCTCAGGGTTTTCTAGCAGCACAGGTAAGTTATTTTCCCCTCCTAAAGCCTGAGAAACAAAATAATATATTTTGTATTTACCGCTTGCAGTAGCAAAACTTTATGCATGAGTAAGGCAGCATAAGAGGACTCCACATTGCTGTCTTCTTCCACTCTCAACTCCCCAGAATTTGGAGTCCTTGATTCTCCCAAAACACACAGCTTTGCTCAGTCTGACCTGGCCTGTCTCTGTCCTTCCCACTCCAAAAAGCACCAAAATGTCAAGCCAGGGGGAGCTCAGGAAAGTGAAGATTCCTTTTTGTCACACAACACAGCTCTGGTGGGAAGCCAGACTCAACACAGGCTGTTTAGTCCCAGCTTCCCCAAGCACCCTGCCTGTGCCCAGCCTCTGGGCCAAACACACTGCACTTCACTGACTGAAAGCAAAAGGTTATTTCCCTCCAGAATAAGGTTGCGTGTTGCCCAATAGACACACATGATTCAAGCAGGCTATAATTATAAATTAAAAGGAAAAATTAAGGTGCCAAGTCTTTGATTTGTAATCCTGGCAGCAAACTGTCAATAACATGGCTAGCTGCATTTTTGTGTTTTCCCAAATGTGGCTTTTACAGAAGGTTTTATTTTAAATCAGAATACAAACATGGGAACAAACGCTCCTACTGAAGCTTGTTTATGGTGTGTTTTTCTAGGCTTTATCCTCCCTAGTATGTAAAGGTCACCTCACCAAAACTGCACAGATTCACTCCCAGGTCCTTTTGTAAAGTGCTAAGAAGAATATATACTATGAAATATTGTAATGCTACTGCCTTCCTCTAACAAAGCTGTTAAATGTGATCTTAAAGACAAATACACTATTTAGTCTCCAGGATCTGATATCTAGAATAATGCGTTATAACCACAAACAGCCACAAGTCTCCCCCATCAAGCTGCTCTCAGCATAATACATCCAACAGCTGTTAGTTCTTTGCTCATCCAACAGTTCTGAAGTTGCTATTGGTACCTATATCCCAGTGAAAGTACTTTCCTTTGAGCCACCCTGTTGCTACAAGTTATTAGATGACCTGAAGTCCTTGGGAGACCCAGATTAGCGAATCTAGACTTCTGCACAAGTATTTTATTCCTGACCCTCCACCTTCTGAGGGACAGTTGCAAGAGATTTTTCGGCTGTGTTAAAAGATGTATTGATTTAAACCAGTGGATTTCTGTAAACAATCATGTTTGTTCCTCACCACAAACAGCTACTGAATCTGAACAGCAGCAAGATGCCTGCTTTCCCCTTGCAACCTTTAATAGCTATCCTCTCCCAGAACCATGCAGCACTGATCATGCAATCTGAACTCAAGGCTACAGGACAGTATTCAGGGAGCAAAGTGCTGGCTTTGGATTTTGGATGCCCATATCTTTTACGTAGGATCTTATTATCTCATCCCCTTGTTACTTACATTAATATCAATTGCAGCGCTTGAGGATGATAACACAGAGGTAACATGAAAGCCCTGTAGCAAGGAACATATGCAGAGAAGAGCATGACTGAATGGAGGTGAAAAGTTGCAAATTCTGTTTTCTGAAGGAAAGAATACACTCAAGCACTTTTTCCACATTGAAAGTTTGGAAATTTTTTCTCATCTAGTCACTGGAAGCTCAGCTCTGACATAAAAAATGCCTCTGCTGTACCTTTGGTCCCAATCATATTCGTAAGAAGCCTTCAATGCCTACCATTTGTAGTATGCTGTCAACATGAACAGATTAAATATAAATCATCCTAAACATAAACATCATGGCTCAATTGTGCAATTTTTAAAACGTCTCTGAAAACAGGCTTCTAAAAATACTGAAAATGAAATCTTGATCATAGTCAACAGCCATGGGCTATTTTCTAAACAGCAAGAAAGCAAATTTGTTACGTGCCACATGGCAGCAGAGACATTCATCCACCAAGATGCTGTTTTCCAGCGATTCCACTGCAGATAAGCAACTAATACATTTATCTGGTTGTATAAACATGAAGTGAGAAATTTGTTTCCAAAAAAGCCGCAAAGCATAAAAGTAATATTAATGTTTCTTGAAAAAAGGTTTATAATCCACAGTAAATGCACTGAATGCAGAGCAAAAATGTAGCCTTTAAATCACTCGCTTGTTCAAAATGCTTGTGTATAGTAAACAGTTTTACAGTTGTGATCTATTTAATGCCTCTCATCATCTGAACACAGCTACAGATGCAGCTGAAACAAGCTAGCTTTGCCCTGCTACTGGAGCCACTGCCCAGTGAATGCTTTCTCTGTCATTGCCAGGGCATCACTCCATGGCATGGCGCAGTTAACAGCCAATTTCTTCCATGCCTGCATCTACCATCCTACCAGCTACCTAAGATGAACCATTAGTAGACACTTTCATAGAACTCAACTTTAATAATAAATATAGCGGAACGATTGTACCCTAAATTAGCAATCTGTCTTCTCACCCTCATGAAACCTGCCTGGCACGAGTTTGAAGACTGTAATCAGGGGTGTTACAGACAAGCTGGACAGTAACACTGCTAAGACATGGAAAACCTTCAACAACAGCAAGCCAAACCAGCTATGCTGTGAAAAAAAATGTAGGTCTTCTATCTTTTCAACATCTAGACAAATTGCTAGATACAGGAAAAAAAAGACTGAATTTTTCCTGTTCAGAAAATCCAATGGAAAAGAAGATCTAACTAGTTGCAACATTTGGGACAGCCTTAATCATAGACATGGCATTAGATATAGCTTCAATTAACTCAAAAAGAGACAGACCTTTATTTTTCTCACAAAAGTATGTGACTGTATCATCTGGTTGCAAAATGCTAATTGTCTAATTCATGACACTTTTCTCAACAGTCACTTTGGAAGGTACCATCCACTGAAGTGCACTAACAGGCCAACCTTTTACATCTGGTCTCAGAGTGGTTCTAGTGAAACTCAGCAGAGCCACTCCAGTGAGCCCTGCCCAACATGTTCAGCTTCCTGCAGCATTCAAACAGAAGAGAAGGTTCAGATCGGAGAAATTAAAGTACTCGTGTCACTTTTTATGAGGATTGATTTATGAACCAGATTAAGATAGGTATCTTAGTTTAAGCTGGGACAATTGTTTTCTTCAAAGATCCATTGATTCATTTTCTTAACTACAGCAATTAGACTTAATCTGAAGAACATCTCCCCTCTGCTTTATTGACAGTTCTTTAAATTTAAATGATATTTTTAGAAATGCTTCCTAAACAGCAAAACATTCGTTTTTCTTCTGTCTTTCATTTTAATATAATTAAGAGAGAATGTCAGTGGAACAGAACCTTGCCAGGAGATAATGATCTCATGCTGACAGATAAATAGTAAGGTAAAAAAAAAGCATAGTGAAAGTATATTTTCTTTAGTTCAGTGATTTAATTTGCTATTATGTCAACTGATTAGCATCTTAAGTACTGTTGTACTTTATCAGACTGACAGATTGGTGAAGAGGTGATAAAGCTGGTACCATAAGCCACCACACACCAACGTGACAGTTACCAAATTTATGCATGTCCTGTCCCTATTTCCCTGCTCCAGACAGAACAAGTGACTGAGCTTTTGAGTGTGTGCACTGACAGCCTTTCACAGGACATGTAAAGATACTGAAGGACAGATCTGTTCTGTCTGAATTCATCATTTTCTTACAAGTTTTCATGTAATTTTAGCCCTGCAATTTCGGAAGATACTGGGTTTTTTTTCTTGATATGTCAGTAGGGTGTCTTTTACCTATTTCACATAATAAAATATCCTCTACAGAGGCTGTTATCACAAGATGGATTTTATTCATAACTTACCATCAATTCAATTGCTTTCCTCTCCAAGTCAGCCTTCCTTTTCTTTTTTTTTTTTTTTTTTATTTGTTAGTAAAAATTAAATAAAAGTCCTGGCACTTGCTTGCATCGCAAGAGACACAGTGCTCTGTCCCATGCACTGAACTCACTAATTTGCAAGTGCAATACTGAATGTAGCTGCATCCTTAAGGAAACCTGCCATTTATATGAATAAAACTCCTACTCCAGCGCTTACTGTCATTGCTCTTACAAGGTCAGACCTACTGGGCCTGATCCATGGTGTTGAGTGTGCACAATATCACTATTATATTTTTTAACTTCTCAGTGGAATAAAGGCTATAAGACCTAGCAGTGTCATGGAAAATCAAGTCTTTACCTTGAACATTCAATTTCTGTCATAAAGGACCTAGAAGATTAAGGTAAGTAGTGAATAATTCTTCTATCTTTAGCCTGTATTGTGTAAGCCATAACAATATTCATACCAGTTCCTCAGCTTTTCAAACCAGTAGATAAAACAGCTGCTGGGCAGGTGAATTCTTGGTGACAAGGACGTATTTCTGATTTTTAGACCCCACCTGCAGCTGTGATAAAAGTGGCATTCACTTCTGAGAAGTGACATATATTCGAGGGGTGCTGTAATATTATCTTTCAATATCCATGGACATAGAGGACATAATGATTGTCCCACATTTAGGCACAAGATGACTTAAAGTACTGGCAACTAAGGTAGACAGGTTGCAAATTAAGAGGAAACAATATAAAAAGCAAATCAAGACAAGTTAAAAATGCTTTAAGCATAAAGGATGAATTACAACTGTGAGAAATAGCACTAGCAAACAGCACTAGCATGGTGGTATGACACAAAAGCAGAATGAAAGATTTAATATTTGGTAGCAGATGACAAAATGGGAACACACAATAATACTATGTGCAAGCGCACAAGCTAATATTGGTCTTGGATGAATTGCAGGGAAAGAGAATATTGAGCAGACATTAATAGCATTGCTCTGCTTAGTGATACACTACAGCTGGCTCAGGTGCTCTGAGTTTAGGAAGAGTGTTTAAAATATTAGAGGAAATACAAAGAGGCAATAGAGGAATTAGAGGGTAAGATGTGCGAGGTGAGACTGCGGGAGCTAAACTTACATAGTCTCAAAGAGAGAAGGCTCAGGGGGCCTCAATCACAGTCTATAAATACCTTCAAGGTAATAATATAAATGAAGGAAGGGAATTCTCCAGTCTCAGAAGATAGCAGGACAAGGAGCAATGGCCTGGAGCTAAGGAAGCAGGAGCACAGGGTAGGTTGGGGAACGCTTCTTAGCTCTGGCCTCAGCCGTGCTGGTTGAATTCAGTGTGGGAGGAAAAACCGTTTTCCTTCCAGCAGCACTGGGGCTCCTTGCCCACACGCACACACAAGCCTTACCCAGTGCATTCATGATGACACTAGCCTGCAAGCTCCTCTTGGAATCTGCACAGCACAAAGCCGAGCATCAGCACAGCCGTGGCCATATGCCGTGTGGGCTGTCACAGCCTGACACGCTGACTCGCAGGTCTTCCTGCAATCACATGACCATTAATATGAAGTGATTTTAGATTAAAGGCACTCATCAAATTGGGTCTGTTTTTCTAGTGGAAAATAGCATGGTTCTCCATGGCTGCACTTTGCTGCGCTGGGATTTTTCTCTATCTTAGAGCACTGATAAAAAGGCTGGTTTTGCACATTCTTTGAAGGGTGAATAAAGCTCAAACCATATATTAGCTGGTACGTGTGGTGATTTGACTTCCATTTATCCACTTAGTTCAGTAGAGAACAAAAATTTGGTGCACTGTACCAGTTAAACAGAATGAGTCCCTGTGAGTCTTATCTACTGCTAAGACACATCACAAGCAGAAGAAGATGACTCTTCCATTCTTTGAAGGATGTCTTCCCTTTTCCCTTGAGAAAAGGCTATTCTTTTTATTTTTCATGCCAGTTTACAATCAAATGCCAATTTCAAATTCTCTTATCCACTTAATGGGGCAAAGGGGACAGAAAAAAAAAGAAAAAAAAATGACCAAATCCTGCAGATGTTCAGAGTCATCTGCATCCAGTAGAGACAAATAGCACTGAAAATGAGAAAGTACTATAGAGACTGTGACAACAACAAAGATACTGAAGAGGCTTGACTGACTGTAATACGGATGGTGTCAGAGCAAGAAAGCAACCCGGAGAACATAAGAAAAAAAAACAAAAATAAACTTAACAGCGGACTCAGCTACTATGCAAAGGGTTCAAATAACAAGAGTAAATGAAAATGCTTTTTGATCCAGTGATCCTCAGAGGAGCCACTGCTGTTCTTGTCCATTGGAAGCCATCTGCCTCCCGAACAGATCAGCTCCTCCCTTCTGGACAGCAAGAAATCAGCCTCCTCCACCTCCACGAAAATCCTTCCACGTTTATCAGAGTCATAGCACAACATTTGAAAGCAGAACAGAACACAACAAAAGCCCCAGCTTTTGTCATGACACCTCCTCTGTCTAATATTTATATTCCTAGCATCTTCTCCCATGCCCTTACTCCAATCACAGAGAAGAACTTCATGCAAAGGGATTTGATGTGCCTCCTGTAAGCAACAGCAATATTTTTATTGTTGTTTTCACAAGAGTTTATATGCTTTATTCAAAACAATTAAATAAACAAAGTAAAAAGAAACCAACCCTCCCGCATCAAGATCACCATTCACCAAGTTAACGTGCTGCCAGATAGGAAGATAGGAAATTAGGTTGCAGCAAACCACATCATTGTTTCACCTGGAACCTGATCAGTGATCACTGTAAACCAGTAATAAATAAATAAACCCATAAACCACATTCCTTCTTAAACTGACAGTGGAATAGAGGACAGGAAATGCTTTGACTTTGTAACAAATTCTCTCTTCAAGCTGCTCTACAACCTTCTCATTCAACAGTTTGTGCTTTATGTACGCCATCTTGCTGGGAACATGCATCTTGCTTGCTTCAGCCCCAAAACTGCCATGCCTTTCAGCAAAAAGTTACATAAAAATCTCAAAGCACAATGTACCATTCACATGTGGCGCTCAGCACCTCAGAAAACAAAACAAAATAATAATAAAAGAACCTTTCTAAACGACACAAATGTACAAAAGCTAAAAGCAGACAGACCTGAAATGTTCAGCAGCTGAAGACTCAGCCCTTGTTAAACATAAATCTGCTCATGCTTCATATACAGAAATCTATTCATTTTAAACAGTGATTTTGTGCTACTGTGTGCCCCAAATAAATACTGCTGCTATGCAAAAATTGTTAAGACACAGGGTTGAAGGGGATTAAAACTTTTCTAAGTCTATAACTGAACCACATAGCAGCATCAGCTCAGTAAATGTTACTCAGCCATTTGCTACGAGTTACCACTTAAATGTACTAAAGCATATAGTGGTGTAAGCTACCACACTACCTATTGACTGAAAGGCTAGGCAGCTTTGTAAACGCATCCTGAAAAAATTATCTGCCTTATTTGTGTGTCATCAAGAGACTAGAATCACTTCTGGGTAAATAAGATGCATTCATAACATTATCTAATTATATAGTTGTATGTATAATTATAGTATAGTTATATATATATATGTATAGTTATCTAATTATATATATGGTACTTAACTTGAAAGACCTGTGGCCATTTTGGCATCTTAGGAAAAGAGCATACATGTTTTATAACTCTAAAATAATAATTTCCACTAAAATACTAGGAAACATTACAGCTTTAAAAATTACATAGTCCAAATTGGAGAATAAGATGAAGCATACATTTGTCATGACGCTAACCAAAATATACGGCAAGGCAACATAACTTCAAAGTATGTAACAATTCATTTGTTATCTGCATACGCTTGAAGTTACTGTGAAAATCTGCCCCAAATATTTCTCCTAACACTAGCCGAATCAGGAAATTTAGGAAGAAAAATTATACAGAAGTTCTGTATTTAAAAAATAAAGTGATATTTCCTCCTCCTACTGTTACGATTCCTAAGCTTTCTTTGCAAACCTAACCTCAGTCAAAAAGTCCCACTAAAACTAATAAAGCTACTCATATAACTAAGCTTTCTTGAATAATTTACTTTTTAAAATGTCATCTATGAGGTTTATGGTGGTAAAACTAATTTTCATTGTGAATTACTTCTGTAGCAACAATTGTTTTCTTGTAAAACATAGTAAACAGGAAATTATGGTAGTAGCACTTCTGAATTTTAAAATCTAAGTAGGGGAAAATTATCTCCAGTTTTGGTATCTATCAAAACATGCTATGACTGACAAATATTAACATTTATACTTAGTAAATCCCAGAGCTTTTCAGTACGCAAGGAACAGCCTGTAATTCAGCTCTAAAGAAATGACAGTTTTATGTTTCAAATATCAATCACTGAACGTGCGTCTATCCTAAACAATTACTCTGAAAAATGACAGCAAGAAAACAAGGAAGCATTTTAAGGTGAAAAACACTGACCCATTTTTAGAGGTCTTTGAAATCTTTATTACTATGCAATCCTGCTTGCTAATGGCAGGGATCCAGAGACCATCAAGTGATGCCAGTTGATATAGAGCTATGTCACTGCCCTTTGACAGCCATTGCTACCCATCCTCCTCCTTCAAGCAGCAGTATCCTCCGAGTTTACAGACTGCAGTTTTACTCTTTAGGACACATTTCTAGATTGGCACTTATAGTCAAAGGCAGTCTATGTCTACCCTCTACAATGCAGGGTACACTTCTCAAAAATGGACTGGGAGGAGCAGAGGGGAAGAAGAGGAACAAAATGGGGAAAAATGGGAGAGGCACAGAAAATGAATACAGCCCAATAACTACTGAGGGAATCTCTGGGCTCTGGAGACATGTGTTCTACTCTCTGCTCTGCCAAATTCCTTGCGTAATGTGAGGAAATCAATTAGTACCTTATCTGTGAAATGGGGATACTCAATTACTCACAGGGGGATTATGAGACTAAATAAATAGTTACAAATTTCAAGTGATTTAGACAATATAGAAGTAAAAGACAAAACAGTACCACTGAGAGAGAAGCACAGTTAGATTCCTGTTCCCTGTCACCCCATCCTACTCCCAATAAAAGTACTCCAGTGACTCTACTCCTGCCAATAGAAACTACTCCTCTACACCATACGTTTCAACTGCAAATTCCAGTGGCCCAAAAAGAAACTCATCCCAAATGACAAGTGTCTCAAAGGCAAGTAGCAGAATAAAACAGTTATAACAGGATAACGGTGTCTTACCCAAACAAGAAGTTACAGCAATGTTTCCTTCCTTGCAAAAGTTATTGGGGAGAAATGGGAGAGAAGTTGTCATCTCCTTAGCTTCCCAGTCATGGAACAGCTCTGCTTTCTCAACTGACAAAAGCTGGAAGATCTTCTCTGAAAGCTTACTGATGAAAAAAATTCTACCAAACACTACTTCTCACTTAGACCTGAAGAATTACTGAGCTGCAGGTTAGACTATTGTTGCTGTAAAAAGGACATTTATACAAGATTTATGGAGAAAATAGGTATAATGGGTGTCATTAACAACTCACCAGCTCCCAACAGTGAGCAGACAATGTCACATGAGCAACAGTATTTAGCTTCTGGAGCTAGCCTGGGAAGCAACCTACACAGCACCATGTGCTGTTGCAGGCAAATGATCTTTTAATGGCAACAGCTATATGGGGTTGCAGCCATTCAGCCACCACATTGCAAAAATGATGATAAATGATAATGAGAAATTATTGCAACTATCAGATGTATTACTAAGTATCCCTACTGATTCGTATTATAAATCTGAGAAAATCTTTAAGACTGATGTCAAACTGCATGAAGCACACCATGCAGCTAACTTTACAGTTAAGTGATAACTTGAACTTTGGGACTAAATTCAGAAGTATTAGAGCAGGAATTCTTTAAAGATTAAAACAGAAACATCCCATATCAACCACTATCTTAACTCCTTTCAGCTTCTGAACTTCAAAAAGATGCAGCAGCAACCTGAACTACTCAGTGGTGCTTCCTGCTCCAACATTGAGACGGAATGAGAAGTGTGGCTTAATGCGGTTGCCCAGGCTTTGCTTCCCCCCTGTGCTCTTGGACAACAGGTGAGATGCAGCAAAAGCACTTTTCAGATTGCTGAAAATGTTACTTTCAACAGTGGTGTCACTGGGGAGTGTAATCTAAGTATGAGCCTCTGTTTGATATTTTTGCCTCCTAAAAAAGAGTCATTTGTTAGAGATAAATCATCATTTTTATTTCATTATATTAGAAAATGCTGACAAAATGCTTCCCTTTCTCCTCACCCCTCTTCTTCTTTCCACTTAGCTAGTAAAACATACAAGGTGTTAGGGATTTGTTAGTGATCTGATTCTCATTAAAATAATATAAAAATGTAATTACAATAATTAAAACCAGGCAAATTAATAGGCTACCTTTTCCTCCAAATAGTGCTGAGCATGCCACAGGCAGCCATAAACTTCAAATTATTTTTGTTAAAGAATGACTGTGTGTGATTAGAGCATACAACTTAAGAAACGTTTCTGAGGAATTAATATGAAACCATTCAGTAACAGCTGTATTTGAAAAAGTCAACTAAAAAAGTACAACATTTTTGCAGGACATTTCATTGTGTTTCTTTGCATATATCTGTCTTTATATCCCTGGACCTGTCTCAGAGCAATATTAACACAACTGAATTGGGTAAGCAGCCATGAGCACAGGAGGTCGGTGTTCACCTTCACATTACAAATAATAGAAAAAAAATCTAATGCTTTCTTTCTCCCTGCATGTGGTCAGAAAGTTGCATGTGCTGTGTGTATCCATCCAAATACAGTAATGAATATGGAAACCCTAGCAAATAACAACTTTAGGAATCGATGCATCTTAAAAGCAATCAGGATTACCAATTATGTTTTATGTTGTATGCTCCAAATATTGTTGCATTCCAGTTCATTTGTTCACTGAAAAATGATCAAACTCAGCCATTCCTTTGCATGCAATGCTGCATAAAATTTCAAAGTCTTCACAAATTCATTCTGTCAATAGTCTGAGCTAAAGAAAGACTTGGTTCTGTGTGAAGGTGTTTTATCCAATGATCTACGCCCATGACAAGCCATCAGTTTGAGATTTGTGGCTTATCAATACTTCTAGAATGTTTTCCAAATATTTTCAATTTTCACAAAAATCTAATACCCAGAGGGTAATTTACCCTGCCCTACCTGGAGATGTGAAAGTATTTTTATTTTAAATATTCTGTATTGAGTATCACACTCAAATCACACTTCCTCCCTTCCAGTCCGGTTCTTCACATGCTAAAAATGTTATCTGTCAATCACCTATTACTTCTCCTAGACTTGATTATATCCACACTACTGTTTCTCACCCACACATTACCAACGCTCCTTGAAAAACATAGCAGTGCCACTGAAAGGCAATATTAGTTCCCCTGTACTTATCTAATTTCAGATTTTCTCTTTGCCATGGATTCCAATCATCTGGCGTTTCACAGCTCTTTTTTTTGCCTACTAATAGAAAAATAGTCTTCATAAGGTACCATGTGACAGACTGTAGTGTTTCCTTAGCAGAATGATGTTCAGATCCTGAAATCTATGACCCAAGAAGCAACCCAAATTTGAATCTGATTAGTCTTCGTGTCAAAGCCAGCTTCTGCAAACACAAACCATTTCCAAAACTGTGTCATTTATAAATTCTGTACAGAGAAAGGCAAGCCAAAACAAAAGATACAATTCATAAAAAAAATACCAAGGTAGAAAAGCAAGATATCTGCATTGTTAAGTGATGCAATGCTGTTACAGAGAACAGCAACTCTGACTTCAACAGTTGCTGGTATGAACTCAAAACCAAAAGAAGAGTTAGTATGCCACCAGTCCTATGCTCCTTAGTAAAATTAAACCAGCAAAGAACAACCTTGATCCCTAGAGAGACGTTAGAACTATTTTTTGCATAAGAACCTAAAACCTTGAGGAAAAGCAGCCTTGACTACACACAGAATCATTGTTGCAGCCACAGGACTTAACAGTTCATAAGAAATTCCACTATATAAATGCCTCTTATAAACTTTCACTGTTATTACAAGTTAAGCTGCATGCTTTGCAAGGCATCATAGTCAAAATAGCTCAAAAGAGAACAGTAAATACCAGCACAGAAATTAGTCTCTGTGAGAAATGGCGATTCCGTCAGCATGACACGATTTCTTCCATCCTAGTCAAAATCCCAGACACAGCCCCATCAGCCCTCCAGCAAAGTGGGAAAAGGGTTACAATTACAGAGCTTGTACTGCACAGGAAGATGGTGCTGAAGGGGAGTGTCTGATAAAATCCCTGTACGCAGAGCGCCATGGAATAGCCTCTCTATGGAGATTCATAGCAACTAGATAGCATGAGATGGCATAAATATTAGTTCAAGCAGGGAAGAAAAATACTTGGTTAATTTAACCATAATTCAATTTCCCAGTCCTCCAAAATATTTTAAACAGAATCCTTTTCAAATTTTCCCGAAGAACAGCATGTTGTAAAAATGGGGTCTCGTATTGATGTTATAATTTGCAGGTAAAGCTAAAAATTATGCAGTTCATTTAAAAAACAAAACAAAAAAAAACTTGAACAAAAATGAAGTGATTTAGTCAAAACAAATAATTGCAATGGAAGACCTATAAAACAGCAGTGAGAGTACTGCTGATTAACATGCTGAGTAAACTCCACAAACCACTCACACTGAACTTATCAGTATACTGGAAGAACAAAACACATGAATGTAACACGAGCAGATCAACAACATGCCAGCGGTTCCCACTCAGAAGGGAAAAGCAGGCACTGATAGTCTGTGTAGGTACCTGCAGGATCCGAGAACACCTGCGCTCTGTTCCTGTGCTGAGCACATCGCCACATTGTGGGCAGTCTGACTCATGTCACAACAGAGCTAACTGCCTACCAAATACCTGAGCATTTCTAATTTCAATGAATCAACAAATCAAATTTATAAAAGTACGCTTAAAAAATTAGTTTCAACATTAGGTGGAATTAGAATATGAGTGTTCTGTACAGCTTTACAATCAAAGAAGAGTGTAAAAATGTAGCAGTTTGAAGAAATGAATTGGCATTAAGTTTCCACCTGTGCATTAGGATTAACACAGACCTGAATCTGAGTTTGGATGTAGATTCCAAGCCCAGCTCCCCATACAAGGCTGGAGCAGCTCCCACACCTCACAATCCTACAGCTGTGTTCTCTGCTCACCCAAACCTTGCCTGTTGGATGAAACCCGGAGCAGGCTGACCTTGCTGAGCTGTGGTTTATCCGTACTCACCCTCCAAAGAGAGGACCTGGGAGGCAGAAAGGATGCTGTTTCTAGGTCTCTGGCAAGAAGAGGCCCCCAAAACCATCACAGCCTGACTCAGACTTGTGCAGATATGTAACTGGGGCCACACTGGCCTTGTGGGCTCACCCCAGCAGTCCCTGTACTTCCTGCTCCCCATGTCATCTCAGCAGTCTCTGGGTGAGATCAGCCTATCTTTTCCACAAGATATAGCATCAGGGAGATACATTCTTTTTCACTGTGATATGTATTCAAAGCAATGGGAAAACACAAGTTTAACACACTCTTATGGCAAAGTCTGGCACCACTGTCACACCAAAAGAGATACTGCTGTGACAATTCCAAACTCTTCAGTGCTTGCTGCTAATCTGGAAAGTAAGTTAATGTAGGCCAGCTCCAGATGAGCAATAATACAGAGATGCTCTACGGGAACTTCACGTACACAGCCAGCCAGCACACTATTCTGCTGATTCACTTTTCTTGTCCTCACAAGCTGGTGCATTGCTAAAATTTATCTGAATCGGATGCGAAAGGTCACTACACCATAACCAAGCATTTGTCTTAAAACTCAAAAACCACAAAAGGCTGGAAACTATCTGCAAATTTTCCAAACATACACTTTTCCCTCTTTATTAAGACATAAGTATTACTTTACAAAGCACATCTGAGCATTAAAATTAGAGTAGAAATTGCATTTCACCTAGATGCATTTGTATCTGATAAATCTTTTGTCTTTTGAAAAGACATTTAAAGTCTTTTGTGAATATTTTCCCTGCAGTTTCCCCAGTAGCTCTTTCTTTAAATCACCACCAGATGGGGCTCACTTATAGCTGAAATCACTGGACATTACACAGTTTTACATTATACACACAATCTATCTTATACACAAATAGGTATGTCTATTGCATGCACATTCATTTCCATGCTATAGTTGCACACTTTCTGTCTTTTTATCTCATAAAAAAAAATATCCATGCTTTTGAATTAGTAGAACAATCACTTATGGATTTCCTTTTTTTTTTTTTTCTTTTTTTTTTTAATAGACACACACATGTATATATGTATATATATATATATATATATATATATATACACATTAATTCCATTGTCACACTGTCTGGCCAGTTTAGATCAAGTTGATCATGGCATGAAGAGCAGACGCGTTGCTCAGGAATTACAGTGCCAGCTTTCTAACTACTTTTCGTGTTCATAAAAGCTGTGACGTGGATTCTCACATTACATGCCTTTGAATTATAGAATGCTTTAAAACACGCTACACCCAGTTCCAGTGTAATCAGCAAACGCAAAATAAAGTGCAATTTGTTTAGGAACTTCAAGCCTATTAAGAAATCTCCTGTACTGATTTGATGTACCAGTTCCCACTCACCCCCCTTGCTTTTTATTTTTTTAAGGTCAAAAATGAGGAATGAAACCTCTTGCTGTACAGCCTGAAAATTCAGTCAGGAAAATGCCCTATTTTTATCACCTACTTTCTCTCTTTCTGAAGGCTTTCCTTGCTATGTTATTTTCCCCCCATTTCCCAGTTATGCATGAGCAACAATTCCCATAGAAAATAATCGAGCTTCCATTTTAGCTATGCACATTTCTCAGGATAGATTTTGTGAGCAAGTAAGGGCTTTAGCCTGTTCTCTCAGCCCAAGTTAGCAGCACTGGGTACTCTCTGGTTGATGTCAATCAGAAACATACTGTGCTAAGGATAAGCAGCAGCAGGGACCCCCAAATGCCTATTTGATAAAGAGATGCCATAATGGTAGGCAAAAATAGGAGGTAAGAATTGCAAAATGGAAGAGAATAACTTAAAGTCCGTCAGATGCTTAGCTACAGTGGTGAGAATATAAAACTAAAATTAAGATGAATGCCTGTAAATCCATTTCATTCTTAATAGCTTAAAGCCGTAGCCAATGTTTTTTAAAATAATAAATTCTGTGACTTCAGCTTTGAAGACTCCAGGGGGCTTATCAGACCTGGCTCCTGCACAGGCTAATCCCAATTCTCCAATAAAAACCATATCTCCTGCACAGAGTGTCTCTGACTACATGGTTTGGCAGCACCCACTTGATTCACATGGTGCCTACTACTGTAGCTCCCCATCAGTATTTTTCCACAAATGTGAAAAATAAGAGCATCTTTTCAGAGAGTGACAGACCTAGCAATCAGTTAGGCTTCAAGATGCATGAGATTGTAAATAAAATCATCATGCAAAAAAGTGTGCCTTTTTCATGCAATGTTACCAACATGCTGTGAAAAAAGTTACCCCTAGTAAATCAGTGTTGCATCTGATGCCAGTTCTTTTTTCTCAGTGGGTGCCTAAACTCAGAACTTCTCCATCTTAAAAAAAAAAAACAAACAAAAAAAGACTAAAGAAGCATACTTATTTTTACTTATACTTATTTTGCAGATCATACCACTTAAGGAGAATGGAAACATCAGATTTCGGATTACAATGCACTTTCAAAAATATTAGCCTCTGGCTGCATGTCTGACTGCATTGCTCAGCAGGGAAGCAGGGGCCAGTGGCCAGAAGTCACCAGGGAGAGAAGGCACTCTGAGAAGCAGGCTCTGAGTGCCACAAACATCACCCAGTTCCACTCCCAGGCTATGGCTTCAGCTGGGAAAGCAATAAAACAGACAAGAATGAAAGTAAGGATTGCTAATTAAAAAATAAAAAAAAGAGAAGGAATTCCCTCCAGCCTAGCCAGCTCTCCTAACAGTCTGAAGTCATGGGCAAAGCTACATTTACACAAGAATCAGAAGAATTAATTCTTAGTAGCTGTGTGAGTAATGAATATCATCATGTACAGGGGGAGAAGATGTTTATACACTTCATTTGTATTTGCTTTTTAGATGCTTATACAAATCAAGTTTCCAGACTTCTCCAGGTTCTTCAATTACATGGCTAATAGTGTAGTTTTGTGCAATAGCATTTTTATTAACACTAACTTGCACATATTCTATTTCTTCCAATAATTTCATAATGAGAAAAATAATAAATTTAAACAAAAAACATGGTCAATAATTCCCATAAAATTTCTAGAGGCAGATTCCTCTCACATGTTTCAACTCTCCAGCATAGGCAGAAAGGGTTTAAGTGACGATCTACGAACGATTCTGTTATTTAATACTTCCATATTAGAATGGATTTGGGGGAGGGAAAATGAAGTTACTCTGCAGTCACTACAGTTACAGGCAGAGATAGCCAGCCACAAACAGTACTTATTCATGTATATATTTTAAACCAGAACTAGCGGGAAAGCAGCTGCTACCAAGCAACTTCAGAAACAGGATGAATTCACTTGTCTGAACCGCTTCAATTTATACCCCAGCTCTGACTTTAAGCACTGTATCCAGCAGTAGCACATTGATATCAGAAGGCAATACCACATTTAAAGTCTCCTTTCCTCTCTTCCTTCGCATTCCAGATTTGCACAGTACTAACTAATGATACCTATTCAAAATCCAGTTTTTGTTGTGTTACTGGAGCGTCAGATGAAATTACTCCAGTTTTACATAACATATGAACATGTTCTTTAGCCTTCAGACTGAAACCACTTCTTTGATCTTATGAATGCTCCCAGTCAGCATTCTAAGTTTCATGCAGTCTGTCACAAATTTGTGTCTCATGCTTGTATAGCCTAAACCAGGACATTATTTCTGTGTTGAAAAGCTGAAAGTCTTGTTGGATAAGGCCGGATTCAAACAGCCTGTCTCAATTCTGTCTGTATCCTTCAGTGTAAGCCTTACGACTCAAAAGCATCTGAAAACAGGTTATCTTCTACTGTAACAGCCCTTCAGTAAGGTTAGCACCAAGAAACGGTTAGACCACTGCTGCAACAGTTGTAAATTGCATTCGTAATTTGGCAGTTAAGGTCATTGGACATAGAAAAATCAAAAACCGAGTTTGCCCATTTTGCTGGATCCAAAGCACAGGAGAAGAGTGCTGGCATATCAAATAAATTTTAGCAGACTGAACTTGAGTATTCATTTATTCTTACAGTGCATCAGAATCCATGAAGAAACATTAAAACATAAAGCCCTTCCCAAAGAGCTTACATTTGAATGTTTGACAAGACCATGGCGAGCAACAGGAAGGGAGAGGGATGCATGCTGAGAAGAGTAAGAATCACAGGAATAGGATCACAAGACAACTTCACTTAGCCACGGTACAGTTTGCAGGTCTATGAGCTTTCTAAGAACTAATTACTGCACTAGTGAGTGAAAAAAAATAAAAGAGTTTTGAATGGAGCGGAGTAAATGGGGAAATAGAAAAAAAAATTGATGTAAAGTATGAATATTAAAAGATCTCAAGGCTCATATCATTTGCAAAAGAGGTAAACAAAAAAATGACAGGTCATACAGTCAGGCCAGGGCAGAATTGTAAGTGGTTTTGGAGAAGCAAAAACAAGCTGTAATGTATCTTTCTGGGAAGAATCTGTAAGGCTAAGAAAAAAAATAAGGCAGAAAAAGCTGACTTAAAGGCCACATAATAAAATATTAAAAATCAAGTACTGAAATGTGGCATCTGTATTGAACACACTTGACTGTCAACCCAAATGCCATAAAGTTTAACATTTCAGTTTGAACAGATGCTTAATTGTAGGCACTTAATGAACCATTGTAAACTAGAAAGATTCCTGATATGGTTATAAGCAAAGTGTTGCACTGCATAATGGGAGATACAGATAAGGGAATCTCAGCCTGGTTTTGAAATTGTTACCGTAAGGATGGTATGGCAGACTCCAATAATCAGAGAACTACCAGGATCTTGATTTTTAAAAAGCCTTTAGAAATTCAGCAAACTAAATTTTTCTGAAAACGATGAAGGTCCAGAAGTTCAGAAAGCACTGCTGACTTTCACCAACGAAAGAACTGGAATAGAAGGAAAGAGTATTGAGTTTCCTTCAATAGCAGTAGTTATGAAACATAGTAATGCAAAAAGACATTGAGATGCTAGACAGAATTCCCCAGTCGTGAAGAAATTCTCTTTACTTATGCCACTCTCACAATGAAAGACATGCTTTGTTAGGAAGACATCTCAGAAGACAGCCAGGAGGAAAATCTACAGGCAGAAAACACCAAACACTGCACTCACAAGAGGCTCTTTGGGCATTTGAAGGCACACAAGGAATGGATAGGCTCTGCTCAGGAGCCCTTTTCATGTCCTCTGTATAAGGACACACCAGGCTAGCTCTCGTTCCAGTTCAGGGAGGCAGATGCATTGAGATGCAAGATAAGGTGGTACAGAGTGGGCAGGAGCCCATTATAGTCAATTCATCATAGGCTTCTAAGATCTGCAGCTGTTAGCTTTGGTGCCACCTAAACGCTACTGTGCTATGTACGCCACACACATTGCGTAGTGCTACCTGAGACCCCCAGGGTTTGATGGGTAGGATCTTGATTTTTTTCCAACACTGGTCATAAAAACTATTAGATTTGTATCATGAACATTGTGAAGAGCCACATAAACTGAAGAGAAGTTAATAGAAATATTACATGCTACGCTCTCACTAGTATTGTTCAATCTTTGTGTGCAATATCCATTCTAAAAAATCTGTAGCTCTTACACCAGTCAGAAATGCAGGATGCTAAAACTACTGAAGAAGGATAATTTCTCATACTTGAGGTTTGGCATCTGTGCATTTTTTGAAATCTTTTATTCTATTTTATAAAGGATCCAGCCACAGAATCGCAGTTTGTCAGCATGCTACTGATCTGTATTTTTCCCCCCACGTTTTTAAATGAGTTGTAAGGGGGAACTGAGGTGCCTTTTAAACCTAAATCACTTAAATATATTTAAAGGTAACTTGTGACATGCACTTTAAGAAACGGTTGCTCTGCGTGTTTCCCAGCTTCCAGCTCCTTGATGCTCTCTGCCATTCTGTAGGTGGCTTCCAATCAGAGCGGCTGCCACCGAGGGCTGGGGAGAGGGCTGCCAAGGTTTTATTTTATATTCCAGCTACAGTGCAGGGAATGTAAGGCAGCAAGTGTGTATGGCACGAATAATGAGTTGTACTAATTCACAGAAATTCACTTTTTTTTTTTCTTGTCACACACTGCTCCTTTTTCTATAGACCGACACTTTGAAAGTTCATTTTTATGTGTCATTTACTTCCCTAGGGAGTAAAGCCTGCTAAAAATAGCACCATTTCTTATCCTCTGATAAAGGATTATTTATGCAAAGGCAAAATAATTATTCTTGACATTCCAGAAGGCTCTTCTCCCCACCTAAGGTAGTTTCAAATACTACCTTCATAAAATATAGCAAAAGTCAATATTGTCAGCTAAAGCTCAACACTGAATATGAGTCTTGTGAACTCAGGAAACTGGAAGGCTTATTAAATGAAGGGAATTATTTTGCAATTTTACAGGGCATTCAATTTGAAAGCATGAAGGGAAAATGACTGGGACAATGAGGTTTCTGTAGCCAGTTACCCCATTCAACCCTAAAGAAAATGAATTATGATCCGTGTGCTGTAGAAATACAGTAGCAATTAAACCAGGCAGAAATATATGTGAGGGAAATCCTGACAACTGGCATCAAGAGGTTAACTCTTCTTTTCTTTTTAATCAGTAACTAGTTCTGTCATCTTTTGGTTCAGTGCAAAATCTCCCTAGAGAAGCGCCTCCATTCTTTGAATGTCCATAAGGCAATTAGATTTTACATTTTTAAAACTGAAGGGTTTTACAGGATGAGCCAATTTATATGTTTCCATAATAAGAAAAGACTCAGGGCTACTGAAGTATCTATTTCAAAATGGCTTAGGTGGTGCATTATTGAATCCTACAAAGCCAAGGGGCTTCCAGGTCCCAGAGTCTTTAACAGTCATTTGGAGGGAACTACCTGGGCAGAATACAGAGCAGCTTCGTTTTAGGAAACCTGTAAAGCAGTCATTTGATATTTGGACTTCCTTTAACATGCGCAGTACAAAGCACTGTAAAGAGAGGTCCTGGCTTGAATACAGGCACTAGGAAGTGGAAGGGTGCTGCAACAGCACTAGTGGTTATATTTCTTCACTCTGGAGCCTTATTATGATCTTAATAAATGCTGGTCAAGTCTCAATCATAAAAACAATCGGGTGGATATAGCTGTGAGCAAAAATGTGTGATAGCTTTCAAACTGGAATTGTGTAACAGCTCTATCTACCAATTAAAGCCATTCAGTGAACAAATCTGATGATTAACTGGATATGTAATTAAGCCTTTATTATTAGTCTAATTGGATGGTTAGGGGAATTATTAAAGCTGTTAAGATTCTGTGTAGCAAGCTGGCTGTTCAGTACAGGCAATATGAAATTCAGCTCATTACAAGCAAGGCCAAATGAACATATTTTAGGGGAAATTTGAGATAGCTGTATCCATGTCTTTCAAAACAAATCCAAACAAACCCAAAGAAACCTTGAAGCCATGAGTTCAGCCCAACAGAGATAGACGTAATGCCCCTTTCCAACATGCATGGCAACTAG
The DNA here is from genome assembly GCF_023343835.1 of Lagopus muta. Lineage (NCBI taxonomy): Eukaryota > Metazoa > Chordata > Aves > Galliformes > Phasianidae > Lagopus > Lagopus muta. The sequence continues at coordinate 12,873,956 of NC_064444.1, forward strand.
CCAAACACAGACATGTTCCCAAGAGGCAAAGGAGAGGAGAGAGGTTTTTTTTTTTTGCCTGTAGTGCCAGCTAAAGTATCCTCCCTCCATCATCACTTACTTCAGGATTAGGAGGAATTTTTGCAGCAGAGACATCTGAAAAACTAGGAGTCTGAGCTATGACGGTCCCTGAAGTACAAAGAGGAGCAAAAATCCAGTTAATTCCTAAAAGAATTTGGTGTTCCAAAATCAGGTCTTGGGGACATGTAAATATGAGAAGGAATGTGTATGTGGACCACTGCATACACTTAGCTAAGTACTATGCTTCCCACCATTGTTTACTCCATATTCTGCTTCTGTCAGGCCAAAGGTTGGGCTCAGCGCTGTTCACTGCCATGAGGAAACAGCAATCAGACTGATTTTTCTAACAGATTTTAAGCACTTAAACAAAGGCAAAGCAAGTATAGAAGTATTGTTGGTATGGCTGGATAATATCAATTTGAAAGGTCAAGTAAGTAATTTTCCGAAATATGCTGTGATCTCAGCATAAACCACAAGGTAGTTGAGAAACAGGTCTGCTTACCTCATGTTTGAGAAGGCAGTCTATGCAATGGGCAGGCAAGTGGAATGTGGCTATTGAAGAGTTATTTCCATTGGTCTCAATGAAGCTGTTGGATGAACAAGATGCTAAGCGCCCTGTTACAATTCTGTTGGAGAAAAAAAAAAAAAAAAAAAAAAAGAAACAAAACAATTTCAGTACTTGGTTTTTTTCCCAACAACCAAAACAAATGCCTCAAAAATTATTGAGTTCATTCAACATGTCATCTATTGCCCTTCATATGTGGAAAAACTGCAAGAGAAGGAAGTTTTATAGAAGTACAATTCAAACAAGCATAATAGCAAGCCAGAAATCAAGAATAACAATTGCTGGAACTGAGGCTGAAACAGGTACACATCAGTTACATTGCAGTAAATCTGAAAGAGCCTGCATTCTGATCAGATGAATTTTCAACAACTGCAGATGGTCTAAGTACAGAAGTACGTAGTTTTCCCAGGCTTGCGTATCCTTCCAAACTTGGCTGCAGTCTCAATAAAACAGCAAAAGTGAGAGCTACAGTCATGTGTATGTGCACACACAGATTGTGCCAAAGAAAGCCACCCAGTTCTGTTTATCAGCAGCGCAAACACATAACAAAATTCTAATGACAAAAGGTACATAGATAGATTTGGGTTATACTTCCCAATTGCCATCTCTTAGGCCAGTAATTAAAGTCAATGGAAAACCACAACACCACATTCCATTTGCAATCAAGCTTTTAAAAATTCCAAAAGTGAGAGAACATATGATCTCAATGCTGTTGCATGCATACAGAATATATCTAAATCTCGGTGGAAACCAGCAATAGATCTGATATGCTTTAACTCTCTGGATGATAAGATAAATCTAAGTGACTTTAAAATGATACAAAATGTTACAGAACTCACAATATGGGTCTTTGGGTCTGTTTTAAGTTCTTCCCACATATGAACTGAACACTGTTACTAAGGAATTTCATTTAGAGAGGCTGCTTCCACTTGCAGCCACACAGAAAAACTACACTAATCTGTGTGATGTCTGGTATGGACCAGGCATTGGCATTTCCAATTAAACAAGCATAATTAAATGAAAGAAAACATACAATTCTATTAATTCTAGAACTTTTCCTGTAGAATAACACAGAAATCATAATCAAGATGTATGTAAACTACAAATAAGTAAGCATAGCACAAAGAAAAGCCCTACTATACCAACATTAATAATAAAAAAATCTAAAGAGACTCAACTTCATTTACAAATGGAAGATTAGTTTCGTACTGGTACAGATATCTTTAACTAAAATAACGCAGCAAGAGGAAAAAAATCATTTACAATAAATGGCATATTAGATGTAGAAACAGGCTTTCTATTTCCTTTTGCCATACAGGAACATAAATAAAGAACTTAAAAGAAACAAAAACCTCTTCTGTTGTCCTTAAGCTTTTCAGAAGTACACTTCTTCTCACTGTTCTTGATAAAAATCTGCCACTCATGGGTGCATGCACACACCCATACTAACAGGAGGAAAAAAGGCACTGCATATATATGGGAAATATGGGTACCTTATAGGTTGTGCTAGCAATTTTTCCCCCAAAAAATGATGGGAAAAAAAAGATTTTTTCTGAGTCATTGCATTGTTTCAATTTATTTTTTCCAATCATTAAACATTTTATTTTTTATAAAACTCTGAAGCTTCTGAAAAATAAACAAGAGACCTGTGTGAAAAACAGCGGCAGAATTAATTGTAAACAGGTACAGAGCTTTTCCACAAACAAAACTGCATTCCTTTTAGGGTCTGCTAGAAATGAAAACCGTGGATTGAAGGAAACCAGCTATTACTAGTAACCCCTCAGACCAGCACCTGGCTGTGAACGTACATGCCAGTGCATCTGCACAGACTCCCAGAGCAAGGGTGCTCAGGAGCAGCACTCTGCACCTGCCTGCAGTGAGCTGCCAAAATAGAGCCTTATACACATGTAAGAATAAAAGTCTTGGGGAAAGCAAAACAAAATTTGCACTTTGTGTGACAAATTCATCATCTCTGCTCTGGGGTGAGCGTTTCTAAGGTCAGCCTTCCAGGACATTTAAGCAAATTTAAAGACTCCTACATATTTTCACAAGATAGAACATAAACGTAGGGAAAAAAGTGCCAAGATCACTGGAGAAGAAAATACAACTGATGTAAAGATGACATTGCAACTTACAAAATATTCTGTAACATCTCTCAAGAGAAAGGTGAATCAAAGCTGCTATTTTGCTACTTTCTTCCCCATGAGAAAGATGAAGACCTGTCATTCATCAAAGCCTGCCTCTTTAAGTTAAAGGAAAGTAGAAAAATGTACCACGTAACATTTTAAAGAGTAAAAAAAAAAAAAAAAAAAAAGTCAGATGTCACCGTTCAGTTTCTTCTTTAAAATAATTTCTATACTGATTCCAAAGTATATATGCATGGACGGCTCTGTGCTTCCATACTGAGACAGATCTCTGCACTGGGCTTCTGCACACAGCGCCTGCACTGCTGTGACAGGGCCGTGGAGTTCTTAGTGGAGACTCTCATCCCTGCTCAGCAGGTATCAGGGATTGACCCTCCCTCATACACAGCAGCAAAATCATTGTTACGCAAGCAATAAACACAGTTCTAATTACAAACCCATAGTATTTATTTTAGCTGAATCTGATTTGTAAGATTACACAAAAGCACTCTGCAGCTGAAAATTATTGCATGTAAAATAATGTTATATCCTCAATGAGTTAATAAAGTCTTATTCTCAACAGTCTCTCAAAATACTCTTCAGTGATGCAAGTACCTATTTTGAATGAAGCCCACAGATTTCTAGTGCTCTACAAAATATTACACAGATACAGCTGTAGAATGCCATTCATTAGAAAACACATGTGAAAATTCCCTGTCCCAAAGGCTTCTAATAGCACTTCTAATTTTATTCTGTTTCAATTCAATGAAAGAGATTTCATTCATTTCAAATTTTGGAAGAGAGGTCTAGGTGGAAGCAGCGCCTTAAGAGACAAAGAAAATAATATATTTATTTAGAAGTCTACCCATTCATCCTAACTATTCAACTTTTTCCACTTACCTGCCTTGAAAAAGCCTAGGAGCAAAGAAACATTATCCTTTCACTGCTTACTGCTCTGCATTGCTTCCTACATACAGATATCATCCTTCACTAACCCCATACACGCTCCTTTAGCTATTCTTGAGGAAGCTTGAATTCAGTGTTTTGCTGTAGTGTTTTGGAAACCACACTGAGCTTCTTTGTCAAGCTGTTACAAACTTGACCGCATTTCTGTCCCACTATACCACAGGAAAAGCAACCAGACATACAGAACTGAAAAGGAAGCTTTTTGAGTACTTCAAATAACACAATTCAATCAGTGTACACAATTTCAGATTTTTCACAGTATTTGATATACATTATGTGGTACACAAAAATAACTTGTATAGCATTTGAACTTTGAGATGACCAGGCAGTATCTTTCAGACTGACTGCCCATCTCTGGTAACTCATACGCACAGTGTGAAGACAACTAGCCTCAAACAGAAAAATATCTTGTACTATTAAGATTATGACATTAGGAGATTTTGTCACTTGGTAGGCAAGAGCAAAGAGTTACTAAAAGAGCTTTCAGTAAAACCATCAAAGAGTTCAAGAGGAGAGAACGTACACTTATCTTCTAAAGTTTTAACTGTTCTTCCAGCAAGCTACCAGAACTTTTTGAAAAGAAAACACTATATCTGTAGTAATAGCGAAGCATATGATATACCAAGTGACAACCTAAAAATTAACCTGAAGGAACAAAGGGCTGGGGCACTGATGTGAACTCCTTACAAAGCCCAGCCTCTGTGGAGGAGGAATTCCAGAATGCCTAAGTTCTTACTCTGATTTCATACAAGTGGTATGAAAAAGTAAATGGCAGGATATAAAAGGAAGTCTAATGAGGTATTAGACACTTCTTAAAATAAAGCAACCCCTTGAAAGCTGAGAACTTTAATCATTTGTGGTTGTATTTTATGAAATAGTAGAATTACAAAAGAAGAAATCTGTGATATTCATATCTCTTACAAACAACACCTCGACTATACTTACTGTACTGCTACCCCACACCCGTAAGAATGGGTTGTAGTTACTGTACAGAAGATGAAAATACAACACATTATAAAAAGAAAACTATGTTACTAAGGTGTCTATTAGAACCTCAAAATATCCTCTTCAAAAAATCATCATTCTCAAGAGGCATGAGTGGCTGGAAGATGATCAACACACAAGAAAAGTCCCAGAAAAGCAAATGTCAATTGTGAACACTTTCGGAAATAAGGACCTTTTTTAAGCTGCTCTTAGCCAGAGTTTAGAGTGAAGATAATTGAGAACCATAATACAGAGCCATAATATCTGTGTTTATAGGTGGTTAACATAAAATCTCTTATGTGTCCAATAAGTGACTGGTGGTATGCACCCAAAAAGAAGGGCTGCTAAGAAAAGCCTCAGCACTCACTACTGCCAAGAAGTTCGTACAGAACTGTGTGACAACAGGTGCATAATTTCTAGCAGTGCAGAAATGGCTTCTAGTGAACGACTTCTAGTCAATGACAAGAATCTAGAGATTAAAGTAATAGCAATTAGATACTACACCCTATCAAACCTCTGCTGCTGAATTCAAAAACTGTGGCTAACTTCATGTAGCTAGTACTTGTCATCTTCTTGTTCAAACATTCAGTCAACACGTTAAAAATCAAAAATCAGTTTGCAAGTAGAGATCCACAATGTAGTGAGAAGTTTCTGCTCTGCATTGTCACGCAAATGGAGAAACTGATGGAACAAACAGGTCTAATTTTGGCACAATGTAAAAGATACCGTGCAAATCAGAGGAGATGCATGTAAGGTTCATGCATGCAATCAGTTTTTCTGCTTTGCTGTAAATCAATTTATTTATTGCAATTGCTACCCACATGTGAACACAGCTCTTGGGATAAACACCATTACAGAAGTGCAGACTTCAAACTGAAAATGAATAAAATACAAACATTACTGTGAAAGGAAGACCTTGCAAGGTCAGCTGTAGAGCAAGGGCAAAACCAGCAGCTACACACAGAAGCATCAAGCTGCAGTGTGTGTGGTTCACATGCAGGACTCCAAGGAAACTCTGAAAACAACGGGTCAAAGGAGGAACAGGAAGAAGTATTACAGCATCAGCTAGGTCATGGTCTTAGCAGCTGAGCAGCAAGAGATATGCAAGTAAAAAAAGAAAACCACAGTCACTGCCAGCTCCTGAATAGTCTCAAACCCATCAGTATCTTGTAACTGATTTTTAAAGAAGGAGCTAAAATGTCCTTAGCAACCACAAACACCAAACACAGTGCTGAAAGGTCAAGAAATACAGTATAAAAATAATCATCTAAACGTAAATGGCAAATTCTCACTTGTGGTTTTTTCACTGAACAGACCCACCTCTTAATCAAGAGCAGCTCAAATAAATGTTCAGGTCAGCCTCTGTTATTGAGTCTCAAGTCAATTGCAATTACAGTGTAATTTATGGTATATAATATTACTTTTACAAAGAAATCTATTTCTCTTAAAGATTTAAAGAAACTTGGTGCGTAGCATGGCAAAAGTCAGGAATATTTCCCATAGTGTTCAGCAACAATATTTCTATACTTACATCTGGTACAGTGACTACATCCTCAGATTTGTGTCAATGCACCTAAAGAAAGGCAGCATCAGGTGTAATAATTGTGATGTGAGAGCTGCAGTGCAGTGATAAAGATGCCCAAGGTCAATAACAGAACCCAGGTCAACCAGGCCCAACCAGGCCAACCCCTAACAGTCCCCACTTCCTCACTGCCCTACTGCTGTCATCTGACCTGTAGCAGTAGTGGTTGAACAACATTCAACACATAAAATAAGCAACCAGAACAACCATGACCTCCATTAGGAAAAAAAATAGTTCAATTTAAAAAAATGCAAAGTATCTCCATTATTCTCAGCGACTTCAACACTCATTTATTTCAGCACCATTTACAAAAGGGATTTCAGTCCATGAGGATATTTATGCTCTGCTGGTTTGGGTTTTGGTTTTGGTTTGTTCGTGTCTTGGTCCACTTCCTCCCTAGCCTTTGAGAATAAACAGCTTAAATGCAAATGTTAATCATCTCCCATGATGGTGTTAAGTATGTGACACCTTCCTCTGAATCCTATTACTGGGAAGGAATCCAGTTTAGCATCAGATTTAAGGCTCTCACTATGTAAAATACACTCAGTTTCTGCCCTATGTTAAACTTCACACTGCCCCCATCTGTCTACCACAAAAGGCCTCCCACACAGTTTTTACCTGCTTCTCAGCTAACTGCACAGGTATGAAATATCTGGTCAGGTCTTCAATGTCCCTCCCATACCCAGACTTACGTTCCTCCTAAATCCCAGCTTCTGCTGTCCTCCCCAGGGAGGACCTAATTCATTTTTACAAATCATTCTTCTCATCCTTACTGGTGATTCCAAAATTTCCTAACTGCTACATACGTTTTTGACTGTGAGCTTAAAGAATTCAGAGTGCCTTTACAAATGAAAAAAGTCCAGAAATACTATGTAAATAAGCACTTTTTTTTTCTTTTTTTTCTTTTTTTTCTTTTTTTTTAAGATAGGGAGTTTAAAGAAGCTTAAATTCACAAATAAATACATAATTTTCATTGTAAAATTATGGCTGAGTAAAAATTAATGTTGTTTGAATTATGAAACACAGATAAAATATCTACATTATTCACATACCACTCTAGGCTGATTTTAATTTATAACGTGATTATACACCTTATAATCTATAACATGATAGCTATGTTGAAAGATGTTTTTTTATCATGCCTGTAAGAATAAATCAGTTCTGAAGCTATGATACAGACAGAACCCCTCCCCATCAGACACACATACAAATACACATGTAACTATCTATGGCATGACCCAAATTATTCCTGCTGGGGAGAGGGACAGCAAGGATGTTTTACAGAGCAGTACTATTTGTTTGCATAAAGCTTGCATGCTATAATCTTGGCCCTCATATTTGTTAACACATTTTATTCATTGAAAATAATTCATACAGATTTCTAACAACACAGATTTGGGAGACCTTTACCAAAAAAAAGTTAAAAAAAAAAGTCTCATACATGAACATGTAACATTCATACATGAAAATGGAATAAAACATGGATTTTGATGACCTGATTACAGGCCAGAGCTGGCACGCACATGCACGCCCACACATAAATGAAGATAAAGTAGATTATTTTGTTGAAGATGTATTTGAGATTAATGGCAAGCTGGCAGACTGAATGTGTTCCACTGCACTGAAGAAATTACTCTAGTAGGTAAAGCAAGTGATAAAGATTTATTTAGTACAAGTCTGATATTCATTAATCTCTTTAAATCCGATGTAAAGGTGGTTTAAAGTACCGTAGCTCTTCTCTGGAAAGGTCTGTTGAATCTATGACAGAAAAGGCAGACCTGCATAAATGCAGTGCAGGTCTCCATGGGCTATGACATTTCTATACCTCCACAGGGAGGAAAGTATTTTAGATTAGTTTAGTTAGCACTGCAGATGCAGCATGCTGATTTACTAAACTCTGAAGCAAGTTCCAAAAATAATTAGCTTATCAAAGATCCACTTTCCTTCCTCTCTTTTATTAGTGTGCTAAATATGGCATTGTTGCAAGGAAATAATTTATTTCAGTAGTATTCAGACAGAAAGTGCAGACTTGCCAAAACGGAGTCTTATTTAGTAAGAGCTTATTCTCAGTGCTGGCTTCTTTTGAATGATGCTCACATTAAATGACTAACCAAACAAATGTCATTCAGCTATATAATTCCTTCCATGTTATTACAATAAAATGAGTTAGGAAGCATTTCTGAAAAGCATTTGATTGGTTTAATCTCATCAGAGCAAGCATCATACGTAGCTACACAGATGTACCGGACACCAGATTTTTATGAACTGAGCTTGAGGTTCCACATGAGAAACCTGTTGAATGAAGAGGCTAACAAGCCCTATAGTTCCATATTTTATAGCAGACTTGTTAAGACAGATATTCGCTTAGCAGGGCTCTTTTTTTCCAAGGGAAAAAAAGTCATTTTGATTTGGGATATAGAAAATGCTCTCTTTGAAATAGATTAGCTCCTTCAGTGTTTAAGCACATCAGTAAGAAAGAATATTATTTCAAGAACCATGGTCACCGTTCCTAGATACTGCCAGCATGCATATAAATAATCAGCAAGACACTCGCTGCCCCACCTAATTTTTTATCTTCAGAAAGCATATTAAAATGATTTATTTCTAGTCTGCTACTCATAGCAAATTCAAGTCAGTCTCTCCTTACCTTGCCAGTGACAGGGATATCAGTGGAACCCCAGGTACCAGCTCCCCAGTGAACTGTGCCTGGGGCAAAATCAGCTGTAATAATTCCAGCAACTGGAAATGAAAAGGAGTGTTAACTGCAGAAGCTAAACCAGCACACATCGTAGCTGCATCAACGACGTGAATTACGTAGCAGATAAAAACAAAAATCACCACTTCTAAGTGCAAAAATACAGTCAGTGAGACCCCACGTAAGGAGCGTAAGCTAGCAGATGTTTAGTTTATGTTAAAACATTCTTAAACTACTAGAATCATGCAGAAACTGAGTTAGAAAAAAAACAGTTTTGCTCACAAAAATGTTGCAAGTCAGCAGACATCATCTTCATTTCAATATTAATACCTTAACATTTTTAAGTGTTTCATACTGTAGGCTTACTTAACCCAAGTTAGCACAAAATAACAGGTCTGGGCCACTCTTTCTCTGACATTTTTTCACCCAGCTTCCTCCTTATCTCTTTCCTGTTCTCCTTCTATCTATATGGCCTCTACAGTTTCGTATCTTCATTGAAATGCCTCCCAGAAATGCCTTTTGTTCCAGCAACACGAGATGGTTCCATTGTGCTGACAGTTACCTTTTCCAAAAAAGCAAAGTTCTCTAGAGACTGGAGTTTCCAGATCTGAATGCTTAATTTCATATTCTAGCCCAGCAAGGGCAAGGATACAGGAGTCTGGATCAGGTGATCAAACTACATCAGCCAGCTATGTTGAAATATTACCTCATTTTCAAATGCTGTTTTAATATTACCATCCATCAAAATATTTTTGAAGACAGTATTAACATTTCACAAGCCTCACAACAGCTCTGCCCACTACCCACATAACTCTGTGCCAGTTATTAACTGAAAATGAAAGGGCAAATTTACAACCACTTGCAACCACTAGCTACTTTTCTCCCAGTTGTTCCTTGCTTTGCTTCCCTTGGTTGGGAAGTAAACAAACTTTTTTAATATGCAAAATTTTAAAATACAAAGCCAGGATCCATTGCCCTGAATTTAAGAAAAAAAATGTTGCTATCACATGCATCACACCAGTGTTACAGTTAGTAATTTTCAGCTTGTGTTTTGCTGGGAGAATTTGTCATTATGATTTTTTTCCATGTCTTCTATTTCTATTCTATTATTTAAAAGAAATCTTTTATAGTTTCCAAGCCAAAATCTAGAAATTGATTTATCTAACTGAACTAAGTAAAATAATAATTGAAGTCTGTAATGAGCAAAAATACTTCCTCCTCTTTCAGATACTACTTAAATACTAAAATAAGATTTCATTGAAAGGAGAAATACATATTTTATGCCATTTATTTTCATTTTTAACCTGCATCTCTAATAAAAACAGCATTATGAAAATAATGCAATGAATTAAATTTATTCCATGCTGCTATTGTTACTGGTTCAGCAAAAGGAAATATCCCTGTATTCCCAGTAACAACCAGGGCAGTCAACATTTTCACACTCATCTCTACCTTCCAATAACTAGCTGAATTTCCTTGACAACTTCCTCAAGATCTATATAACACAGGGCTGCCTATCACCCACTCTCAGTAACAGACAAACACAGGGCTCCCTTGTTATTTGAAATACCTCCAACATCAGGATCAGGTGTAAGTAAAGGTAACAACAAGGCAAAACTAACATTTTAAACTATTTTAGAAAAAATAAAAATCCTGATTAATATTTTAAAATCAACTTCCTCTACTCATTGGTGAGATGCTCCAGCCCTTCATCATCTCTACAGCCCTTTGCTGGAATATCTCTAGTAGCCCCATATTTCTCATCTACAACTATCAGAAGGCACAAAGAGAGAAGGGAAGAAATGGTGATGCTAGAAAAGTTGTTATGGCAAATTGAACATGGTCACATTACTCACAAAAGGTGAAGTCCCCTGTGAATTTGTTCATATTCATCAGGTGCATGCCAAACTGCAGCACCAGATGATCACATTTCTGCATGAACCAAACCATTTACAGAAAATCTATTTTAAACACTGCTTTTAAGAATTTCCAATATTTTCATGTCCCAATACCTCTCAAGTCAGGCTCCCTCAGTGCCTTCAGTCAAATGATATCAGCCTCAGAACGAAAGAAAGATTTTAACAAATACATTTTAGAAATCTCAAAGTGATTAAAGTAGTTTTTCTATGCATAGTAATGAGGTGGTTTTCAGTTGGTTCTTAAAGGGCTCAATACAAGTTTTAAGAGCTGAAAGTGGCATGCCCACTGCAAAGCTGGTGGTGTCCCCTTCACATTATTGCATAGAAGCTTAAAGTTTCTAACCTTGCAGACATTAAAATATCTGACTCACCTCTCATCACTACTACCCAAATTTATCCCAGGTATCAAACCATGTATTTTGGTTGGAAAATCCTACTTGATGAAAGAGGACAAATATTTATTTGTAGGTGGTTTTTAAATGACAAAATCAATCATTTAAAGTCAGAACTGGAGGTTAATAATACTAAATAGCAACAGTAAAGTCATCACAGTGCCCCTAACGGAGCCAGAAGTATTTGACAACCATTTTTCACATAGGCATATAATTAGCACCATCTCTCTGCTACACAGGTGTGAATTATTAAGGATTTATGCCAGGGAGAGGTGTCTCTGTGAAACTAAAGATAAACTTGATCAAAAGATTCAAAGAAATTGTAATCATTCTTGTTACTAAAATGAGTCATACTTCCTTGGTAGAATTCTTGGTATTCTTCATTCGAAAGATTTCTTGAAAACGATCAAAATCTAAAAGAAAAAGAAAAAAACAAACAAACCAACAACTCTGAATCTGAAAAATGAAAACAAAACAAAACAAAGAACAACAGCAAAATAAACAGGACAACCCTGGGTTTTTGGGTCTATCTCTCAAGGTCAACTGACATCATTAGACTTACATGAACTCAATTCGAGTTACAGCAGGGAAATCACATTAGGAAATATGGGTCAAGTCACCATGCAGTAATAAAGCTGTTACCTCCAGATTCAATTTCTGAAATATTCTTTAAAACCTGTCATACTTTACTATTTTTAACGTTAGAATCACAGCTGAACAATTGAATATACCAACATTTAAAGTGTCTTTTAAATTATTTATTCAGGTGTTTCAAAGAAAAAAATATGAACATACAGATCAAAACAATGTCTCAGTTTAGTCCACAATCACTTTGTCCCTAAACACGTTCAGGTAGCAAATATGTATATCTATATACACATACACACACGTGTGTGTATATGTATACAAATGAAAATGTCTTATGCCTTTGCATATAGCAATAGCTAGCATAAAGAGCAACCTAAACGTCTGTGTGGGTACAGGTGTAGGACTGACACGACAGGACAAACACAGTAAAAATACAAGGACCAAAGAGAGATACAAAGAATAAATGCTATATAAATATGAATGACAGTGCCAAATTCAGATAAGGTGATGAAATGACATCATCAAATAGATGCAGCGCTAAATCTAGGGCACTCAGTTACTACAGTCATAAGCTCAGTAGAAAAATTAGGTTGCAACATTCTCCAATGTATATTCTCAGCTACAGTTTAGGGAGGCATTTTCTAGGCTCTCAATGTTGGCGTAACTACTCCCAGTGAAGTCGCATGGACCTTAACAATTGATTTCTAAGAAAGCAGGGTTAGACTGAGTACTTTTGAAATCCCATTGTAAATGATTTTCATTGAGAGAATCTGAGCTTGTGTGGCATCCTAAGGATTACATGTACCTCTAAGGGATTAAAAAAAATAATGATTAGATACAAATTAGTGCTCAGCTTGCATTCAGTAAAAGCCTGCAGAAACCCTTGGACATTCAAACTTGCTTAGCTCAGAAGGAGAATGTACGCAGAATGTATGCAAACATCCATTTTCAGCAAGTGCTTTTCTCACAAAAAAAAACTGGTGGATTGTGAAAAGGCAACTGCAGGGGACAGCCAGGAGCACCAGGCCTCCCCACAAATCTTCACTCCATCCCACCTATTCCCAGGTCCTTGGTCTCTCTTGAAACTTCTTTTTCTCACCCTCTCTCCCCTGTGTAGAGTGCACACAGCAGCTCTGTCTGCAGAAGCAGCCACGCAGCACGTCAGGGTCAAACAGCCCTGAAAGGAGGGCAGGAAGACATACATGCTGCTGCACTGCATTGCCTGACCATTGTGTGGGTTTCACGTGGATGCAGCTGCAGCTTCAAACATCCAGGCACAGAGAAAGCTTGCCAGCACTCTACAATTAGGTGTCAAATACTGGCATTGTTACAGTCGATTATAATTAGTCAATTTTTTTTTTGTATGATTCTAGTCTGGTACTTTTTAAGGTGTGTTCAACGCAATACCTTTCCCAGTATGCAACTGCATACAGCTCTATAAATTACTCAAATTTAGGCTCAAAGTAATTGTTGGATCTCTTTTCAGAAGCTACATGCAGCGGAAGTCATTTAAATAAATACGGCTTTTTTCTTTTTTTTTTTTTTAAATTAAGGAGTGAAGTAATATAAGTGGGACATGTGAATTCCCAGCCATGTGAAATTTATTGTCACTTAAATGTCCACAGGGAATAATTTACGCATCCTCGATTAAGAAAATATTTTTAATTTGAATTTGCATATTTTCCTCATTATGACTAACCTTGACACAGTCCTTTTTGGAGGTGCCATGCCCTCAGGTGGGATTTTACAAAGTGCCCATTTACCAGTAAGAAATAATGCAAAACAAATGCACATGTGTTTTCCAACTAGAAAAGCAAGGTGGTCCCAAGTAGTACGCACCCTGGCTTACCATGTTCTTCAAAATTGTCTGGTGCAATCAAAACCAGATCAGACTTGGTGAAATAAAGATGACCTTTATTCCAGTGCATGAAATCACACTAACGCAGAGACAGCGTGGTAAATGCCAGCACAAGCAGAGAACTTCACAATAAATAAATAAATCAAAGTCACAGGGGTCAAACTCAACCAAAACTTTCAGTAAAATTAATAACTCCATCATCTTTCATTACAACAAAATACATATGCCAGGGAACAGTTTATGGGAAAGCATTGTCTTCACAGCTTTCTTTTTACAGACCAGCAACTGTGAAATTCTTAGATTTATAAAACCAGATTTTAAAACTTTTCTTAGACCACAGTCAAAGCCAATACTAAAACTGAATACTAAATGAATACTAAAGCATTCATAAGCACATACACTAACAAAGTTTTGAGAAAAGATAGAGCTACTTAAACCTCAAAATTGCACCTTGCTGAATTTCAGACTTCTTCTGACCTATATGTGAAAGCATAGATGGAAACAACATCATAAAAAGAAGCAAAACAAAAATGAAACAAAACAACACCACAGACACAAAAACAGCTGTGCCCAGAAGAACCCTTTCCTTCCATGTTTGTACTGTGAACAGCACCCCTAGATCTTATTGCAACAAGGATAGCCAGTGCCACGACTGGTGAAGAAGCAAGGCTGAAATATGAAGAGGCACGTTAGAGATACACTGATTTAAGGTACAGTGCACTCACCCTTACACAGTGCATGGAATGCTATTAGCCCTCAAGACAGAGAATAATATATGTACGTATCTTTCATAGCCCCAACACTAACCAAATAAGCTAAATCAGAAAGAGTATATTATCACTATGCCTCTAAGGTCTGACTTAAAAACACTGAAACAGTTCAAAAAAACAGTCAGAGTATAAATTAAACATAAAGAGGCATTTACATAGCCAATTAAAATCTGGTCATACTTAGTCATTGAAAAATACAGAAGGATCTGACTAAAACAAAGAAGTATAATGGAGCAGAGATCATTCTGAAAATGAAGCTGGGGACAACGAGTACCACAGTACTGGAAAAAAAGAACTGTGAACTACAGGACGGGAAATGCACCGCGGTGTCAACATGGAATTACCTCTCAATTAAAAAGCAAAAGGAATCGTAGAATAGAATCCCAGAATTTAAGGAATCTGTGAGTTGGAAGGGACCTTTGAAGGTCATCTAGCCCAACCCTCCTGCAGTGAACAGGGGCATGCACAGCCAGATCAAGTTGCCCAGGGATAGGTGGATTCAGAGAACAAATAAAAAATACAGAAGTGGAAAATGTAGAACGGACTTTCAAGCATATTCAGTGCCTACACAGTTAAGGACTGTGAGTGCCCAAAGGCTCTCTCAATAGTTATCTAGCACTTTCTGGGCAGCTGATGCAAAGGTCAGGAATGCAGCACGGTCACTGCCCATACCAAAAATGAGAACACTGCTCCAAGCTGTTTTCAGAGAATTAAAGACATCCAACTCCAAATATGAAAGGACGGCCTGTGGATTCACAAGCATCCCTGAATAAACCCATATATTCTCGTCCATGTCTAGCTTTCTCTAAGCAGATTAATCCTTATTTTAACTGAACTAAAGATACATTATGACTTACAGTCTAAGGATTAACTCTCCAGTATGCAAAATAAAAATACTATATACATATAAATGATGAGAGGAAATTCAAGGCAGCCTCAAAGGCTTCTGAAGTTTGTTTTAAAGTTTTGTTTTCCTATCAGCTTCCTACAAAAAGAGGCATTACCTTCCACCAGCACAGAATTGTCTGTTCTATAAAGGTCTCTGAAATTTTAGCACAGCTACAATACTACTGACATTAGACTGCCTTTTATCCGTCTAGTTTCAGCATTCCAGATAATGTGTATTTTGTTGTAATGAGAGATGATGGAGAGATTAATTTTATTGAGAGTTTTGGTCTCAATTTGACCCTTGTTACTTTATTTTTTTTTATTTTGAAGTTGTCTGCTTGTGCTGCAATTCATATAGACCGAGAGCTGGGGCTGTTTTGATTGGAGAAGGCTGTGGGAAGACCTGATAGCTGCCTTTCAGACAAAAAAGGGTGTACAAGCAAGAAGGAATTCCATGAAGAGCACATGCTTGTCCTGCTAGAGATGCTAGTGCCATTCATACCTATAGAATAATACTCAGCGTATCTACCTGTACCGTCCTCTCAGCTGTATCTCCTAACTGTATCTTGTGGGACGTGCAGCAGAAACTTTCATAGATTACATTTCCCTTTCCATTCATACCAAGTTCATGAAAGCACACTAATCCTACAATGTTGTGCCAGCTGTCCAGGTTCAAAAAGGTATGATGTCCTCAGTGGAAGGATTTCTATTGAATCTGAACTTAACTGTATACCATCTATAGCTAATTTGGCTGGAAATACTAAGATCACAATGGCAAAACCAGGGGTTTTATTAGAGCTGAGCAGCTGCTTCCTTAACAGGACACCATTCAACTGAAATATGTCTAGTCCCTTGAGAATAGCTCTGTTTGCTTTACAGGTTCTCAGCTGCAGATTAGCAATTAAAACTCCTCAATGTTAAGTGGCTATTTAGACCAGTGCAATTACAGAGCAATGTACTCTTCACTTTTTGTTTACAGATGCAGACTGCATAAATACTGTATTCCTGAGTGTGTGCATCGTATATACATTGATTCTGTTCAGAACTTTATTTTTAAAATAAGTTTTCTGTTTCTTTTTATACATACCTTCCAAAGATTTGCTACGTTCTTATTAAATATATACAATACATACAATAGAATGATGAACAGACATTAGCAATCCTACAAAAACACCTATAAAAGGACAAAGAAGCCAGGTCAGTACAAGAAAGCAGTTCTCACACAAGATCAAATGCACTTGCCTGCTTCAACCTGTCAGTGTCCCTGCAGTGCAACAGTGTAAATATGGACATGTCACAGATGCTCTACACTTGAGCTAGCAGTGAAGGGAAATAGACTAAAAGATGGTGTGATAATCAAATTATCCCTTAAAATGTATATATCAGAACGCATATCAACTACACAAAAAACCATACTTGAGAGTGCAGTACAGAGTTCCAAACAAAAACATTTTCTTAATGAAAACACCCAGACTACACAACCACTGCATTAGGTTGAAGATTTCTTTCCTCCCCTTTGAATGTATCTCATTGCCAGAGGAGAAAACAGCCTGTGGCACATACTATAAAAACCTGGTATTCCAAAGGAGAAAAATTTCATAAAGCCCATAAGATTTCTGAAAATATCACCAACAGAAAAGCACAGATGAAAACACCTTTACTTCTTTCATAGGAATAAGAAATTCACATGAATAAGAAACCTAGGAATCAAGCCTGACATCTCACATATGTAAAAACAGAGCATAGAGGTTCTGCTGAATCACTGCACTTAATTCTTAAAAGTGCCCTCTTTTAGAAGCATTATTCTTTAGCATATATAGCTTAACCTCACTTCTGAAGTTCCACATTTCTCTGTTATCTCTAGAATATTGCAGAGCTTAGTTAGAATAAAACAAAAGGCATGACATTTTCCATCAGACTGAAAATGTAAAAGATTTAGAGGATTTTATTTTGGTATATTGGAAAAAAAAAGAAAAAATACTGGGCCTACTGTTCTCCAAGGATGATTTTGCTTAAAAATGAATAAATAGCAGCAAGTCAACTTGTGAATTTTACCTAAAATAAATAAATATATGGAAGAAAAAAAAAAAAAGAAAAAAAGTACACTGAGTAAAGGAAAGAGGAGGAAAAAAAGCATTAAAAGAAAGATTAAATACTATGGTGGGGTTTATAAAATTCTTTTTAGGAACTTGTTTTTTTGTTTTGGTTTTGTTGGTTTTTTTGCAACATTTCCTCAACGAATCTTAGCAAGAATACAGAGGTTAAAAGGTATGTAAGTGGAAAAAAAATAACTCAAAAACAGTAGTCACACAAACATGTTTTTCTAAAGGTTGGATGCTTGTATCAGGAACAGTGAGAATTCTTGGGTACACAGCCTTTCTTTGCTATGGGAGTTTTCCTGTTCACCAAGCTGGTGACTGACCTGGTCTGTGCCACTTCCATCAGAGGACTAAGCAATGCTCGCATTCACTGAGAAGCAACTCAGTGCTTCCAGAAGATAAAATGCAAACCTTGGGTTTGCTCCGTGACCCACTTGACCATTCCCTTTCTTCAGAATGTGAAGTGACTTGGTTTAGTTTGGAGAAGAAGGGACACCGAGCTTGGTCCAGTTGATAATCCAGGAAAAAATAAAAGAGGCTGTAGACTTACAGCATGCAGATTTGTAAAGGGTGCCGTACGATCTCACAGAGCACAGGAAGAACAAGCAAATGTCAATGATCTCTCTGTCTCACAGTCTCAGAAAATCAATCACTAGTCCATGACTATACAGTTATTAAGACAGTGGGAGTTAATCTTACCGAGGCTTCAGCCAATTCACCTTAGTGTCACTAGAAAGGATTCAAAAGTTGTTTATATGCTTCTTAGAAACTATTTATGACTACTGTAAATCCCACAAGTTTTAAGATGTGACCAACTGTAACAATTGACACCAGCCAAAGACCAAGCCCAAAAAGAGGCTTCTTTTTTTTGTTGTTTGTTTGTTTTTAAATTGCAGTCTAAATTTCAGGTAGGTTCTGTAAAGAGATGAGAAATAAAGCACAGAGTCCATTTCATGTATTTAATAATCTTTAAAGTCTAACAACCTACAGAACTAAAATGGATCATGTCTGGTATCTCCAACAAAAATTACTTCA
This sequence comes from Lagopus muta, assembly GCF_023343835.1. Lineage (NCBI taxonomy): Eukaryota > Metazoa > Chordata > Aves > Galliformes > Phasianidae > Lagopus > Lagopus muta. The sequence goes on from NC_064444.1 coordinate 12,892,480, forward strand.
CATCTGGAGAAGATAGACTAAGTGAAATCTTTATGCAACTTCAGTACATGTTCCAGTTAAGAACACAGAAATGGTTTAATCTTACAGAACTTACTTAGTTCCAGCCTGATTCCTCAAAGATGTTTTAGATTTCCAGCTCTCAATTAATCAGTTAGGTTTTTTGTGGGTTTTTTTGAAGTAAAATCTGAATTACTCTCTCTCAAGTACCTTATTTTGCTCTGTTTTAAAGTAATAAGTAATCGACATCCTTTTTATTTACACAAAATGGTCTGGAAGAAGGGAGAAATACGCAGCAGCCCAGCCCCTTCCCCAGGAAACAAGCTGTGAATCCCACAGCAGGGAAGGCCTGATCCTGGGCAAGGAGTTTGCCCAATTTAAGGAATTTTTACAACAATTACATTTTAAAAAGAAACACAAAAGATTTTCAATTGCTTAAAAGCACTTCAGCATCGATACCGCCAGTCTTGTAGATGCCAAAGCACAGTTTGGACTAGGTTTCTGATACGTTACGCCATGTTAGGGATTTGGAATTAAGTTCCAGCATTGCATATAGCCTAATATTAAATCACACACAATGCACTATGAGCAATCCTCTGCTGGCCCAATCTACTAAAATGATTTATGCACAGAAAGTTTAACTGTACTGCAGGGAGACTGCTGCACATTTGCTCCTTCACAAAGAACCCCTGTCAAACAAGTCTCCAGTATAAATGCCATTTGGGCAGGTTTTAGACTGGCGTGAGATTTAGAGTTTTGAAATAAACCCAGCTTCTTTCAATGTGAAAGGACAACCAACATATTATATGGAAAGTAAGCAGTTTCTTATGCACAAACATATAAATACTTTTTATGGCAGTCACATAACAAAAAAAAAACCACCAACCCACAAGCATTAAATAAAAGATCTGCCATAATGCAACCTGTTGTTACTCCTCCGAGTGATTAAAATACGACTTTGCTATGCTGAAGTGTCTATCCTCCCCCTTGTGCCAGCAAACCCTTTCTTTCTCTGTATCTGTTATACATCTCCATTTATATTATCTGTCTATCTGTCCATCCTGAGATTGTATTCTGCTTAGAACAGGTACTTTCCCTTCTTGACCATTCAGCAAGGACTGCACTTGGTGGTACACCATGGACAAATATTAAAAGAACCTCTCTGAAAAGAGACAACTGTAAGAAGGAATTCTATTGCGTAAAACAAATGTTCTCTTAAAGAGAGGGAAGAGAGGTAAGATAGTCAACTGAACTAGTTTTTACTCAAAACACTATACAAAATATTGAAACACCCCTCTGCACATTGTATGCTTGCACATAGATAGAGATGACATGTTTGCAGGCCTCCTGACAGCCACACAGAAGGACAAGTTCTGCCGGGATTCTGACAGGAAAGGAGACTGGTGTAATTGTTTTGGGAAATTTAATCAACACTGTTAAAGATACATCAGCGCCAGAAATGGAAGCACTTTTGTGATTCCTTCTTAAAAAGCAGGTTATATAGTAAGGAAAGGATTTTAAGGAGAACCGTATTTCACCTTACATTTGGAACAGTACACGAATGAAAAACGGGCACTACAGGCTGACAGTATCTCTCGAGCAGCCACTTTCTGCCCTGCTGTAAATTCCAGTAACCTTGCAGCATACAGGAACTTTGAAATTAGAACCTGTCAGAAGAGACTCTCTAAGTTATTTTTTTCGTGTCTGAAAGTTCCACCTTTCTGTCTCAGCATCTCCATCCAGTTTTATTAAATTTGTAAGAGAAAAATTCCTTGAAGCTTCACATCAGTATCAAAACAATTCCACAGTTAAAAACCTCATGGAAAAGTAAAAAAAAAAAAATTACGTGCAGTTTATTCAGCTACAGCTGTGAAAAGGGTTTACACAATTTGCTGTGAAGCTCCACTCCAACCCCCTCCAATCCAGTACCCTTTTGCCCTCAGCATCCACCTTCTCCCCTGTTGAAATCAAGAATGCAGAGTGGATATTGAAATTAACTAGTACAGTAAGTGAACTGCAGAATTAGTGCCAGTCTAGCAAATTAAACAAGGGAATAACCTAAATTTTTTTCCATTTTTCCTTTTTTATTTCCAACAAATTAGAGGGCTCCAGTAGATTTTATCAAATACCGAGCTCCCCACTCTCTGTCTCAAACTGCATAAATGCCTTGAACTCCCAAAAGAACGTCGCCATTCCTCAGCCCCATGTAGTTCTCTTTCATTTACCCACTTCCACAGCACCGTTTTCAAAGACTTATTTTAGCCAAAGGGAACAAAAGTGGAAATCCTGAAAAGAGATCAGCAGATTTTTCCAGAATTTTTAGTCTGCCCCCTCCACCAACTGTCCACAAGACCTCAGTTCCCCTGCTGGGATCTCCTTTATGGATGACTACTAAGGCACTTAAAGATTAAAACAAAAGACGAGCTTCGCAACTCTTCCACTGCAATGCCAGCCACAATAGTTTAGTTGCACCCTCCGAACACAAAAGAGAAGCCTAGGCATACCTTTGAAGCTATAAGCCTTAGACAAATTCCAGAAAACAGCAGACAGGCATGACAAACATGACAACGTACTATATGATTTATTTTGTGAACCACACAGAGGCATGCACATTATGTGATCTGTTCGGATGCATGAAGTGCAGAGAGAAGGTTACTAACTAGTAGGTTGAAAATGTTTTCTTTAAAAAGTAATGTAAAACCAAACAAAGTTCACAAACAGCCACATGGAACAGCAACATAAACATTCAGAAAAATAAGGGAAGTGTCTCTTTAATGCATAAGCTGTTCCAAACTGAGCCCCAAGTGCTGTGCGATGCTAACTACAATAGACAGCCTGCAGGCTGCTTCAGAACTGCACAGGCACTGAATGCAAAAACGAGCCACAGTGCTGCTGCAGTGGCATCAGCTCCAATTCAAGCACAATAAGGGGCAGAGCACAGAATCATTCACTTGCATCACAAAATGACGAGACTGGTAATCTCTAATTTTGCGTGCATGCCCTGAAACAGATGCTTAACAGCACAACCCTATTTTACACAGGGCTCCCACTCATATGCTCACAAATTACAAACCTGTAATGCAGATACACAACTGACTAGTTTATTACAATTCTTCCTTACAATATCATTTGCTTTGCTTTTGCTTTCAAATAACCCATAATTTCCAACCATTCCCATGGCACAGTTTAACCTAAATAAATCCATTCAGGTATGCTTCTGTCATCAATTATTTTGCAGAGTACTGAATTGTAACTATTTGCTTTGAATTTTGTACATAGATACGAGATTAATTGGTAATACAAATAATAAGCAGTTCCAGTGATAGCTTTGTTGTGGTGAAAACTAAAAGCTTTTCCCACAGCAGCTTCTGTACAACTCTGGAACAAAACCAGATCCTGTCTGTGTCAGTAATTCTGCCTGTGGTATCTTCAGATGAGGCCGTCACTGATACCTGCTTTGTTCTGATGCATTACCCTTGGAGCACTCTGTGCATCTGGAAAAGGAAAATTTAGAAAGACAAGAAGTCCAACCATGTATGGAGGTGATCCTCTGCACTCCATCCCTAGAATGGAAAAGTTCTTGAGGATCAGAAAACAGCTTGCTACAACGTGAAACGCAGATCTTGCTAAAAAGATGGTAGATAAAAATGAACAAACTGAAATAAAATAAAACTTGTTTTACCAAGTCTACTCTATGCTATGTACGTAGAGAAGCTAGCAAATCTTTTGTTTATGTTTTCTTCTTTCTCTTTTTTAACCTGCAGAAAAGTTCATCTTTGTGAAAGAAAAAGGCAGGACTGATTTTTAAGAAGGTAAGACACTGAAAACAAGAGTTCTGGAAGACAACTGATGAGAAATGGCCTGATGGGTACCCAGATCATTAATTTGCAAACAATGCAGAATCTCATTTTGCAACACCTTTAAGAAGAAAAGTCAAACATATGATAGGAAATCTGAGTGCAATGAGCTAGCCCATGGGATGATATGAAATAGTCTCTAATATGTTTTCTAGAGCTGAAAAAGAGCATTTTGACTATTTATTCAGAAGTCTTAGATAAAGAGGGATGCAGACATTCATTCAGTAATGTTTCTACTGACTTCTCTAGATCTGAGGTGTGATGGATCACGTACTCAAGAACATTACAGCGTTCAAATCAAGATTTTAAGAGACAGAGAACCTACTGGGGCAAGATCTTCCAATGGTTAATTATACTACATTCATTATGGTACACAGGGCAAAACCATTCTGCACAGGAGACATATTAAAGTCACTAGAGGACAACAACCTAACTGCTGCCTCCAGTTTACTTTGTGAAAGAAATTCAGGCTAAGAAGACAAGGCATACACATTCTTCTCAAAGCAGGAATTGTTATATAATGTTCTACAAGTGGAACCTCCTCTTGCCTCCTTAACTGTGGCCAACATAACACACTTTTCTGTTTAAAATACTTGTCCAATGCTGTGTAACCCAACAGGAAGTCTCAAGTTTGAAAAAACCATGGAGTTCATCATTTCAGATTGGAAGAGGCAAGGGAGAATGAACATTTTCCATCTAAAAGTAAAGGAGAGCACACAAAATAATAAACTAATAGCCTACTGCAATGCAAGCATTTAGGAGCTGAAACTCAGCAGCTTTTTGGTAACACAAACTGTCTAGGACAAGAAGAGATTAATATTTTATTCCAACTGACTTTCATAGGGAATTTTGATAAAAATGTTATTTTCCAAGCTGATTTACAAGCCAGGCCTGTCAGGAGGTGTAACACCCCTTCTTATATGCGAACCAGCCTCACGTCTATGATTATCACGCATGTTCAAGAGTTCAGTTTTACATGACACCCTAAGTCAGCACTCCAGCTGTACACTAAATCATGACACCATTCTTGGCACTGTTTATAAACACAGCACCACTTAATTTCATCTTGAGCCACACCTAACTGCGTTGCACAGAACCTTTATCCTGAAGTATATCCCAGATAACTATATTCATTTAGTAAAATCTGACAAGATTACATGATAACACCACGTAGGATTTACTAGAGATTAAGTGAATTCAAGAGTCTAGGTAAAATAAATTTAATTCTGAGTTTTTATCTTCATTTTCTATATGCACTGGTGATGCACTAACATTGAAACTCAGGAATGCAATTGCATTACGTTTAGATTATACATATCCCAGTGTTGAAATTTGGAGACAACATATTTTCTGTGAGGTATTTTGATCTGACAAATAGATAAATAAATAAAATTGAAACATGAATACATGCATAGAACAATTAAGTTAATCTCTCATATAATGGTTTTACCTCTTCTAAAGCATATTTGTAATGAAAATCAACCTTTTCTTCTACAGGCAAATACAAGTTAATTAAATATGTTGTATGAAAATATATTTTTTGCTTAATTTCTCAGCATGATACATCTTCATGGAAGAGAGAATCTAAAAGATTAAATACTGTGTGATTACAAACAAACATTTAACCTCCCATTACTGCACATTGTGTACTGAAGCCTTTTTCCACGTTAAAAACATTCACAGTGATGTGTGTTTATCCATGAAGTTATACAACACCTACTCTTAAATTCCTTTAAGAGTAATTCGGACAAATTCATTCTAAAAAGCTTTTAATGCACGTTATAGAATATTCATCCCAACACTATCATCACTGCAGTCACGCAGTTCAAAGCACTGTACTGGCACCAAATCACTACATTGGATCAATATCCTTCAAATAATTTTCAAGAGGAAAACCTCACAAGGATTGTGTAACAGCAATCTTCACCCTGCTCATCTGTCAGCCCACAGCTCTTTGCACCAGGTGCTTCTTATCCTCCTCTCACTACTAATGCTGCAAAATCATACCTTGATGTTCTCATGGTATCAACATGCTAGGGCAAATCACCATAACCCCAAACAAACTCCAAACAAACCAGCCTCCGATGGCTCAGCACCAGTCAGGATAGCAAGCAGAAGCTCACTGCACTTGGGAGATGCTAACTTGCTGCGTGATTGTAGCTCCAAGGTGAATAACTCATAATGCCATGTGACCTGCCAAATGTACCTATGCTGAATTGCAATCCACTGTAGAGCACACATATAGATGTTGTATGTTGGGGTAACTACACTGCTACATATCACTGCTGAGCTCTGCCACACTGAGTAATGGTCTGTACTTCAGAAACAAACAAGCAAGCCCATTTAAACAACCCACATGGAGTATGCTACCTGCTGCATTTCAAAGCCTACCCAAGATATCATACATGATGTCTGTAAAAGAATATTCTATTTATCTATTCAGTTTTGCACAGAAGTCTAAATTTAAACACGCTAATTTCTTGGTTGACGAAGTTGTCAGAAGAGTGTTGGTTTCATAAAACTGGCCATGAGATATCTGGAATTTCTTGTATGTGAGAATGGTGTGTTCAGAGTGTGAAGCAAACTTAAGCACCAGTGCACTGAAATGAGAGCTACGCCACTACGGCATGGACAGACCACGCTTTGAGTCAGGCATGTAAATAATACTGTAAGCACAGGGAGTAAGGACACGCCTTCCAGTCAGCTAATGAAACCTGCCTGATCATAAGATACCTGTCTTCTGGCTTCAGTGGTCCCAGATGTTTCAAATTCCTTCGGGTGCAGTGCAAAAATCTAGGTAAAAATGACAGAGCTTTGCAGTGAGCAAGTTCCAGGGTCTCACATGAAGAAGAACTATCTTTGTGAGAAATACGCAGAAGTTGCAAACCTGCCTTGTGCACTGCAGAAGTTTAACAGAAATAAAATCTTAACAACTGATAATTAGGCAAACTATAATGCTTCATGCCAACCTAGACAAAATATATTCCTGGGCATCCCGCAAATTCACAGTGAGTGCCATGCAAATACCTAATTTTGCAAAGCCATTGAGCACAGAATATCTGCATAAAATAAAAGTGATGCATCAAGATCTAGTTCTAAAAGCATTTTCCTCTCTCCTTGGTAAGTTCATTTTCTTGCACCAGAAAATAATTTTTACCTATAAATCTCTCCTTACTTATCCAGCTACATAGTTAAAGAAGACATAGCACAGATCTGAAACTCAGAAGTTCTGTAAGAACTATAATGTAAAGCAAAACTGATTTTGGTATTTATCTAAGAAAATTTTATATATTTTATATGTTTCTGAATAGTATAAGCTAATCGTCTACCTGCCATATAAATACATTGCAGTTATCTAGTGAACTGAAAGAACAGCTCAAAAAAAAACCAATAACAAAAAACCTTCAAAAAGTCACATGTAGGTTGGGATGGTGATTAGAATTTACTGTCTCAGAATGAAAAACATCACAATTATGGCTACTATCCTGTTAATAACATAAAGATATCACATAATTTTGAATTAAATATCTGTATTGAAGAGAAAACCAAAGCAAACAGAGAATATGCTTCAACATGCTTACTTGAGCCTCTGTAATTTTTACTACAAAACAGACATCTCCAAAGTAAAAAAAAAATTAAAAATCCCTGTGCCTCAGATCCAGCCATCACACATAAATTCAAAGGCTGAAAAACATTCATTTGAATAGCTGCTTTACAAGTGGCCAGTAAGGCACTTTGTGAAAATTACTGGTTTTCAAATGATATTTAAGTCTTACTTCGAGAGGAAAAACTCTTTCAAAGAATAATAGTGTTTTTTTTATTCTAGCTTCAATGGTCAGATTTCCATAATATGAACTGCTTGATAGTCACTTTCCCTTTAAATTATTTTTTAACCATACAGGCAGTCACATCTGATTTCTGATTCTCCTTACCTTACTTTTCCTTTCAATTACTTCAGTTCTTAATACGAACAATAAGAGTGCTCATTGCATGTCCTCTGTGGGACTCCTGGAACTTAGATACTCAATAGACAGGTGCATAGATAAGGATTCAAAGTCTTTGTTCCACTGTCCAGACAGAATATGTTTAATCTTTTTTCTACCTTTTCTATGCCATTTAAACTTTAACCTAGTAGTAACTTTTACTGCCTTGATTCACAATTCAAAGGTATGAAGATGAAAAGTCCTTGCCTTGGAACGTAGCTTGAAAACTTCATTCTTAGTCTGTATTTCTTTTGAACTTCTTCTTCTGTTTTTTTGTCTTCATTTTTTCCAGGGTGCCAACTTTACCACATAGGACTTTCCAAACCTAACAGCAGGGCTACCCAGAAGGAAGAAAAGTAGAGCAAATTTGACCAGAACCATCTCACTTAAGGGAAAATATTTAAATTGCTGACCAGGCGTGATTAAGAGGGTAACATGTTCAATTTTTCTCCCATCTTTTTAAATATGCCACAGGCTCTTACATATGACTGCAAACGCATATAAGAGAAAAAGACCTCATAGCATGAAACCACACAGTGTACAACACATCATGATAAATTGTACAGAAATAATATCATAGTAGCAAGTATAATATCAAATCAATGCATATGGATACTTAAAATTAGCCTGTCTTTGCAATAGCTGAGGTAGATTTAAGAGAATATTTGGTTCCTGTACAGATAAATATACAAATTTCTGGGAAATTTGAATCTTGAAGATACAAAGGAAACAAAAAGAACTTCCAGGGGCACAAGAGGTGGTCCTGCTGTATGTCAGCTTTACTCCCTAGTACAGCAAGCTGCTGTACAAGGAACCAAAGGCATGGGTGCTGGTCCTGATACCCTCCTCCAAACTGACTAGCCTCCAAAAGAAGGGCCAGACACCAACCAGCTAGTTCTGCCAGAGCTCCTATGTGAGGCCCCATCACAGTATTTCAAGGTTTGTATAAGAGCTATCCTATGAAATAAAAGGTTTCTTTGATTCTTAAAATGTGTTGCCTTTCACCTCTTTCTTGGTTTAAGGGAAAAAAAGTGAGAAATTACATATGATGCCCCTTTTCTGAACTGCTTTTCAAAGGTACTAACTGGAAGATCTCCCTTTTGTAGTTGCTTTAAGACCTTCTAACAAGACTGTCAGTCAGCTCTGAAAAGCAGCATTGCCTTCCCACTGCTAAAGAAAAACCTAGCAAGGCCAGGAGGAAGCTCTGCGCCTCTCGAGCATTGCTCCCTGGAGTCCAATTACCATACCATGCAGTCAGGCTAGGGGAAGAGCAGTGTGCAGTGCTGGGCATGGGGCTCACTCAGGTGACCACACAAAAATAAAACCAGCTTAATATAGTCAGAGCCAAAAGGTTGCACATTCCCTGGAATAAGACAACCTCCAGGGATGAAGATCCATTTTGGCTGTAGAATTTCCCGTGCCCTACAATGAAATCAAAGCCTGAGCAGGATTATTGTCAGCCATACATCCAAAAAATAAAACTTCATTTATTTACTTCATAAACAAAGATTTTAATGAGAACAAAACTGAAGAAGGTATCTGTGCATATCTACCACCTGATTATATCAGGAAATCATGTTCTATTCCCCCTCATTAAGGAATCGTCACCCAAGCTTTAAAAGGTATATTGTGACATCTAGCCCAATATTGCTTAGAATACTTACTAAAACTACTACTTTGAGAACCGTTTTAAAAGTCAGAGTACTTCTGAAAGTCAGTAAGGAGTTGATAAAGAAATTACAATTTCACTTCACAGAGCTAACTTCTCAATATAAATTAGGAGTTTATCTAAGTTAACTCTGTCTTCACTAAGAGCAGGTGATCAAAAGTATAAAGAAAAGGCACGAAAGATCTGGAACAATAAAAATCTGGAAGAAAGAACACTGCAAGAAGTCAGGCATACAACAAGTTTTGGACCCTGCAGTACTGCACGTTCAGGCACCCTCAAACCAGGCCTCTACCAGCTGACTGCTGACTGCTGACTCCTTTGTCCACCGCCACTTTCTTTGAAGAAAGGAAAGGAGCCTTGGGAATCTGTTTCAACCTCCTTTTTCTTGGACCTTGCTCTTCAAACACAGAACAGGCAAATGATGCTTGGTGAACTAGAGGGATTCCAAACACCTCTGGTATAATATTGCTGCTTTCACTGCATTTCCTAGCTCCTTCTCATTTTTCTCTTCTAAAATAGTACTAACAAAAAAAAAAAAAAAAGTAATTTGGATCAGAAATATCAAGAAATATCAAGAAATTAACAGAAGAATGAAAACAAGTGGTAAAAAACTGAGAGTTATCCATAAATGACAGTGGCACATTTCTTACTCGTGCATAGTTTGTTCTGAATTTCTAACTTTCAACTTGTTTGTCCCCACAAAGCAGTTATCTGTTATTTAAACTAATATACAGTCTGCACTCATACACAAATAGTGAGGCCTTAACATTTCTGTATCCAGCACTCATGACGCTATAACTTGAGTACTGTATTCAGTTTTGGGCCCTTCACTACGAGAAAGACACTGAGGTCCTGGTGCATGTCCAGAGAAGGGCAACAGAGCTGGTGAGGGGTCTGGAACACAAATCTTATGAGGAGCGACTGAGGAAACAGAAATCGCTCAATCTGGAGAAGAGAGGCTCAGGTGACCTTATAACTCTCTACATCTGCCTGAAGGGAGGTTGTGGTTGGCCTCTTCTCCCATGTAACTAGCAATAGGACTAGAGGGAATGGCCTCAAGTTGCACTAGGGCAGATTCAGGTTGGACATTGAGAAATACCTCTCCAAAAGAGTGGTGAGGCACTGGAACAGGCTGCCGTGGGAGGTGCTGGAGTCACCATCCCTGGAGGTGTTTGAGAAATGTTTAGACGCTGTACAGAGGCACATGGTTTAGCGGGGAAATACTGGTGATAGGTTGGACTGGATGATCTTGGAGGTCTTTTTCAGACAAGAAAATGTGGAATGTTCAAATGAATTCTGGAAAAAGTCTGCAGAGACATTCTCCCTACTGTAGGATGTATTTAAAGAAGTCCTGGCAGGTTTGAAGTTCTGTTATCTGTTTGATTCGTACCTCAAAAATGTTTTAGGTATGTTAAGCCTTCTCTTTCCTGCTTTTCCTGCATGATTTACAGGTGATACATTTTGAAATTTAAGACTTTAACAAAGACTTCTCTCTCAAATATTACCCAAAGATATACTTAGATATTTTATGCACAGATATGAGTCAAAGAAATCCACAAAAATCAGATTCTAAATCACTTATTCCCTTTGGCATGCTCAGTCTTCATTTTTGTTATGCTCCTGCTGGCACCAATCCTTTAATTCTCTAGCTGTCACACACTGCTCCACCACCACCTCAAATACTAATACAAAAGGAAAGCCTGTAACAGATAAACTTTACAGGAATTCTTCTCTTCATAAAGAAATAACACATGAAATAAACTCACTTTAACTTTATTCAGTTCATTTCGAATTATTTCTTTTTAAGCTGCTTACAGGGGAGAAGGAGAGTTTCCATATAAGACATTTTTTCTCTTATTTCTAAGTAGAGAAATTCTGCATATTTCTTCATGATCTGAATTGATCAAGTGAAACAGTCACTTCTAAAGTAACCATGAACATTATCGAAATTTTTAAAGGTATAAACAGAAATAACAACTTAAATCAAATATTCATTAAAAACCCTAATTCTAAAAGGATAATTATTTGTTTTTAGACTCAGACTTGTCTATTAGCCTATTCTCCTTCAGCTAAATGTGTTGTTAGTGCTCTTGAGACAATCAGAAATCACTGCATTAGAAATGCAAAAAAAAGTCAAATATATTTCATTGCAAGCGTTCATTAGATTAGAAGTGCTTCTTTTAACCTTCTTACAACAGTAAAAAAAGAAAATAGTCCTCGTTATTATATTTGCCTGCCTATTCATCCAAGTGCTCAGCACTAACTGTATCTCACACAACCATGATTGCCTTGAATAAGGAGTAAGTCTAAAGTGACAGTCAATAGATGGATTACTTAGTAAAGCAAGGATAGAAATATGTACCCTACAGCTTGTAAAACTGTCACCAGCAATATTGATTCTGCAGATTGCTTCCAACAGGTTAACATTCACTCCAGCCTCTTCTATGACTTTCTGCAGGTTTTGTTGCTACAGGCAATGCACTCACAAAACATCCCAGCTGGACCGGGCAAAACAGCTCTGCCCTGTTATCCTAATTCAGAGATAGATATTTAGCATCTTACAATCTGTCCTCAAAGGTACAACAGAATCACAGCTGCCTTGTAAGTTTACAACTATTACTGTGTTTTCTTATTACTGTAGCCTGTGCACCATGTTAGCACATAAGTAAGACAGAAGTGTTGCTTAGGGTTTAACATGTTAAGCACCAACAGATAGAGAAAAACAGAGATTGCCTCTACATTAAAAGTATCTTGCAAGACAGCCAGTCAGTGACCAACTTGATTTCTCAATCCATTTCTCCAAAACCACCTTTACAAAACCTGCATGATGTAAAAACAAAAACAAACAAAAAAAAAAAACCAAGAAACTGTACCTTAACCTCTGATTAAAACTGATTTACAATCCCTACACATGCAGCAGGATTGCTGCAGGTAGTTATGACACCACTTTCAAGGACAGTCACCCACCCACATTTACCAGCTTGCTGAAACGATGTTAAAAAGAGAGAGATGCCATTACAGAGGGCTGTGAAATAAGTTATCTAAAAGTGGCTGCAGATTTTGTAATGTTGACCCGGTTAAACTGGGAGAGAACTGTAAACCATCACTTTTTAATCTACTTGGGAGGAATCACTGATCTGAAAAATTACAGCACTTGAAAAGGAGGACAGCAAAAGGCACCATTTCTTTGGTGACCTATACATCACAAGCAGTTATAATTCTGTAGCATGTAAGATAACAACCAGACACAATATACCACAACTCATAGGCTGCAAATTGTGGGAAGGGTAAACAAAAGGAGATGCATACTGCCTTTATGCTTCCCCTGAGCATTTACAACTGTACACCAGCTACTGAAGCAGGCAGGACCTCTGCTTAAAGCTGTGATTCATTACATATATCTCTGTATCCTTAGTGAATGCTAAAACCAGGTGACACTGTTTTTGTCATCAGCTATGGTCACCATTCCTTACCAAAGGTTACTCACCTGTTGCAGCTGCACTTACGAGCATCACCAACATCACACGTCCACTCAGGTGATGTATATTTCATCATCACAGCTAACAAGACTGAGTCAGCGAGCAATTGCATACGCAGTCAGGTCCAGTATGAAGGGGAAATTTCCTTGACAAAAGCATCTCCTATCAGCAGGGCTCAGCAGTGGTGTGCTTTTTTTGGACAAGTTTCAGCTGTCTTTCCCTAACAGACTGAGTGCCAGCTGCAGAAGGCACAGTCCTCTGATTCACCCTACAGTCCAGTGTATCCCCACTCAGCTACTGCCCAGGTTTTGAATGGAGAAAGTAAAGCATAAAAGTCAAAGGCGAAGGTCATCTCTGTCTTGGGCAGCTTCTGATGGGGTGGCATTCAAATAAAGCATATGGAAAATTGTAGAACAGTTGGACAGAGGTGATAAACTGATGTCAGAAATTAAATTCCTCCACTACTACAGAATGATAGTCCCAAAGAACCCTGTTGACTGCTTTCTCTGAACCTAATGGAAGGCAGCAGCAGTTTTTATTCTCTTGGTTAACGTGATCAATGTGTTTAATGCTTGTTACACTTTATGAATTGTAGCTGCTCTTGGAGTTAAGCCAGACTGGTCAGTGTGAGTGAGTGCTAGAGGGCGATGGTTTGCTAAGATATTCACCAGCATTTTACAGACTACTTTAATTAAAGATACTGCTAAGCAAGGCCTTTGGATGAAAGATTTGATACAGCTGAAATAAAAGAGAAAAATACACAGAATTTGCATCTAGTTCAGGACAGCCCACAAAAGGTTTCTAGAACGTTTGGTTTTCTTAATTTCCAGCCTATTTTTCTGCAGGAAGCATTACTGATCATCTACTGATGGGATTTAGGTGACCTTTCAAGGCGAACTGATCTGTTAAAACAGTCTTCTGAATCCCTTGCATATTATAGGCATAGAAGCATATGTAATTAAACCTTTACTGCTTATAGAAACTGTCCAGAAACAAATGTTCTTTGCACACAGCATTCCCGTTGAGGTCAATGATCTCTTCCGAGGCCGAAACCGAGTGCCACCTAAATGAAGGTCCCAGCGTCCCTGGACCAGGCATTGGTCTGTGTTCACTTAAAAAAACATTCTCCGGGAGTCCCTCAGTGTATTAGCAGATGTCCTTTGCTACAGACATTAGTTTCAGTCTTTCATATCTCATAAGAGGGCAGCAGTTTCCCCACCGCAGCAAAGTGACAACAACATTAGTTCTTACACATTTGGTAAAGTCAAAACAACAGAACTAAAATTTGATTAGTAGATTTACATGGACGCCTTCCATTTAGTTCAGAGATACCTCCTCATCCTGAAGTTTTTAACCTCATAGCTTTTCTCTGCAAATCCCTATGATGGTTATTATTACTGCTTACTTTCCAACCACTTTTTAAATTAGAACAGGCCCCAGTATTTTTATCTGAAATACTCTGCTTCTCCACTAAACATGCTTCTACTGAGAGGATGTGCCAGCTGATTCACCAGCTTGAATCTAGTGATTTGTCCGGATCTTTGCACAACACTGCATATCCCAAAATCAAGACTGGGTGACGCTGCCTAAATGTGTGCTCAACAGTAAGAAAACAAAATATTCTTGTAGATAAGGATTTACACATACCATCTACCAATTTCCAGAATAAACCAAGGAAATTAATTACATCGAGGATCTATTCAGATGAGTAAGATGGTGCAGAAAAAAAAGATATATTCCTAGATGATGCATACAGAAAGCATTCCAGCTGTGCTTGGAACCATTTTTAGGCACAACTCAAAGCGTTAGCTGAATATACAAAGCCTGTTTTATCTTGGATGGCCAGAGTCTGCCAGACACCCCTGTCCAGCTGGGTTGGATGCAGCATTTGAAAGCCAAGGTGCTTCCCAGGAGCATAAGTCAGTGGCAGAAGCAAGCTCAACACTGATGACATCAGCCACAGCCTGAGAAGATCTTTTGGAGAAGACCACACAGCTTTAGCCCACTGCATTCCTCACATAAGGAATGCAAAGAAAGGATTTCCCAACTAGGGGAAAATTATACGGGTATGAAGCTCTACTACCACATTAGTGACAATGAGATTCCTGCAGAATAAAGAACATGTGCAGCAGCGTGCTCGGAAAGCTGTTGAAAGCTGTTGCACACATAAACAGAAGAACAAAAAGATCAGTCATCACCACCCTGCCCACAGCACACGCTGCCCACTACCACAGCAGCCTTTGGACAGAAACCTGATATCAGCCATTCCCCACAGCCATTCACAGGAGGAATTTCTGATTGCTAGAGAGCTGGCCTGAGCTGTATTTGAAGGCATTCAGTAGTGCAGTTCCCAAATGTTAGGAAATGAACATTTTTCTGGAAAAGTGAAAAGGTCAAACTTTCAATTTTACCAAGTATTAAATAAATCTATTTGCTAGGAACAATCATTCTGCCTCTTCACCAGTTAAGGAAAATTATACATCCTTACTTCTGCATTTCTAGCATACTAAAGGACAAATCTCACAAGCTTTTACCATCACTTCAGTAAGCTAGCGTTGTAACACCTGCCCTGCCTCCCTCCCATCCCAAAACCAGGGCATTAGATAGATCAGAAATCTGGATCATTTATTTAATCTGTAGCTGAAGCTCAGCTGCCTCAGTTGGGGATGAAGGATGCTCCATATCAGACTTAACACAGCTCTATCAGTCAATTGTATTAAGGCATAAAGCAACTGAAGTCACCCTAGCCCAGCAGTCTTTCTTGCCATTCACATCAGCAGCCCACAAGACCCGTGGGAAGGCATGTCAACAAAGCTCTAACAATCACTGTGCTCTGTTACATCAAATGACACAGCAAAAAGAAGCATGCTAAGAATCAAATACTTGATATCTCGTATCTAGTACCACACATATCCCCTCCAAACAGCTGACGTGATCTTTCCCTGCTTAGTTTCAGAAATTTAGTGGGATGTTGCTGTAACATGGTAGCATCAAAATCAATGTGGTTGGTTGGTTTGTTTTCCTGAAGGATAACCACAAATAACCAATACTGTTCAAGATTATTCTAAGACTGTCAGCTTTCATTTCAGAAGCTTGCATCTATAGGAGATTTTGTTAGTTGTGGGTTTTTTTTTCATCCAGTCTTCATCCTTTACCCATGTTTCATGTGGCCATGATCTGAAGTATTTAGGACAGAAAGACTTAATACATTTCTTTTCACTAATTAACAAGGAGAAGAAACTGCTACAATAGATTTTCTACTTGAAACAAGCAATTCTTTAAATCTAAGGTCTGTGGATGCAGTAGTGAGAATAAAGCTGATCTTAAAGAAATATTCTAAAACTTCTAGACTCCTTAAAGCATAAAACAATTAGAGATGAGAGAATACCAGAAGCATAGATAAAAAACACAGTGTAAAAGCTTAAGCAAAGAGGATGAAGAAAGGTAAAAGATCAAAACTAAGTCAACCTCAAAGAAGACACCTAAGATAAAGAATAGAAAATTTTAGATTTTATATAAGAGTTAGTAAATGTTCCTCTAAAGATATGTTTTGTAACTTTAAGGAAGGTTTGTTCATTTTACTAGAAGTCTTTGATGTAATACTACATCATTAAGGACCTTCAAGAGAATTACAGTAAAAGCTAATCTTCTCACTCAAAAAGTTAATCTACCATAATGTGTCCTTTAAAACTAATACAACTTCAGATCCCATTATAGAAGCTCAAAAAGACAGGAGTGAAAGTAACACTCCACAGCCTCTATTATAGGTTATACAAAGAATAAATAGGATGTTTAAACTTCCTAACTCCAATCAGCTTAAAAACATTGTAAGAACTTAACTAAACCAACTTCACAAGTGTCTATTAAAAGGACACTTTCAAATCCTAAGGAAACTAAGAAAACCACACAATAAGAACTAGTTCCATGCCATAAAAACTAAACTCAGCAGCAAAGGTGCTCCCTCTATATTTCCATTGCAAATGTCTGCAACTTCTGCCGGTGAGCTGCAGAATGCAAACAGAAAACGTAAATTGTTAAACAAAGCTCTGAATTACAAGTCCAGTTGTTTGGAATTTCATAAAGAAAAAGGTTCAGCTTTGCACTATGCAAATAACTATGCAGTCACTGTAAACAGAAGCAACCTAAACACTGCTTTAATTTCTACTAACAGCTATTTAACCTGATAATAAGGGCTAATAAGGCAGCTAAGGAAGAGTAAGACAAAGAAGAAGTGCTTATGCGCCAGCTTCACAGCCTTACACAAAGAGGAAAAACATGCAAAGTCCTGGGGTGTGTCCAGGGAAGGTCAGTGAAGCTTGTGAGGGGTCTGGAGCACAGATTTTATGAGGAGATACTGAGGGAACTGGGGTTGTCCAATCTGGAGAAGAGGAAGCACAGGGAAAACCTTGCAACTTCTACAGGTGCCCCAAAGGAGGCTGTGGTGAGGTGGGGATTGGTCTCTCTTCATGAATAACTAGCGATAGGAGGAGAGGGAACAGCCTTAAGTAGCACCAGGGAAGGTTCAGGTTGGATATTAGGAACAATTTATTCTCTGAGAGAGTGGTCTGGCACTGGAATGGGCTGCCCAGGGGGGTGTTTGAATCACCATCCCCAGAAGTGTTCAAGAAACATTTAGATGTTGTACTGAGCGACATGTTTCAGTGGGGAAACATTGGTGGAAGGTGGAAGGTCAGGCTAGATGAACTTAGAAGTCACTCAACCTTGGTAATTCTATGATTTTATTATTCTGTTATATGACTTCATACAAGAAGCTCCCCTGGTTGTTGCCCTGCCATGGTGCAGTCAATTCTTACTATGCAGTGTGATTCCTTGAGCTCTCATTATAAAGTCAAGCAATTTTGACATAATGTGTAATTCAGACGCAGACTGTCTTCCTCTGAAGATATGACAACACAGATAAACCTTCTGATGGAAGCCTATATTGTATTTCACTGCTCCTCTTCACAGTTCTTCTGCCTCTTCTGGAAAGCCAGACCCATGCTGCACCACATCATTAATTTACAGACACTACAGCAGTTTAAGGCTCATCCCCAAGCTCCTAGAGGCCAAGCAACCACCACTGCTAGGGGTCTATCAGAGGCTTTTCTAGCCGACTTTAAACAACACCAGCAAACAAAGCTCACCAATTTGAATTTGATAGTATTAGTCAGTATTTTCATCAGCCTTCATCAGATTGGTAGGCAAGAATGTCCAGAGCAGCAAGCTCAGAGAAGTCTTCTGCAGATTTTGAAAGGACTAGCTCAATGGGGAGCTCAATATCAGCCCTCACTGCACCCCTATGCCAGTCTGTAACACATTTCAGCAATGTTACAGATCACTTCCAACTCTAGATTGCTCAGAAGAGAATTAACAAGGAACCCAATGTTAGGCTAGCCTAAAAAATAGGAATAATGCTTAAAGATGCATAATGTTAAATATAAGTAATTTGTGATTATTGTTCATATTAAATCACTTTAATTCCAACGATGTCTCAAAATATCTTTTCTACCACTCTCAAAAGAGGAGAGGAACATTTTCCATTAGCTGGCAAATAGACACAAACACATACTAAATAAATCAATCAATAAATCAAAGTTGAAACATCTCCATGTACAAAAAAAGACAAGGATATACAATTAGAAGCATGGGCAACAGCTTCAAGGCTAGGAAGATCTTCCTAAGGCTTGTTCATACTGGCAATGCCTGAAAAAACAACAATCTGACAGTTAAAGTTTCATGGTCTCATTTAAGGTCTTGTAGAGAAACAAGCCAAATCTCCCAAAATATAATCCTTTACCATAATAAGGCACTCCAATCTCTGACCTGGATAGTAAGTTCAGTGGAATGGAAACTGACACCACGCAGTGCTTAGAACATCAGTGTAGCGGCAGCAACATTCATGATCTGTAAGCAATTTTTCTGAGAGCTTGAGAGACAAAAATGAGCATTCCCTGCCACAAAAGTTGCACACTGTATTCTAAATCATTTTCTATTGTGTAACAGGAGATACAAGCATACATTTTTTACTTAGTTTTGTCTACCTATATTATTCATTTAATTTTCAGTTCCCTTTTTATATGCTTAATGATTTTGAATGTTTTCACTGAACTGCTCACACATGTAGTAGAATCCAATGTAATAGGAAAAAAATAAAAATAAATTAAAAAGGTGTATTTGACAAAACCAGAATGACAGTGGCAACTCTATCTCAGCAGGAGGCCCTGCTGCCAGGTGCACAGCACCCAGCAAGTGGAAGCTCAGGGCACACACTGCAGGAAGGGCACTCTGGAGACCACGTGCCCCTGCTGCAGCCCAAGGGCTACTTACTCTTGCAGGAACCAGGCTACTTATAAAGAAGAGTAACTGGCTATAACCACATTATGTTTGTGCTTGGACCATGGGAAGAGTGGTTTTATTTGTCTGGGGGTTTTCAGGAAGGTCTGAATATCTGCTGCAGCAACAGTTATCACTGAAAATACATCGTTAGAAGATGTAGTAAAAGCTGCGTCTTACACAGTCACACATTAAAGTGAAAACAGGTTTGTTTTCTTTTTTTTATTGAACTCTAAACATAATCCCCACAAGTAACTGAGCTCTCTAAATTAAAAGGCTCTGGCTTTCCTCTCAGCCAGGAGTGTGTATCTGACTGGTGGCAGCTGCTGCAATGGTGTGCACATGTGCACACACACAAGTCAGTATGGTGGGGGGAAAAGAGCTCATAATTGGGTCCCACTGATTCAGCGTGTGAGCTTTTCCAACCTTGAGCAAGATCTCCACAGGAGACACCCACCACAGAGCCAGATCTGTGGACTTCTGTGCCACAGAAGTAGTGGTTCTTTGCTGCTTAACAGAACTCGGTGAGATTAAGATAAAATGCTTCCTCCCCACAGGGTTCTTTTAATAAAACAAGGATTTTGCATGTGACAATAGACTGTCAAACCATTTATTTCTTCTTGCTATTTCTTTTGGTAAATGAATAGAATTATTTTAGTTTTAAAAAACCTATGCTACTCATGAAAGCAATGAGTACACTGCAGTTAGATGGCAACTTCTTATATATTTGCAGTCAGTGAAAAAAACTTTTAGCTGAATATCTCTCCCATCACTAAAGAACACCAAGAAGACTGTCTTATTTTCACCCCACAGTTTCTTCTCAGCACTGCATGTAAATCTCCTGCTCACAACAGGATCACAATGTGTCCCATAGGAGAACCCAATAAGCAACATGGTATGCCATATTTCAGAAGAAAATTTACATGGTTTATAAAACAGCAGAAAAAGGCATCCCTACTCTGCAAGCAGTGACAACACACATCTCAGATGTCCTGGTGGGAGGAACAGAGGGAGCAGCTGGCCCAGGCACTGCAAGTGGGAGATCGTGCCTCCCTCAGTGTGACAGGACACCTCCGTGTCACCTGCAGCACCACCTTCAGGTTGTTGGAAGTCCAACAAGCCGAAGTGGTTCTGATAGACGACAGAATTAGGGAGCTCTAGCTTTAACAAGCCTTAGGAGAGACATGATGAGCTGTAAATACAGTTTGAAAAAGCAACCCTAACAAACGTCACTGTTGCTGCTGCATGTGAAACAACAAAGATTAGCTCTGAAGACAACTATCAAAAGCAACTACAGCCACTGGTAAAACTCATGCCTTCACAAAACAACCAGAATTTAAATTCCTGGCCTATACTGTTTGCATTATAGGGGTGAAAATAAATAAATCCGTAGTCACAAAGCATACACAGGGCATGAACAACAACAGAACCAAAATCACTCCAATATGATCGACATCTCAAGTTACAAAATGTACTTTGTATCAGCAATGTTACCATTACCCCAGCCTCCCCCACCCACGGTTACTATGTTGCCTATTTAAAACACAGAGCGGTATTTCTAGTTTGTTACAGTTCACTTGCTTTCAGAAAGTGTATATTTTACAAGAAACCTTATTAAAACAATACAAATAGTGACACTTCTGTTTCTCTGTTATCATGAAAAACAGCTAATTGCACAGCCTTGCTATTCAGGAATTTATACTATGCTCATCTCTGCGAATCTTAACATTTCAGCGTCAAACAACACAGATTTGTAACCAGTTGCATGGCAATATGAAAAGAGCAAAGAATTAGCTTGAAGATATATTTTGACCCAAAAAATGGCAACTTCCTACTTTAACAACACTCTACACTGAATATATTGCTTTAATTTGTACTATTTTTGTGTGCATTACTTTAAAAAATGGAAAAATTCTCACAAAGAGAAAGATGATAGCATTTCTCAAAAAAGAAAAATCACCTCACATTAAGAATAGGGAAACTACTTTATGGAACTGAAGAGTGCCACGGAATACATATTATCATCAGAGCTTACCATCTATTAAATTAGCCTGAATTTAATGCAGGCACTGTAATAATAAGACAGCTTACCTACTCAGCTAACATGAGAATGATACCAACGGAATTTCCTAGACAACCTGGACACATAAAATATATTGTAGAGGCTGTTTCACAGTGAGGTCACCTAGAACTGAAGCCTGATGAACTAATTTTGCTAGGAGATTTCAGCGCTCTAGTTTACAGAGGACTGTGTCACATGAGAACATCTCCTGGGAAACTTGGCCTTAGGAAAGAGAATGTCAGTAGGTGAAGATTGCTAAAGCTGTGCAACTCAAGGCAACACGCTGACAGCATAAACTGTTAGTGAAGCATACTTGGAACAATCCATATTAGGAAAAAAAAGACCTAAAAAGGGTATGGTGTTGGCATACCAACATTGGCTTTTGTCAACTTTTAACATGCCAGCACATACCATAAAGGTGGGCTAACTACTAATGAGTAGTTTTAGAAACACCCAGGGCGCTGGTGTTAAGCACTATGACTGGGACAACATGAAGACTTTTAAGAATGGCTCCAGAAAGTCAGTATGCAAAAATGAAAGAAAAAAAAGAGGGGTAGGGGCTGGGGAGGGAACCGGAGTGGGGAGCAAAAGTAAGCAAGCAAACACAAACACACACACAAACACACACACAAACACACACACAAACACACACACAAACACACACACAAACACACACACAAACACACACACAAACACACACACAAACACACACACACCAGCTCATTTTAGTTGTTAGAGGACACTTTTAAAAGTCATAGCAAAAAAAAAAATATATATAGAAAAACTGTAGGACATACCTTAGGAAAAAAAAGTCTGACAGAATCAGTAGGGGATGCCTGTAACTAATGAGAAAATGCAGGCGAGCTAGAGAGGCAGATCAGGTCAGAAATGCCAGATATGATGGAAGAACTGTATGATGTGACAGTGGAGGCCCTGGAGACAACAGACAAAGACAGAAAAAAAGCAGAGAAAGACACAGCTCAAGAGATGGTGCTGAGAGAGAAAAGAGCAGGTTTTCTTGCAGAGAGAGGGAGGGGGAAAAAAATCTGAGGACTCGAGGAGAGCCAATATATAAGAACCCAAAACTGTTTGCCAAGCCTATTTACACTGATTTAATCATGCAGAGTTGACAGATCTCAAACTAGGAGCATAGTGGGGAGGGAACACTGAAGATAAGAACAGGCAAGAAGACGGACGGTAGATTGCTTAAGTTTTTGAAAGCACTTTTGCTAAAGCAGTTTTAAAGAAAGGTGGCCACCATATGCAGCAGAGATCTTGTGAAGGATGAAAGGAAGAAAGAGAGAAGCTACAGATCATGCTGATGCCAAACAGACAATGAACATGGAGAAAGCAGCCTCTTTCTAGGAAAAGCTAGAGAAAACACTAAACCCAAAAGAGAGGGATAAGAAAGGCCACCCAAGAATATGAGGAATCAAAGTACTAAAGAACAGCAGATTAGAGGACAGAAAAGCGACTGTAGATCAGTGGTCAGAAGCAGAGAAATCCTACTTTATAAACCTGAAGGGCAAACAGGCAATACAAGACCAGGTGAGAAAAAAAAAAAGAAAAGAAAAACAAAGACTGTACTACAAGGAAATGAAAGTAGCATTAAGATTGTTCACAAAAAAATCTCTACCAAGTGTTAGAATGGTAATTAATTATAGAGTTATTTAAAACAAAATTAAAATGTATTGGTAATCCAATACAGTTAGAAGGCTGATCAACATTATCATCAGGACAAGGAAAGCAATATTTGGTTGAATCTCTACCTATTTATTTACTTTTCAGTGGGGAAGCCCCAAACATTCAGCTTGTCCCCTCGGCTTCAAACACAGTTTTCCTCGTGGACAGAAAAGCATGCCAGCAGAAATCAATTTA
The DNA here is from genome assembly GCF_023343835.1 of Lagopus muta. Lineage (NCBI taxonomy): Eukaryota > Metazoa > Chordata > Aves > Galliformes > Phasianidae > Lagopus > Lagopus muta. Next base: position 12,915,738 of record NC_064444.1, read on the forward strand.
AACAGCACCAAGACGAAGATTAGAATAGGGGATGCAGATAGCATTGCTTCTCACTGCACTTTTCAGTACCGAACACGGTTGTTTACCCAGCACTGGGACGACCGGGTACAGAGCAGCGCTCCTTACCACACCGCCTCCGAACCAGGGCCGCCCGGCTCACTCCTCGCGCGCCGCCCCCCTCAGCTGCACTCTGCCTCCTCTCCTCACCCAGCAGCCATCGCCGCCATCTTTCAGATCCCTCCTTGCCTTCACGTCTTTCCTTATGGTTGGGCTAGCTCATCTTAGTGGTCTGTTCCAATTTTAGCGATTCTCTGAGCTCGTTCTAGTGGCAGCTTTCTTTTGCACACGTGATTATTTTCAACGCCTCGTCTTGCTAGGCGCTTTCCTACAAAACGTCTCTTCAAGAACGAGAACCGCACGTTAAAATACGTATTATGCCAAAATCGTTCATCGAATCCTCATCTGTCGGGTGAAACCAACGTAAGGTACGAGAGGACCGAGCGTCCGCCATCCCGCAGCAGCCTCTGCTCAACGTGAGGGAAGGCGCGAGGCGAGGCCGCAGCAACGGCCGTTTCCTTCGCCCGCCCTGCAGGCGCCACAGCCGCGCGGGCGGCCCCGCTGCCGCTGGGAGCGCTGTAGGGCACGAGCGCTCCGCCGGCGCGAGCCGCTTCCCGCCTCCCCCAGCCGCGGCTATGGCGACGCCCGGCGCCCCGAGGGAGCTGGCTACAGGCGGCCCGCCGTGCCTTCCTGCCCACCGCTCCTCAGGCCCACGCTCACCTCCTCTGTCAGAGCCAGGCATCCCCCGTCGCCCAGGGAGAGCCACGTGCCGCCTTCAGCCTCGGCTGTGCCCACGCAGGGCTGCCAGAGGAGAAGAGCGCAGTGACCGCTCACCTGGATGCCCGTCGCAGAGCGTCAGGAAGCGAGCTCAGGAAATGACTCCACAGGCACCTGTGTCCCAGCCGGCACGGGGCCTCAGGCTCGGGGGCCAGCAGCCTGTCACCCAGTAACCTTTCCTTTCGTGAGTTTGCCTTTGTCCCTCGGTTTCACATTTATTTTCCTCACGTGAAATGTCACACTTTCTATTACCCTTAGCTCAGCATTAGAGCTCTATGGAATGCATTTTCCTTTCTGGACTTGTCCAACGTAAGCTCCTATTCTTCAGATCTCTTTTTCTTCCTCTGATCATTAAAAAGAAAACATCACAAGTAAGCTAATATTTTTTGATCCATCCAAATCCTTAAAAGCTGTGGTAAATCCTCACATCATGGAAGAGGGTGAGAATTAGACCTCGAGTACCTCAAGAAATCAGATGTATGATTACATCCTTTGCAGTGCTGTGCTCCACATAAGCCTGTCAGGTCTGCATGCACTACTTCTGCCGACTTCAGTGGGAATTGCACATACGAAACTAACAGAATAATCAGGCCCTGAAAATTTAAGCTTGTGTCCCCAAGCATAGCTACTGCATTTTTAACTGATTCAGCGTGAGATGCATCTGTGACCCTAGAGCAAAAGCAACAGCTGGGAGTATGTGCTGGCACCCAGAAAGCTAGTGCTGTCTTTCCACATGGGATACACACAGTCTCCAACCTGCCCTGCTCGTATTTAAAAAGCAAACTTAGACATAATATAAAGGAAGTGTGTTTCTGTTACCATGACATCGAGCAAGAAAATAAACATTTCTCTCCCTAGAAGATGCAATACAAGGTAACAGAGCATTTTAGCCAGTCCAATGGCAGAAGGCAGAGCCATCATAGCAGAGTACAGAAGACAAATGAAAAGATTGGTTTTAATAGCTTGAAACGAAAGAGGAAAATATTGAAATATTTTGCATACAGGAAAGCTCTGGATACATTTTTTTTTCTAACCATTAGGGAAGCACTACTTTTCTTTTCATCTTTTATTTTTGAAAAGCTGCTTTTTTTTTTTTTTTCCAGAATTCTCCAACTAAAGGAGAATTATTAATTATTATTATTAATTATTATTATATTATTATTAATATTATTAATATTATTATAATTATTAATTATTATTATAAATTTTACTAGCTGTAAAACTCAAACAAAAAAAAAAAAAAACAAATTAAACAGGAAAAAACAATTCAAATTAAAGCAAAGGGAGTTTATTCATTATCAGTAAGATCTTTTCTTCCTGAAAAAGGTATGTATCCAAGTATTTCATACCTGGTATTGGTTCAGTTTCCCAGTTTCTCAAATTCAATTTGATTAGACACTCAGGAAAGTAAGATGTTTTGCAGATAATCTAATCAGAAATCAGATATTTAAAAGTAAACACACAATTAGTATTATACAATCATACAGAAGTTGGCGAAAATAAAATACAACTAATTATCACAAGAAGAGACAAAATAATAAAAGTAATTCAGATGCACACTGTAAATGAAGGATTCATACATCATGGTCTCTTTTGTTAAAGCAGATGAGATAGTCATTGATTTGATATTCAAATTCCAGTCTTTATTTCTTTTCTTTAAGACCTCTTTGTAACACCTAGTCAGGTAACTTCCAGAGATAATTGTGTAGAAATCAATATAGGAGTTACACAGAGTTCTGAGCTCAAAAACATTGCTGAATTTACATGTCTCTCTCCTCCGGACAGCAAAGAAGTCCTAATTCAATTTGTGTAACTTTGATGATCTGACCTTGCACTGGCACATTACTCAAATTATGTAAGAAATCCAATTTTATATTATTTCAACTTTGGTCTGAAATAACTTGTCTTTCAAAAAAATATGTGAGAAGTTCTTTCTTTCAGTAGGGTACACCAGTAGAATTCATATACTTACATGTTTATTGTGTCTGAGTGCTTCTTTGCCCTCATTTGACAAAATAGCAAACCTGCCTAGTGCATACAGAAGTCTCACACATTATTTTCTGCAAGTCTGTTCCCAGCCCAATTCTAGGAAGTAGAAAATCTTGACCACCCAACTCAATATTAATTGTTTATTTTGTAAAGTTGTCCATTTTAGAGCTGAATTAGTGAAATGCAGCTTAACCAGAGGCTCGGACTGGGCTGCCATTTTGACATTCTCATCAGGGAAATGATGCTGTAAACACCCATACTTGATTCACATGCATGGTCTCTTGGTTGCCTACAGTAATGCCCATCTGTTCCGATGGCATTATGCCCACTCAAGTTGCTCAAGGGAATACATGCTGGGCAGTGATTGGCTTAGGTAAGTATTCTTCAAACTGGGTCGGTGTCGACCTCCTTTTGGGAAGGCCCAAGGGGAAAAGAAAACAAAAAGAATTTTCATTTTTTATTTTAATGGATTATTTTCATTTAACATTCAGCAAAAACACCACCGTCTATAAAACATTCAGTAGATTGTTTTACTGATTTCTTGGTACCTATGACCCCAGCAAGGAAAAATAAATTAAACTGTATTCTCATTTTTTAAATAAATGAGTTCAACCTGTTATAAAGTCACAGCCCATGTAACATTAAGACCATCTCATTTACAGAAAAGAAACCTGTCTCAGCAGGCATTATCACATTCTGACAATTGAACTAATTTATTTTTTGTTGGTGAACATTGGTCAACACTCGAATGTCTGAATTCGTGGGTATTCTTGACTAGAATTCTGTGGGGAGAGCACTGGGCAATATTGTGTCCCAAATATTTAGTCAGATCAAATATCCGTTTGATATTACCATACAACAACATAATTCCAAAACAAAAACCAAGCACGCACACAGATACAGATGCTCGATGTGCAGTATCATTAAAGGATTATTGGAATGATTTTCAAATATAGCCTTTTACTTCTACAAAGCCAAAGAACTTTAGCAAAGTGCATTGCACAGTGAAGTCATTGTCTGCAACATTGCTTTTTCAAACAAAAGGGGGGGCACGCGCCTCTTTCTCCCTGCAAATAAACCATGTTTTCTTTCTTTTTTTATTTTAATAGAAAGCTACCATTATTACGAAAAGAAAAAAAAAAGAAAAGATGAAAATAACCCCACTCCTTTTCATTTGGGAGACAAAAGCCTTTCAGTGCTGCGTCCATGCGCTCAGACTACTGTTTTGACACTGTGTCAAGATGCTCCCGCTCTGCTCCAGGTCTCAGATCACAGTTGGAGAGTCTTGATACAGTGTTGAATCAGTAGTGTCAGCAAGTCTCAGAGCAGAGTCAAAGAGCTCAATGTAGCCTCAGAGCAGGTACAGTCAAGAGAGACCTTTCCCCTAAAGTGAAGCAGGGAGAGGGCTGAGGGCAGGAGGGTATTCTGATTTTCTTAATTGTTTGTTTTAATGCGTTTTGACCCAGCTGCACCAGACTCATAATTTTAATTACTAGTCCTTCTTGCACAGAGGTATCAGAACTAGCTCTCTCCCAGCCCTGAAGAGCTGCTAAAAACCAGCATGGAATAATGTTAATATTTTCTTGAAAGAGCAAAAGCAAGCCTAGGCAGAGTGACTGAGGAACTGCACTTTGTCTGAGCAGCTGGCACTGCAGCTAACAAGGCAAACTTTGGCAGCACCACGTTCTGCTGTACCTCCCTGGAGAAAACCCTGAGGAGTCTGTGCACTGGGACCCTGCTTACCTGCTGGTGTGTGACCTACTGCTGCTGCAAAGCCCAGTAGGCAGCATCAGTGGATCTGTGGTGTACTCCTTTGTGCCTGCTTCCAATACCTGCAGGCCACGGCCCCGGGGCCCCAGCATCGACCGGAACCTTTTGCAGTTTCATCAGGGCCACAGTTTGCCTTACTCAAAGCAGAGCAGAGTGACACATCTGCTCTTATAGCACAGCAATGCTGTGCACAGTCAGCACAGCGCAAGCGGTGTGGTCATGCCAAGCCTTGGTGAGGCGGTCAGCAAGGATCTCACACAGTACTGCACACTGACAGGGTGAGGACAGGGACACATGGACAGGCACTGTCTTGAGGTGGAAGTCTAGAGATACAGCAGTGGGAATCTTGATGCAATGAGGGACATCAGTTTGGTAAGGAGGCTGAAGAGGCCTGCTAGATTATAAGACAATTTTGTAGAGAAATACTAATGAAAATAAAATCAAAGTACATTAAGGACTGAATATGAGAACTGCTCCTGGGCACAGATGCCATGACTTCAAGCAGTGCTGCCAGAAGACCCATCTCTGGGAGGACTGAGGGGTGTGTAACAGCAGCAGCCTGCAAGGGACTGAATGCCAAGCACATCCCATTGGGTTTTGGGCAAGAAGGATGTCAGTGCCTAAGACGACATTTGAGGAATGAGAAACAATCAGGGTTTCAAACAAAAAATAACCCCTCTTAAGAGGCAAGATTAGAAAACCTAAATAGGTCAAAGTCATTTTTTCTGTAGCTTCACATCTGAATATGTAATCCAGTCTTTTTTTTCATGCTAACACCAGGGGGAAAAGAGATCAATGTACACAATTTAGGTTAAATGACCTAAATGACCACTGCAGGGCGGGATGCATGCATCCTGTTCACAGTTGAACCAAATTTATCTCTGATGTAAATGCAGTGGTTTCACCAGACTTTTAGCAAGGATACATTTACGTATTCCTGTGGTCAATCATCTCCTCAGTAACTCATTGCTTATGCAGATGCAAGCCACCCACACACAAAGACATTTTTAATTTCTCATTAATTACTTCTTCCTCCTAATTATTGTGCTACTTATGTAATATATTATTAAGGCTGTTAAAATATGCAAAAAACAAAAACTCAGAAACAAAAAATACTCAAGATTGCAGGCATTAACACAATTCTAATGCCATGGGTGTCAAATTCTGCTTTTGAAAGCTGTGTAACAAAAAGTACAGACTGTGAGTTAAGTGAGAAACAGCAAAATGAGAGCAGGGCACAGGGACATATCTCCCTATAGAAAGCTGAGGCCCAGTCAATGTCTGCTGAGCTCTCTAAGATTCTTGGAGATATTATTTAAGTTAGAAAGTGTTTCCGTTTAAAACAAACAAAACTCACTGGCTTTTTGGGTGACTTTCTTGCAGGCACTTTCCCAGCTAGCAGATGAGGCTTTCCTTTCTCACGGGCTGCAGAGGAGCACCCTAACTTGCCACAACCATTTGCCTGCACTCATCACAAGATCTGCCCCACCACTCTCCCAGCTGTTTCTGGAGGTGAGACAGAAATTAAAAACTGTACAACCCAGGCGCAAATTAAGACCTGTACTGGCGGAAGCCTGGTGGAAATCTCAGAACAGAATGAATTATGTATTTGTACACTTAAGATTTCCCTGCCTTCGTTGCAGCATGGGGTCTGAACTCTGCTTTCTTCCCTGCACTTTATTACATGGTTAGAAGTCCCGCAGTAGGAAACTTGCGGTTTGAATTTTGAAGCACCTATAGTGTCATACTTTTTATTTTAATATTTGTCACCAACAGTGCCGACAGATAAAAAGTGCTGGCTCCCCACAGCATGAGATGTGGGATTTTCAATAGAGCTACACAATTGCTTTTGCTAAGTGCTTGCCGGGCTCACAATGCCAAATCCCTCAAATTGCTGCGTTCAGGCCACTTTGTGGTGCTGTATGTACCAAGGCAAGTGGTATTTAAAAAGTTGGTTGCTTACAGGAGAGACATACGTCTAAACATTTTTCCCATGCTAAGCACTTGTCTGAAGATACTGTTACAACTCAATTCAATAATGTTATTACTTAACAAATGCTCAGAACTTTTCATGTCACTATCAAGTTATGTTACGTATTGAATAGAGTTTTAGTAAGAAAATCTGTTAACCCAGCTCCAAGTTTTCTCACAAAGGAAGTCCTAGAAACAGTATTTATGTACATCATCATAGTATTTATATATTACCACTTTATCTAGCTTTTCAGTCTTTTATTTGTTTTTAACCTTAATTTATAGGAACGTCACTGTTCATATGCCAGCCTCATATCAGTGTTATGGTGTAAATTATTTAATGTGTGCAGTAATGCTAAAACATGTAATGGTGTAACCTGAGGTATCAGGGGAGACTTTTGTATCTCCTGTCTTATTCACAGGTCAATTAAGAAACTGATTAAGCCCAAAAAGTCTGTGATGATAATTGTTGGAAATAGACTGGGATGATAATTGGTTTAATGACTGCTAAAGGAGTCACTGGGATGTGTGTCTCTCAAGGAGCCTGAATGGCACTTAAAGAGGTAGACTCATCCTGGGTGTTGGTTGTTGACTTTAATGGTATTACTCCAAAATCTGATATGGATCAACTTGCAAAATATTGCAGATGAGACAAATAATTTTAAAAAGAAATCTCCGCTAAGCTTTGGTGTCTCTCTTGAACTGCCATATTCAGTAACTCCTCCAGTACAAATTCTGCCTTTACAACTTGAAGTAGCTCTATAAGGTAGGAATTCACTGAGGGTTTTATATTTTTATGCATTTTTTCTAGCATAGCAGGAAACAAATTCTATATAATAACTAGAAAATGTAGGCCGAGACCATCCTCTGCACAGGAAATTTCACTCAGAGGGTTGGACACCCAGTGAGGTCCTATTCACAGACTTCTCTTTGTATTTTTCTGTCTGGAGCCAAAGAAGGGGATTCATGCCAAAACCCTGCAGGATATGGAAATCTATCGCCTGTTCTGTGCTTCTACATGTCTTTCAAAGTGGCTTCTGATTTGGGGAGCCCTAAATTAAGAACCATGGGCTTGGGGTTTTTAGATTTTTTTTTTTTTTTTAATAAGTACTCAAAACCTGCAGCTTCAATTCAAATAGCAGTCAGAAACATTCAATACCTTTGAAAAACCCCTGACATTTCATTCCTCATGCTGAGGACCCAGAACAGCAAAAATTTAGACCAAAATGATTTCTCCAGGCTAGTCAGTATTAGAGAATGTTGCAGAAGTCAGAAAACCCTTGTTGCTGGTTCTCAGTCCACACACACTGCCAAGGCTTGGAAAGGCTATAAGGTTATAAATCTTTCAGTGAAAAACAATTCCTGCTTCATGCCATCAACATCACCTGAAGACATCTGCATAGCGCATCTCTAGAGGAGGCTCCCATTGCTAAACCTACGCTGAAGAATAAGGAGAAACTTGCATTCAGTTTGAAAGACATTAATGAGTCTCTCTTGGATACAAAATATTTGTTCAACACCCTTATGGGCAAAGCAGCACACAGTTGAAAGGAGAGCTCTGGCAAAATACTGTGCACCAATAGGTTTCAGAAAAGGATCAACACGCAGCTCTGCAAAGGAGTCAGTTTTTCAGGTCCAGTTTGCAGTTCTGGTACTTTAACACATCCATTTGCCCTGAATATATAGTTTTCAGCACCTATTTCTGTTTGTTTCAGTGGGGTTTCATATGCTGTGGCAGTATTCCAGATCCTTCACTGCTCTCTTTTCTCATTTTGTTTTCTATTCTCAATAATATTTTCCAAAAGAAAAAGTTAAAAAAGAAAAAAAAAAAAAAGTCTTTGAGTTCTCCTCTCCAGATTTCTCACACCAAAAATATTTGGTTTTTTCCTCTTTCCCTAAGCTTGTTGCATCATTGAGCTAATGATCCACAGTCAAGCTATCCACTATTATTAAATTATCTAAGGCTCTGATCCTAGTGTGCCTTATAGATGTGAACATTTAACTCCTTGAAGTCAAGGCAAACAGTTGTATACATATTTATAGTGCAATATGAAAGGTGCAGATTTCTGACAACACCCAGAAAGCAAAGAAGATTGGTCTATTGTTTGATGTAATGTATCTACAACTGGAATTACCCTGCAGAATGGATATGGGAAAGTTTGAAGGAGGGAAACACAGAAAAGGCATGAAGAAAGATTTGGAATTCAAAAAAAAAGAATCTCATCACAGATGAGAAATACACATGGCAAAAGGCTATCACCACAACTGTGGACTTACCTGGTAACTGAATCAGCCTGTGCAAACCTACAACAGCCAGGATGTGGCTTTTGCTCAGCAGAGAGCCTCATGGCACTCCTTTGCCCAGTCCCTCCCTATGCTTGCACTTCAGTGTGCTTTCGGCTTCAATGCTGAAACCACTGTGAAAGATGGGGAGATTTATTTAAACACAGCTGCTCTTGGCATTGTCAGAGATAATATCAGGCCAATTAGGGAGAGGGAGGCAAAACTAAACAACTCATACAGTGCCTCCACTGGTCCTAGGAGGGATTGCCCACCTTATTCTTTTCATTTGTCCACTTCTTTTTCACTACTTGTACAATAGACCTCATTCTGCTTTCAGTTTTCATTCTGCTTTCCAATCTATTCAATCAATTGAATAGTTTAGCATTAAGGACATACATTGTAATTAAAGATACCACCTATTTGCCAGGGATTGTGTGAGTCTTCATCATCTTCTAAGCCATGAGAACCCTCATGAAGAAGAATGTTTCTGGATCCTACTTTGGTAGAAACTCTTGTAGTTTCACATTAGCAATCCACATTGTTTCTGCTACATGAGGCTAACGGAAGAACCCGACCGTTTTTTAGTACCATTATGAAAGCATTAACTGAACTCACTTCCAGAACTTCCCTCTCTGTGGCAGGGTTGCACCGAGATATGCTGTGAATAAACCAGAAAAGGTACAGTAGAACCCGTACCTTTCACAAATAGCATGTATATTTTATAGCTGTCATGCATAGAAGCCAATTTCTTGAGGAGTAGTGCCTATAAATTGCAACTGGAAGAGGATGCATTTATTTATTGCACTGACTTCAACTGGGGAAAAAATGTTCTGTCTCCCTCTCCTTTAAATTACAGAAGAGTCCAGCACCTCAGAGACACAGCTTTGGCACTCACAGTTTGGAGGCTTGTTTGCTCACTCATTTATTGCTGGAGAAGGATCATGCTAGGGGCCTCACTAACTCTTCCAGACACATGAAATGCAAGATTCAGATATATAAACTAACATATTTTACATTTTAGTTCAAAGGAGGATTTAAGTCAGTACTAAAAGATTTCAGGGCTAAAGATTTTTTTTTTTTTTGAAAGGCAGTGCCTCTTTCAGCAGAATCTCTCACCCATGGAGCAGATACCTGCAATCTTTTTGCTCCCCAGTCTGTTCTTCCTGAGGATATTGTCTGTGCTGAATATGGCTTTAAACAGCAGTTCTCACATAGGAACATTAGGAGAAGTGAAATATCAAAAACCAAAGTCCTTACATCCATCCATAATTCAGCTAAAACTCTGCATTTCCTTCCTGCACCGCCTTTGCTGGAACAAGTTGACACCATTGCACTTCACATACGGAAAAAAAAAAAGCAAAAATACTTTCATGACAGTTCTTTACCTAGGGCCTTTACAAAGGGTGTTTGACACCCTTACAGCCGTTCCAACTGGATAAAGGGGCATTTGTCACAGGGCAGCTTGCAAAATCCTCATGGACATGGCACAGAAATCCTAACAAATCAGGTAGGATCTGTGGGGTGAGCGATGGCCTCACTTGCAGCCTGCCCTGAGAGTCAGCTCAGCTCACTGCTGCATCGAAAAACCAACCCAGCCCCTCCTCCTCCCAAACAAAATAAAATAAAAGTTTTGTTTCACAATACAGAGAGCCCCAAGCAGTCTCTCAGCGTGGCTCATGGCCACGAGCGAGCACCGCCTCGTGCTTTGCTCACCCCGAGCAGCCTGAGGGCTTCTCCTCAGGGCTGCGGGCCAGGTCATCGGTGCTGCATGGCGCAGCGGCCGCCTGCCGCGGGGACGCAGATGGCCGGGGACAGCAGGAGGAGGGGACAGCAGGAGAGCAGCGGGGCGGCACGTCACCGGCTTGGGAGGCAGCGAGCAACGGGGGCAGACAAAGCCGCCGAGCCACGCGGTGCTGCGGACCTGCGTGCTCCTCCACCGGGAGCTCCCGGCTGCAGGCCTGCTCCCTGCCCGTGCCCCGAGGAGGGACTGGACCCCTGCATGAGGCCCCTCTGCTCCAGCACCCACTGAACGCTTTCGTGCTTTTCCTAAGAAAAAGTACCCTGACACAGTCAAATTGCGGCTCGTTATTAAGGCAGTGAAGACTGTTAGTAGTCTTGGGGGTGATGCAATCATTACCTCATCTTTCTCTTGGAACGCTCAATGTTGTTCCTTTGGATACTTCACCTACACAGGCAGTCTTTCTCCTTCACCCTTGCACCTCACCTGCTAAGCTTCAAGAAATACCAATTATTCACAGATAAATAGATAAAAGACAAGCAGTGGCTGCCGTTTGCCAGAAGGGTATCTTAAAGAGATGAGTATCATAGCAGTTTTATAGATGCAAGTAAAAAACAAACAGCTTCGAGAGGCAAAAGGGGGAAGAAAAGAGACAAAGTGATGAGGAAAAAGCAATGCTGCCATCAGCTCTGATGTTCTCCTGTCCGAGACCCTCCTGGAGCAGCACAGTACAGGAGCTGCTCCAACTCCCCAGCGCTGCTCGAGCCTCAGACTTCTTGAGACCGTGCACATGAATTGTGCAGCAAATGTAGTTTCCTCTATTTGCAAGCTGCAAATGTAAGACTTCCATTGGACAAGAAGGAAATTGCACTCGCATGTTTGGGAGTTTTATAAAGGTGGCTCCCCAAAACAAAAATCCCTTGCACTTGCTGGGCAAAGAAGGAGGAGAAGGATGAGGAAAAAGATTTGGTTTGATCTGAAGAGCAAGGCTGTATATTTAGCATGAGATTCTGTGAGCACTGGAGCTACCTTCCTGTGGATGGATGAGGTCTAATGCCTTGAGACTACTGTGCAGCAAGGGAGGAACACCAGCTGAAGTCCAGCAACTGCTGCAGCTCCTTTCACACAGCTTTCTAGATCACGCGTGTCTGTTGTTCTCCCGTGTTTTCTTCCAAGATGGCACTTACGAAGTGTTCCTCTTGCTTTGGCTAAGTACTGTCAGAAAGCTGTAGGAATACAGTACCCACAAGACCACCACATCTTTCTCAAACACAGCTACAACTGGTGAGTTGTTCTGTGGTGGTTGAGAAGGAATTGCATAAACTCTCTACTTTAGGATGTGGGCCAAAATGTGAACACTGCTTACTCAGAGCAGGGAAAGAACCTTCACTGCCTGTGCCAGAGAGAGTGACTTTCACATTCTAAAGGCCCAATAAACACACACATCAGAAAATGGTCTGCTCTAAGACAGTGGGTTGGTCAGAGTGAGATGCACATTTGGGACACTGGGACACACAGATTCACTTCAGTGGAATCAGCTCCTAAGGGGTGGATTTTCCAGTAACACCTGTGGTTAGCAGGAAGTTTGTTGAAAGGGCAGCCCTTTGCCTCTATCGTGCCTCAGGTTTTCTGCTGCTTTCCCACCAGCTCCCTCATCCACCACCCCAGGACTGGGGACATGGAGGACTCAGGATGGGGTATTTTCTACTCAGGTCATTTTTCCTTCATATTTCCTCTGAGCTCAGTGGGCTGACCGTTCCCTGTCCTTCCAAAGATGCTCCAACATGAAATGACACATCACTCCCTCCCTCAGATGTTTCCCAAACTTCTTTTATTACCCCTTCTTCTGGAAGCATGGACTAAAGCACTTGCTTTTCCAAAGCTCTACAGCACCTGACAAAAAGCTGTGATCCCTGTGGCAAAGGTGATCAACTATGAACAGATCCAGTGTGAAAAAATCTTATTCTGCTTTTGTGTTTGACTGGTCAACAGAAGTATCTACAGATGCATTGAAAACAAAATACAAATACACAACAGTGACTACGAAGGTGCTGAGATCAGTGCTTTTTGGATATGTGGGTACGCAGAGAAGCTAAGTGGAAAGATCACCCAACATACAACAGCTAGTATACTAGACTGCTGCAAATACAACTCTGCTATTAATCCATTTCTAATATGAATTTATATTTCAGGATTTCCCTCAGCTTTTAAAGTCTTAAATAAACTGTACAACTTTTTACACATTTGAAACTTGTTTTCATTGCTACCAACATTTTACTGGTCCTAATGCCTCTCAGATCATAAAGGGACTCTTTGCTTAAAGTCCTAAATTGCCTCTTGCCTAAATTCTGCAGCAAGAATTTCAGCAGTTCTGGTTTGCACTTACCTGTGAATCATTTGCACCACCTGGGCCTTGAACAGCTGGTCCCAGCCTGCGTCTGCAACACTGCTGCACAAAAGCCGATCTCCAGCACAGAAGCTGTGAGTTACATGGATAGGGAGGGAGAAGTTGTGGGATTACTGAGTCTCTCCATCACATTTTTGATGTGTTGTAGCTGTTGAAATACAGGTGCATTTGGATCCAATATATCTGACTGTTTTCCAAATGCCTTTTGTAGCACTTCTTGGCTGCTAAGAAAAAAGGGGAAAAACCTTAAATGTACTAGAAGCTGTGATATTATCTTTCTCCACCTGCACAGTTAGGATCTGTTTTCCCTAGGAGCTTTTAACTGATACAGGAACTATATACTACACTGGCAAAGCACTCCCTGGTGTGACTGCAGCTATGCCAGCAAAGCTGTGTTTTGTACCAGCACAGGGCTGTGCTACCCCCACTCCCAAGTGGGACACAATGGCACAGAAAAAGCAGCCACACAAGACCACCAAAGGCCCCACATTGCACTACAGAGCTGTGTAACCCTACCTAGGGAAGCTCAGCCCTCACAAAAAAGGGTCAGACAGCAATGCTGCACTCAGGCACAGGCTGAGAACATGCACCTCTGGGAGCTGCAGATGCCCAGTGCATCACAGATGCAGCTCTCTGGTAAAGCAGCAGAGCAGACAGCTCTCCTTCTGCTTCCTTGCAGCAGCATTCATCCCTACACCCACAATCAGATCTTCTTTAGCCCATTAAAAAGCAAGTATCAAAACAGCAGCATCCCTCACCACAGAGCGTGCTGTAGTTATGATAATGACTTTTTATGTGGGCCTGGTTATATCCAAAAATCCCACAAACCAATCTCAGGAGATTCATGCTAAGTGTCCCCAGACTTTAAAAAAAAAAAATAAATCCAAAAACAACATTTGTCCATTACTATTCAAACATCACCCAAGTACTGTAATACACGGAGCCCTTGCAAAAGAGGACTACAGCTCGGTTTTTTTCCAGCTTCACGGGTGCAGTCCAGCTCTTCTCTGGTCTCTCTTGTGCTGCCCAACAGTGAAGTTCTTATACTTCCACAGTCCCTCAGGCCTGAACTTTTTAATGCTAGGGTAGAAACTAAACTATTCCTCCCCTCTACCTCTGCCCTTCTTCATTTGTGAGCTGGGGAGGATTCCAGGCAGATGCAACATGCAGCATAGACACACACCAGCTTAGCACCACCAGGCTGAGCTCAAGCCCCAGCACACTGGCCCTATGCCCACCTTCCCAGTCAGGTGGAGAAAATTACACAGCTCAGAGTAGGATCCTCGCATGAGGGCATCTCCATCTGAGCACAGTGAATATACACCTAGTTATAGGTAGTCAGCAGGGAGACGCTGAGACAAAGACACGTGCTTCAGCACAACACTAGTAGAGCAGCTTTCAGAGTTGCATGAAAACATCACTTCACCCTTGGGATTCCCAGCACAGAATCCTTTCCTGAACATTCAAACCCAAATCTAACTTTTCATTTCTGAAGCACTGCCCAGAAGCAATCAAGTATCATTCCAAACCCAGCATCAGGCAAAGAGCCTCTCTTTTCAATATCCCTGTTGTGAGAACCTCTGCCCAGAAATGCTGCCTTGCTTTTACCACAGAGGGAAAGATGGCACAAACTGTTACCAGAGCGGCTGATGTATATTACCCAGATAGTTTTTTCTTACCATGGTATGACTATGAGCCTGTACTACAAAACACTTCAATTTCACATCTTAAAATGTTGCCTTTGAGTTAGAAGTATGCATACATTACGAATGAGAACTGTGATTTCATATATATATATATATATATTTTTTAGCAAATAAGCATTTGTGCAGTGTCTTATGGAGAAATAATCAAGTAGAAAATTATTTTTTTTAATAAACAGATCATTTTAGTAAAATGATTTTGTTGCATAAACAACATCAACAGCTAAGGATTATCTAGATGAAAACAGAACTGTCCTCTTTGAAATTGAGAAATGTCATTTCCACTTTTGTTATAGTAAGGCTCAAATTTCTGAATCCCAAAATGTCAAATCCAAACTCTTTCAGAATATCCATGCAATGCTGTTTTAGCAAAATAACTGGCAGATTAGGAAATGAACCTATCCTTTGCCCCAGATGGAACATTGCATCATTCTTTTAAGAAAGTTGAAACTTTTCTCAAGCAAGAATTTGCACCTGCTCTGGTTCTTCCTACCAGAGGGATAACCCTATCTTGGTCATTTCTGGTAGCCCTCCCGTCTGAGCACAGTGTTCCACTGTCTTGCTGGAACTATGTTTGTGTAACACAGATACCAACATCAGCAGAAATCTATCCATTGAAAACATCTGCAGTGTCAACAAGCTGTGCCCCTGCACTTTTTAACACTCTTACTGCAAAACGTGACGTGGACACAATGCTTCCTTGAAAACATTTTGAACAAAATATCACATACATGCTCCAGGCACAGGCACAATACAGTGACAACAACCAGTAGTGCTTGCTCTAGGTCAACACAGATTTGAAATGCTCTAAATGCACGTATTGCTATGCTGTAGTCCTGCAAAGCCTTGTACACAACTACTGAACATTTTCCACAACAATTACGGTTCATTCAGGTAGGAGATGCTATAACTGCATCTCACTAACTTTCCAAAGATGTTCACGGCCCTTAAAATGACTGTTTCACTGACTGGAGACCTAATTTACCTCATTACCATATGCTATGTTTAAAAAGAAAGAAAAAAGCCTGCTAATGATATTAGACTGTATAATGGCAATTCAAAGCACCAGACGTATGGCACTCACACAGAGATACAATACCTGTGGGCCTAGAAATCCATGTGATTGAAATACATACTCTCAAATCAAGAGACCTGATCCAGTATTTGCACATTTGTATACAATCCGGAAAGCTAATTTTTGTATTGAAACAAAGAAACACAGAGACAGGTTCAAGGCACCTATAGACCACTTTCCCTCCATTTTTGCTGATTTAAGGTTAAGAATGCTCATAAGCTAGTAACTCCTTTTGGTGCCCAGATCTGTAAGAGATGTTCTTACCTCAGTCTGGGAAGTGCATCCTGGAGAGAACACAACACCAGGCACAAGTGCAGGGCTTCTGCTTTTCTTCCAGTCCTCCTTCCTCAAGGGGTGCAGAACTCTGTTGCTGGGTGAGCCACTGGTTTGTACAATTTACACGTGAGCCAGCAGTGGTGACACGTGGCACAGACTGACAGACAGACCAACTCCAACACTAAGCTCATGTATTCCCTTTATTGAACTGTACTAGTTATTGCAATCAGATAAGTCACATTTATAAAGCAGACCATCCAGTTGCACTGAAACCGATTATATTCATTACATAGTTTTAATCACTGTCCGGTGAACTGGCAAATCCAATCAAAGCATTAGTCTTTAATTAAAAAAAGAAAAAGAAATATTCAGACAATAGCCAAGCAATCACATCACAATGCACAGTTACCTAAAACTGCAATTAAAAAGCAGCTTAAAAAAAAAAAACACATCTAATTTTTAACTATCAATATAATACAAGAAGCAACAAAGGGCAACAGCATCAAAGCAGATTTCGCTAACACTATAAATTCAGTCAGAAGCAGAAGCTCTAAAGTACACTAGCTGAAGCAGGACAATAAAAAATACTGAGCATGGAATACTTTTAATCTCTTCCATTAATATTCATTTCCAGCTGCTTATAATAGCAGCGCCTCATGGCCAAATCATTAGAGTTTTACATCTGGGTTGCAAATGACACTTTGATTGGATGTAATGTTCAAATGGTCCTCCCCACTGTGCCACCGTCAAGTCTTCTGCAGAGAGGTGTCCTGTAGTGCCAGTGGCTCACTGTGCGTGCTGGCTCAATGTGTGGTTCTGGAAAGACGAAAAAAGGAGACATGCATGAGGGGCAGAATAATAGAAAGCATGCCCATACCCTCCTACTCAGTACCATTTACGCAGAGCACAACATAAAAGCTTCTCAATTATTACAAAACAAAATACTTACGAGTACTTTTTCTTTACTGTAACAGCCGCCAATATGACACATTTGCTTTGTTCTGATAGATCTGTTAATACTGGCATGAACTTAGACAAAAAAAATTCTACAAGCCAAGTGCAGCCATGAGGGTTTCTTTCTTTTTTTCCCCCCTTCAATACATACAAAGAAAGTGGTAACACTTCATGGGCAAAATATGCCTTCAGGGATTCCCTTAAGAGTAACCATTAAAAAAAAGTGAATCACTGTGGGATCTTGAGCCATATTTTACTCTTTTATTATCACTAGGAACGGGTGCAAGCGCTGGCAGAGAGAAACACCAGATTGTGACACATTCTCCTCAGTCCAAGAAATACTTCAGCAAGAACAGCTGAACCACCAACTCAGGCAACAGGGACATTAATCCCCAGCAGAAAGAAGACTGGATACGTAACCCAGAAGGTAAACCTCTCTAAGAACAGACCTTGCCCTACACATTTCTTTCAGAACCTTTTTTTGTTCTTTTTGGGTGGATCCTTAATAGCCTTGTGTCGCCACAGAATCTCTCATCAGAGTATGCTGACCTGTCTTGCCACTTTGTGCTGGAGCCAATAAATAGCAAAGCCAATCTTGGAAGCACATTTTCAGAGTGGTACTGACTCACCTACATTTTGCATGCTGACCAAAACCCCAGTCCTTCACATAAGCACAGCTTCATTTGTATGATTATTCAACTGTTGGAGCAACTGGAGAGGAGCTTCGTGGTGAGCTTTTGTTGGACTGGGTCCCCAAGCATTCACAAATATAAAAATTCATGTGCGTTATTTCAAACTTATGCAACTTCACTGGTTTCCATCTGCCTAATAACAGAGCTGGGAAAGTCCGTCAGCTTGAATAATATGTTTTTAAACATGAAATGAATTTTGAATCCAATTATTTATTTACAACAACAGTGCTTTAAAATAAAGTAAGATACTTTAACTTTTAATAAATCATCTGGCTCTTTTAAATTATCCACAGTTACAACTCAATCCGGAAAGAAAAACGATCCTCCACTTTATACAGAAATGACATCTCCCTAATGAAAAGCATCTGTGGAAGGAGCTAGAGGGCAGCCTGAGATGCTTGGGCGTGCAGGCAGCAGTGACCCCGTTTGCAGTCGGGATTTCTGGACTGTGCACTCCCAAAAGCTGACCACCAGGTGTCAGAAGTGCTGCTGACTTTATACATCACGACAAAAGTTACCTGTGATATTGTGCAGATGGGCTGAGAGGAAACTGCACAATAGCGGTCAGGCTTTAACGTGACAAAAGGTTAGAGAGAAGGCAGAAGAATTATAGCTGGAGCACACTCAGAAGGATCCCTTGTGAAATTAAATGACAATCAACTGATGAAAAGAGTAAAATAGCTGTACCTTGTTTAGCATAACATCAGCCCTGTGAACACAGCCCCAGCTAGTGATGCTAATATTTCAGAATCAAAAAACGGAAGTACCGTCCAGACCTGGAAAGCTTATCAAGGGATAAAGCATTATATCTGAATAATATCCAGAGTGATAGCTGAAATGGCTTTGCTTCTAGACAATTTATCATTACCAACATAATATCCAATGGCTTTTTATTCTGTTGTACACGCAGATTTTCCTAGCTTTAAAGAGGAACAACCTTTGCAGTGATAATGCTGTTCTGAGATCAAGTCACAAGTGGGGATGAATGGAACCCTACAGACATTGCCACAGCACCACCAAGAAGCTTGTCCACTAAACATAACCAGAGAAACATTTAAATACTAAAAACGACACGAGGTGCGCTGTGCTCAGACTGAGCATTTTAACAATGGGCACTGCTAGTGCACTTCATTACAGTTCTATTTTTAGTTCCTCCTGAATATCAATAAAAAAGAGTGAAACATTTACCATTTTCCAATCGAAAGAAGGCTATGCACAGTAGACAAATCCATACTTATTTAGGCAGTGTCATTTAAAAGATAATGCACCATCAGCACTAGATGCATGACGCACAGTCTACAGTCAGGGAGCATGATTTCAAACTTGTGTGGCTGCTGCATTGATTATACCAGGCAGGTCAATAAAGGAATGGTATGTGGCTCTTAATCTGATAATGAAGTTTTCATTGTGAGCCCTCCCTCCTCAAACATAGGTTAATAATATGTTCTGAACATTCCTAATGCAACCAATACACTGCTTTTGTGAACAGAATTTACACAAAGTAACAACAGATTATACTCAAATCCTGCAGCTATTCAGAGCTGAGTCAGATAGGAGCTGAGAAACTAAGCACGCGATAGAGCCATCAGTGTAAAATGAATAAAACACACATATTCCATATGCAGACTGTGATTTTGTTTTACTATCTTGGGAATGGACCATTTATTCCCTTTGCAAGCATTATTGGCAATCAATATGCCGACTAGTCCCAGGACCAAGCGGTTAATAAATAGAGCCACATCTTACAACATTTTCACAAATGTATCTGTGACATCTAGGAATAGAAGAGTCTGAGCATGCGGAAATGAGCAGATCCTGCACAACCCATGCCCACACAAACCCACCAGTGCTGCCCACCCTAGAGCTTATGAGCACCCAATGACCACATCCCTGCATGGGCAACTGCCTCGCACCACTGGTGAGTTCAAAACATCTTCCAACACCTGCCCATATCCTCTGCAGCCAGCACGGATTTCTCACAATTGCAAATGTGTTTCAGATCACACAAACACGCCTCCCAAAAAAGTCTGTCAACCTCTGTGCTTCCTACTGCAAGTTACCATCACATCACATCTTCTTGCTCTACTCTGCCCTGTGTGCACCAAGCTTCCTAGAACCACACTTTGCAGATGTCAGAAAGTGTCCAAGTTCAACGCTTATGTCTCTTTTCCCACGTGATCTTTGCATGTTTAACCCACGCACTGCACTCTTACAAAACAACCTTAACACCGGGCATCTCTAAGCATGCCCACTAACAAATTGCCCCTGCTGACCTTGATTTCAGACCAATTATAAAAATGTAGTTCTGGCAGTCAGAACGTGACAGGCCTTAGCAGAAATAGCTTACCCCTCTGCTACTGAGAGCTACGCCAGGATGAAACCTGGAAGTCCAGGAGGGACCAAGCATCTTGAAATGTGCAATGCCACGGGAATGCTTCCACCCACGTAGCCTTCCGTTGACTCATCAGCAAACTTCCCACCCCTTCTCAACAGGAGGGCAGGCAGGCGAGTGGGAAGCAGTTCTCATATGACTTGTCAATTCCAGAGTTTATATTTAAAATAAATAAATATATATCTTAATGGTGATTTCCAAAGGAAAATACAGCAGCCACAAAAATGAGGGCTCTCCAGGCATGCTTACGCATGTATTTGCACATCCACATGAGTACACATTTGGGGCTGGCAGGAGGCAGGACATAATTTGGAAGCTGAGCATTAAAAATGGCTCTTTTCAGCTCCTGTTAGGTCCCCAGGTTTACGCATGGCTCGCAGCTGATGCCCCACAGAATACATCATTCGGAGACATTACTGCAGCTGGAAAATTCTATAGCAGCACTAAGTCACCTGTCAAGATCAAGTAAGTCACAGCTTATTTATAGGGCAAGGTTGGAAATTTTTCTTTTTTTTTTTTTTTTCTTAATAATCACACAAAATGGATAGCAATTCTGATAGCCAGATCAGGTGGAAAAATGCAACCACCCCGAGCCCCAGGGCTGTCTCGGTGTTTAAGTGGAATTTTCTACTTGCTGCACAATCCCCAAATGAACCATTTGCGGAAGTATCTGTGACCAAGGAACTGGGCGACAGGTTTTGCAGGAAATAAAAAGATTTCAAAGAATGGTTGGTTACTGTCCCTGTATGCACTGATTGCTCTCCACATCTTCCCTGGGGACACCCCCTGCCTGCCCTTTGGATATGGATCAAGCCATTTGTGCAGGACATCTACAATGAATAGTTCTTTTTCTATGTGCATTATTATGAAAACACTAGCATGACATTCTCCATTTTCAGAGCGCTATGTCAAGAAGAAAAGCATTGGTCTTGAAAGATGATCACTTACAGCAGTTAAAGGAACTCTTACAAGCTACATAAAGATTGAGAGAAAACACACAGAGAGAAAAGCAGCACATGACAGAGCCAAGTTCCAAGCCATGCAGTCAAGCTGGGAGTCTCCCACACTGCAGCAAAATTCCCTGCCAACAATTCACAGGTGTACTTCATAGGAGCAGGTGAAAAAAATAAAATGCAACTGTGAGGGGGGAGAGGGGGTGATAATGGTTTGAGGCCATAATACATCCAGTCTATGGTGCCACTGTGTATGTGCTACATATTTAGGTGTTTCACACCAGCCATTTCAGTTGTATCATCTAAGCATGTGTGCATATATACCTAAAAGACCATGTTATACAGGAATTAAGAAATGGCACGACAGGGCTGGTGATGCCCACTATCCTCAAATGAAATTCATAAACCTTCTACAGTTTTATATAGAGGCTGAGGCTGTGATTAAGGGTTGTAAAACTACTCTCTCTCATTCCAAATAACATTAAAATGAACAGAAACCATTCTCCAAATCATTTCAACAGGAATTATGGAGACAGAACATTAATGTGACAAACAACCAATGTGAAACTCAATTGGTGATCAGCACATGGTGTGACCCACGACCATGAGTGTGTTGGGTACTGGAGAGCAGCTGCTCCATAAGAGAGACACTATGTCCACGGCTGCCCCATGCTTGTGCAAGTTGCTCTGGCTCCTGGACTGGGAGCATCGACTCCAACAGCGCCATGTGAACACAGCTGTCTGGTCTCACAGTGGTTGGCCATTCCTATTCACTGCATTTTCTACAAGGTGAAGAGTCCTCCAGCTAGGGGCAAAAGCCCCAGCCATCCACCTGCCCAGCAGGGCTGGGGCATTCAAGAGAAGAGATCCCTCCATATAACACCAACACAAACATCTTCAAGACAAAAAACTAAACCCCAAATTCAGACACTGGCTTGGGGACAAAGTTCAAGTCTCACATTTGAACACAAATGTAAAAAAGAGACAAAAAACCTCCCAAGAGCTACGAACAGAAGTTAGAGCGTCTAAATATTTACAAAATACCATCTGCAACATTCTTTTTTTTGAAAGTTGTTTTGCACCATTTGAATTCAAAATGGTCCAAAAAGCTCTCAGCCATTATTCTTCACAGATGTACCCACTCTAAGAGCAATCTATAAACACCAAAATCTTTATGTCTTGACTTTATAAAGAGATTACTTTAGGCAGAGGACACAGGACAAGCCTTGCTTTAGCCAATGAAGATTATGCTCTCTATAGAAAGCGGTGAGCCTTAAATTGGTGCCGCTCTAATCCTAAACTGGAGAGGAATTCAGGGGATGCCATGACCCAGAAGAGCAAGAGGAAAAAAGCTAAGTAGAAAAAAAATAAAAAATAGTACACTAAGAAGGAGAGGAATACAAAAAGGAGAGAAAGGAGACAGAAGGAGAGCAAGCTTGATTTACAGGAAAAAATGATTTATTTTTATTTTCAATTTTTGGTCATTACTCTGCCATCAGACTAAAGAAAAATCACCTTTGCACTCCCTTGCAGTTCATATGTGCTTATTTTTAGAACTGTTTGACAATTATCCAAGGGTCTAAGACTAACAGATGGCCTGTCTTAAAGCCTCATATGTTCACTAGTTTGCACTTCTGACAAACAGTAAATGTACTCAAGAGTGTGCCATAAACAGGGCTGAATGAATACTCAGAACACGATTTAGTTAATACACTTCATTAGAACTGATAGGAGTAACCAATGTTTCCCATAAAACCAAGTGTTAATTCCCCTTTCAGTGGTTTCAGGTACCTCTTACCGGTGACATTTATATATTTAGGTCTTACTTTCCAGGAAATACAGCTGCTTCTTCCCTTTCCTTTCTTCTTCTTCTTCCCTTTCCCCTGTTACTTCACCCACCACATAAAATGCTTGTAACAACTCAACTCCAAGTTATCATGGTACTCAATAAAAAAAGCTGTCAGGAAAGACAGGTTCACATGTCCCTTCTTTATCTGAAGAATCCCTTGAAATTGAGGTAGTGACAAAGGAAAGGTGGCACATCCTTTGTAAAAGGAGAAGTCTGCCTGTGTTCCTGCCTACTTCACACCTCTCAGCATCTGATAACTTGCCATACACTAGTCAGTCCCAGCATTAGCACACTTTTAGCTGGCATATCAACAAATGCAGTTAGGAAGCTTTGCAGTGCATTGAACATCAACAACAACAAAATCACTTCAAGTGTGTAAGAAAATACATCTGGAGGTTTAGTGCCTCTGAAAGCTAGGCTGGCTATTTCAGACAAGGCGATGTGCACCCCGGTCACCAACGCTGCACGCACTCTGCTGAACACACCTCGGCCACACAGAGCGCTTTGTCTGAAGCCGGTAGGTTCAGAACTCACAGAATATTTACATGGAAAAAAGCTGATCCACATATGACCAACTAAACACTGCCAGCTTTTTTTTTTTTTTAACAATTCTTTTCCTATTGCTTGCATTTGCCTATATTGAAATGCAACTGCCCGAGCATTGTTCTTCACAAATCACACACACACACTTGAGCACCACCCCCAGCCCTCGCCTGCCTTTGTTCTGCATACATGGGTCTGTGTGCTCGGCTGCCGTGCTGGACAGTCTGAACAATTTGCCATTCTGTCTTCATACTGACATTGCTTTTGTTAATTCTAACATTTTCTTGAATTTGGGTATGCATTTCCATGCTACTCTGCATTTGAGACATTACCTTTTAATACAAATACCTTTTTTACGGTTATTTTCCCCAGTGCCAGGCTTTTCTTGCACTAGCTAAGGATTTTTTGGATGATTTATGAATTTAATTTCTCTTCTAATTCAGGTTGCATAGTCCTAATTGGACTCTGACAACATGTTTCCCCTTTCCACATGAGACTAATAATTCTGTACCGTCAGTCTTCCTGACCTGACATCTCTCTGTATTCCCTAAAAACTCAGAATAAAACAAGGTGATCCTACTACAAGTGGACCACAAATACTAGTTTAAGCCCAGTACTGCATCTCATATTCGATTAAATATCTCAGCAGATAGTCTATATGCTTCTTTCAAAAACACGGGATAAAATGCTGGAGCACAAAAGCAAACTGAAGCCTTTGGGAAAATTTCCTTACCATGGCACTTTGGAAATAAAAACCACAGGAGGATATATTACTAAGAAATACGCAGAGACTTCTGTTAGAGAAGCTCACTGTAAACACACTGTGATTCACTGAAGCACCCAACGAAACAAGGGAGCTAATAATACCTGTCCCATGGGACCGCATGCTCCTGAGAATTTTACTCAGAAATGCAAATGCATCAGATCCATGTGGCTTGAAGCTTGCAGTATGCTACACACAGGATCAAAATCAGTGGAGGGAAGAACCGTGTACTTCTTAATGTAAAGTGGGGGCAGATTTAATTACTATTGTCAGAAGTCTGTGAAAACACTCCTTATAGGATTCCTATGCTCCTCCCATAATCTCAGCATTTCTCCCTGGTGAATCCCCATTTCTGGTGACCCTGACTGAAGGGTTTCTTGGAGGATGTCCACACGCTGCCCAGTGATGCCTCTGGCACATCAGCTTGGGCAATGGCAGCTCTGTTCCACAGGAGCTGCTCCCACCCCATGGCTGGCACCCACCTGCCAGGCAGTGGCACCTCGTGCTCTGCCCGAGTCTGAAGAAACTTCCACCGTTGTGCTAACAAAAGCAAACACATTCCAGTGCTGACATGACTTTATCTTTTTCTCAGTCTTAAACAGGGAAACACTGCATTACAAAATCATTTGCAAGAGCAGAACCACTTTCTAGGAGTCTTCTTAGCTATTCCTCTCAAAATCATGACTTGTTGATTTCTTTAAGCCTGAAACACATCCCATTAACCCCTCCTAAGGTAAAACACACCACAGAAGCCCAAAACTGTCCATTTATTTGAGGGCTGGCATCATCACTGTGAGACACTTTGTAGCTTTTCTATGAACACTGAATAATTTTCTAATTAGCTGCCTCTTACAAGACCAGGTGAGCATCCTCCCATTTTTTCTTAAAAACTACTTTAAACTGAAAGAAAACACTTTACATAGCCCCTTTAGCATTCACCAGTCAAAATGCACTGACAAAAGCTTCACTGAAGGACTGTTTCTATGGGAATACAAACCAACAAAAGCCATGGCATTCAAAGTTGAACCAGAAACTGGCTCCTTCTCTTGCCCTGCTGTTCCTTGGCATGGCAAGGGTCACTGAACAGCAGCTGATTTCTTGTAGCTTTTTTTTTTTCCTGCAGCAGTAAGGTATTCTTGGTGGCAAGGACTGGGTACAAAAGAGCTTCAGCCTCAATTGTGAATGTTAATGCAAATATTAACAGGGACATACCTTGCAGCCCTCACTTAGGCAATATCCTCCATTGATAACTATGGGAGCTGCAGCTGAATACAATTCTTTAGACCAAATAAGCAAGTGCAGAAAGACTGGCTCCAAATGAGCTACGTTTATGAGCATTTAGGTTACAGGTAACACAGCTCTTTCATTGTGATTCTTCTAAAAAGCAACAACTAAAGAAGAACTCTCTCTAATTAAATACAGATGTGACAAATTGTATTGCTTAGCATTATGGATGCATTTTTCTTAAAAGGCAGAGAAATATCCCCATCACATGGTGCCCACACACTGCTCAGTCTGACAAAACAAGTGGTCAGTGACGTGTTGTCCTGGACACAGTGGCTGTTATTGCAGATTTCCAATTTCAAAAGGGGCAAAAAATCCTCCAGTACAAGTTTCTGCTATAAAATAGCAAGGCCATAGTTCATAGAAGCACTTTACATGCCTTCCCATTAGCACAGACGCCACTGGCAAAGCAGAAATCTGCAGACAGAACTGTCATCAGCCCACTGCCTGAAGGAATTAACCCCAGAGGAACTGTTAGTATGAAGGACTAAGGATGACTGGTTCCCATAAGAAACAGTGGGGCCAAAATATCACCAACATGATCTGTCTCCTCAAAGACATCACAAGATAAAGCAATGAGGCAGTGTTGCTGTGCTGTGTGCACAAAATTACTGTAGCTGTTACAAAATGGGATTTTCCAGGCAGTGCTACTGCATTACAAATGTCACTGACACTCAGAAAATTTAACTTCCAAACAGCAAGATGCTACATTTTAAGCAAGTATGATTTCATGCAAAGACTAAAAGCACATCTGTGCCCCAAAGGAAGACAAAATTTTCAAGAGCAAGTGTCTTACAACTCCTCTTGGAGACACAACCATGCGCTGCAGTGAGGACAGATAGCACTATATGCAGTCCAGCCTCAGTGCCCACGGCCATGTGTTCAGATTGAGATACCATAGAAACAAAGGGGGTTTGGTGGTTAGGCAGGCACTCACCTTGGGGTTGGCTCTGCAGGCAGTGAGCTGCTGTCCCCATGTGCTGCAGAGCCAGAGCCATGCAGGCTCTGCAGCGCTGACCTCCAGGTCTACGTGCCACCTGCCCAGGACACAGCAGAGGACACACAAAATGCTCTGCAGAGAATAAGCTCAAGCACTGCAAGTGAATAAACTCAGGACTGCCGCTGCTGAATATGAGCTGGCACAAATAGAAGTGGGGTGGCAAAGCCTTGCTGAACTCATGGTGATCCTACACAACAGCACCACGTATCTTTATGCTGAACCCATCAGCACGTGTAGGGTTATCTGTATCATCTATGTTTTTCCAGCAAAGCCCTGTCACCTTGCTGTGGATAGGCAGTTTACTACATTTCACATTATTCTATCAGTATGAAACATGAAAAAAGGATGAAGCTCAGCAATCAGCCCAGGAGCACTTGCTACATGTGTTGGGTTGTGCAACACATGCGTTCAGCCTGCACATAAAACACTACTGTGCCAGTTTGGTTTAACACAGAACAGGCACAATCTGGAAAAAAGTGCTTTCTAAATGATCTTACATTCCCTCCTTTCTCCACTGGCCAAAGTGTGATATGAAACCAATCTGAGAATCTGGTGTTAAAACCGAGCATTAACTATGCAAACATGACTATGTCTGAATATACTCTGAAAACTACTTCAGGAAGGGGAAGCAACAAGACTACTGCAGAACTGCTGTATGTCTCTATACATAACTCAGCTCCCTGAGAGCAGGCTGGACTGCAAGTACAACAGCCTTCCTGCCAAAAGCACAAGGTGCAGGCACTGACAGCCCGGTGCATGAGCCCAGCTGCAGGCAGGCAAGCTACCAACTTGCCAGATCACAGTTCCTTCTTTTGTTCTTACCAGGCCCCATTGTTTCCTGACCACTCACTGCTCAAGCTCTATATCCAACCTCACAGAGCAAGGACAGCAGGTATGCCATCAAGGAAGCAGCCAGCAGCTCTCTCATGCTATTTTAAATGTCCCCAGGAAGGCCACCCAAAGGGCAGGACTGGGTCCTCAGCTGCACCCAACTGCTACAGGGAAAACCATGGCTCCCGTTGCCTTTCACTGACTAAGAGCCAAACCCCAGAGTTAAACCCTACATCTCTTGTTTGGCATAGCACAAGTACACTGAAAGCCTTCAAAATTTCTTCATGAAGCTATTTTTCAGATGCCTTCTAATGACAGAAGTGGCGGGGACTCCACCAGCGCTGCAGGAGTAGGAAACCATGGTACAGCATCAATCCAGGATTTCCTGCCTGAAATTTGGTCTTCACATCTGAAGTACAATATATACACAATGCCTGTACACTTGCCGTACATTTATTATCTTCTCGGGGAAATGATATAAAGGACAAAAGAGACTATGTTTACTCCCTCCCCCGCTGCTTTTACAATCTAATAATTTATTTCTCCTGGACATAAGTTTCAGATTTAAACAAAATCCCTGAAACCTAAAGATGCTACACAGTAGAGGCTAGGACAGTATTTCTTTCTATTTCAGAGATGGAGTGTTTAATGCACTGCTCTGTTTACCAGTAGCCCTAAATTTCTGAGGAAAAAAGGAGACCGTTCCACTGTGGCAGACCCCAGATGTAAATACAGGCAGACTACGATCACCTTCATACAGTCAAAAATATCTGGTTATTGGAAATGGGTCACCTAGGTTTAGACTGTTTGTTTTTTTCCACAGAAGCCATACTGGAGAACTCTTTTACGACATCTTGCTCATACTGCAGCCATATATCATTCACCTCTCTGAAAACAAAGTATGCTTCTATGATGTAAGAAATATCTGCAATTAGAAAAACCACCACACCCTCTTTGAGGAAAATAAAATCAAATACATGTTCAAACCACTCAACAGTGATCTTAAGGAAACTGCAAAAAGCAAGAGTATAAATTCATGCTAACTGTTACAAATACATCCATCTGCTCACAGACTAACCAGCGACTGAAACTGATGAATCCACTGAAAGGTAATTTTCAAGTCCACTAACGTCTGTCCTCTTCCAGTAATAAAGTAAATGTTTCTCAGTAACTGTGCTGCTTCTGAATGCCAATTTCTGTTTAGGTAGGCTTTGGTTTTGGTTCTCACTACAAAAAAAAATTAAAAATGCCTATCAAATATCTTTTCTTTCCAAAGGTGAAACCAAGCTTTTAAAGAACAAGCAACATTTCAAGCCAGAGAAGACAAAACTCCAATCAGATAAATGGTGTGTGTAATGACTGAGAACCATGGTTGCCTCGGGTTTCTTGAATGGGCTGTAGGATGGAATTTGGCACAGTCTGATGTTGAAGCTTACATCTCTTTTACTGCAGACAAGAAACTCACTAAAATATATAAATAATGAATGCGGCTGGGGATCTGTGCTGGTACGACTGCTGGTTCTGCAAGATGCAGGAGCACAAACAGACTGCTCCACGTTTTTGTTATTACCGAATCCTTGTTCTCCAACAATAAACACAGAATATTTTATCTGAAATGTCTTCTGCAGTACATACAATATAAGTTTCAGCTCTTTAAAAGTGCCAGCAAATTGCAGAAAGATAAGTTACAAAGACGTACCTAATTTGCTGTGATGAATTGTGTGCATGCTTCAGTGATCAAAACTGCAGCTGAGACCTATTATATTTAATGATCTAGACATTTCTTGTGAAAACACTCAGGCATATACTCTTATGTCTGGACAAGCATCCCCGTTTTGCTCCAGCAGCAAGCAAATGAAGAAACAGAACTTTTAAAACCATACTGTACTCCACCTTGGATGAGCTTTTTAAAACAGGGACTTCTCAAGCTCCACCGTTTTCCTCCTTAAATAGTGCTTATGTTCTGCCCTTTCCAATGCAGCATCCCTGTTCCCTTGAAAGCTAAAGTTGGTTGCTTTGGATGACAGTGATGCCCACTGGAAGAAACAGAACTAATCCACGCTCAGAGCCCAAACTACACTCCATCGCCCCTACAACAGCAAAAAAATAAAAAAAACAACAAAACCAGAGTGGCTGTATTACAGAACTCCTCCCATCAGCAATTACAAATAAACGTTGTGACAAGACTTTTTGGAAAGAAAAAAGGAACCTAAAAGAACAGAAAATGAAACAAAACCCCACAGTTTTCTAAATTTGCCTACATACTACAAAAACATTCTTTCTATTATAAGGACTATGCCCTGCCTGAGGCTCTGGTGGTGGGAAGCAATAGTATCTGAATCTGCTGTCCCCAGGGTCGCTGTCGCTGCACAGCCAGCTGTGCTGATGGGCACGCTCACAGACCCACAGATTGCAGCCCCTCTGCTCCTGGAAGAGCAGAGGGAATGAGACTTTGTACCACGTTCCTATGGGGATAGGAATTCCGCCTTACAAACAGATCAAGGACTTCTGAGTAAAGGGTCTCAGTTTCCTGATGTCTCAAGTCTGGCTTGTCCACAATTTTCCTGCATAGATTTGAGTGTATTGTTCATCTTCAGACTTTCCAAATTTGTAAGATAGGGAAGAAAAGAACAAGTAAGTTTAATTCAGTCACAGCTGTATTAAAAAAAAAAACACAGAAATCTGCAGAGAGAAACTGCATAAAATATAGAACCACAAACCCAAGAGCTCATTTTCTCCCTCCCTGGTCAGTTTGAACTTTTTTCTGTCATTCATTATTCAACAAAATAGAGCAAATCGCATCTTTTGTGTTTGACTGCAGAAATGAGGATTCTGAAGTGCGATTTCATTCACCTGAGGAGCTGCTAAATACTATCACAGCAGTAATTTGCAATAGTGTGCTAAAGAATGAAGAAAAGGTATTTGTTAATTGTTGACATAACAAAATTAATTTTCCATCTCCAAACTTTTTCTCATCTCTCCTGTGGGCTCTGATGCAATGTTACTGACTGGCACTGCTGAAATGCCAACTTGCATTTCTCATCCTTAATTTCACTCTAAATGTCATTAGTAATTGTTATTGCCAGACCAGAGAGTGCAATCTGGTCTTTCCGAAAGAAAATCTATTTCTCATTTCTTCTCCTGTGCTTCCTCCTTTTGGTCAAGGATGGATGTTTAACATGCCCACGTGCTCTGCTTGCAATAGCAGGGAAATGCATTAATGTATCTGGAAGTAAAACATTCCTGCTGTATTTATTTACACACAGTGTGCCTGGATCTTTATGAATACCAAACCGTATGTTTAGAGGGCCTTTAAAGCTTAGCTTTCAAGAACACTAACAAGTCTTAATGAATAAAGCTAACAAGTGCAGGAGGGAGACACCCTTTAATGTACACATACAAACCCCTCTCTGGATTCTTTCATCAATTACTTCTTTTGGTGGGTAATCAAGTTGTCAAACACAAAAGCAAAACCTTTGCACAGTGTTTGTTCTCTCTTTCTGCCACACGTGAAAAAAAACAAACCAACAACCTTCAGCCTGGATGTGTACAGCACAGCTAGCTTTGGTCTCAGCTAGTATGTCACACATTCGCCCACCAAGTACAAAGGGCTTCCACCACAGAGTGGAAGCAGAGATTAGATGTGTTCAAAGGAAAGCCTGCAAGCATACAAGGTTGAGTCCTTGCACACCTCCACGTGGTGCAGCAGTGATTTACAACCATGTTCAGCACCCACTGAATTTGGCCTCCAGCAGCAAGGGGAGAGAAGCACCCTGGCAGTAGAACTCCATCCTGGGAGGGACTGCATGTGCCACAACAGACCTTTAGTGGGCTCCCAAAAATCAGCATGTCTTACGTTTGTGTATCTACACAAATATAACATATATAAAATAGTT
Source organism: Lagopus muta (assembly GCF_023343835.1). NCBI lineage: Eukaryota > Metazoa > Chordata > Aves > Galliformes > Phasianidae > Lagopus > Lagopus muta. The sequence goes on from NC_064444.1 coordinate 12,946,941, forward strand.
CAAAGCTAGGCTGCATTTCCATATCCATTAACTAAAGGCATCTTAGCTCAGAATAAATAGACATTTGGACATTTCCAGCCAGGAACTGTGCTTTCAATAAACACAATTGATGCATATACATTGTCTCTTGGCGGCTTACACTCATGGCCATCTGTTGGGATGGCATGGTGCCTACACAAAAGTTGGTTGGACCCTTGCCTTAGGGCATAGATGACAGGCAACAACGGGTTTAGCTGGGCAGCCTGAGCGCCGGCTTCAAGTGCCATCTCTGCTGTAGGAAGCCCCTTCTGTGTGCCAGCACTGCCACATTGGAACGACATGCCTCCTTACACTTGATCACACATGTTGACACTTGGGTGTGCTTAAGTGCATTAATGACTCAAACGATGCCTTTCACCTGGCTCCCTTTTCTTCCTCCACTCTGCATCACTGCTGGGTTTTCTGCACGAGTTAAAGCCAAGTTAGGCACATTTTGTTAGCCAGGGCCAGCCACAGAATGGCATTAATGGTGCAAGAAATGAAGAAGGCCTTTTCTATCGTGGGACAGCTACTCATATTTCTGAGCTTCAGCTCAGGTGAGTCTTCATAGACTTGAAAGACCTTTATGCATCCGTCTGGAGAGATGTCAGAGATAACAAAAAAAAAAAAAGCAATACACTGACCAGAATTTCCTTTCCAAACAACAACACTGTACCTTGCAACCATGCCAAACACAGGGCAGTTTGGGATTTCTGCATCACCTTCACATAAAGCAGAAGTGACCTGGCTGTGCCAACGCCTCCTCAGCCTGGGGGCAGGGAGCAGAGCACTGCTGAGTCACACAGAGGGGCCAGGGTGCCTCCCTCACTTTTACACAGCATTTCCCTCCTGAGCGTCAGGCCCAGGACAGATCCACTTCTGCTGCAGAGCCCCAGCAGCATTCCCACAGCTCTGCACACTATGAGAGCCATCTCTTAACCCCAAGTTTGTAAACAGCCACGCAGACCTCCCCCACTGAATTCAAACTTACTGAGATCCACAGACCCAGGGGGACAAAAACTCTTCTGCACGGTGACACTGGAACAGAGGTAACGCTTCTGGTTTCGCAGTCCATAACGAACGTTCATGCAGACAGACTCAATGTGATGGGTATGTGCCTACAGCACTTTTAATTTTTAATTATTGTTAGTTATAATTATCTGACTGTGTCTGAATGAAACCCAGCAATATGGCTGGAATAGATTTTGGTGTTCTTGTAATTTATTAGCTTTGTAACTACTAATAATTAAAATTTAACAATACTCTAAGCACCACAGCAACATTTTTTAGAAGTGCTAGCCAGATCTGCTCACATAACTGCCTGGGTCATCATCAGGATTTTAAAGGAAGAACAAACAGTTAAAAAAAAAAAAAAATTAATACATTAATGCAGAAATATAAATCCTATCCAAAATGAAAAAAAAAAATAGGTTTTCTTTTTGAAAAACTGCTTGCATATTTTGTTGATGCTTCATACAGAGCTTAGAAAGAGCTTGTGGTTTGTTTCCAGCTACTGTGTTGACACTGCAGTCTTGCTAAGCTCTGAAATAAGCAGGGGTTACATAAGTAGGAGGAGTGCTGCTCTCTGGGTCCTGTCGCCCTGCCATGCTCTCCCGTCCCCAGGGAAAATATCTTTCCTGCAGCAGCATCAAAATGCCATAGATTTGCATTTCCCTCTCTGACTGTATAAACACTCATTCAGAAGCACTGAGATATTTCAGGGTCTCATAAGAACACTTTGACTCCTATCTAATTCAGCTGGTGACACCAAACAGTTCCACAGAACAGGGTGCAGTCCCAAGATCTCTTCAGTCTCTTTCCTGTGCTCTGACCACTGGTGGCAAATGGATCCCTAGGATGGAGCTCTGGGGCTCTGGTTCCCCATCTGCTTCACTGCACAGCTCAGGAATTGCTGGCAGCAGCAGCTGGCTACCCCCAGCCTCGCAGCAGTGCTTGCAGGGAGGCCCCAGGGCTGCAGAGCAGCACCTCCACATCTCCCATGAGGACCTGTTGTCCCTAGGTGTCTCAGAGCAGTGCCTGCTCCCCCGGGCAGCAGGCAGCTCAGTATGAGATGTGTCTGACACCGTGCTGACGTTAAAGGCAGACTTTAAAAAGAAAACCTGCTTAGGGCTTGAGCTGCTGTAATCAGTGGAAAGAATCCTAAGGACTTTGATGTGGACCAAATCAAGCCCCTGGAGGACGTTCATGGTAAATCATTATTAATATAACGAGCTCAATTTCTGTGCAGCAGCTCATGCCTGTTTATAGATATATGAAAATTGCCAGCTCTTCACATAAAATAAAATGAGGAAGGAGACAGACCACAGTGTTAACCAATGAGCCATAGTAGCCTCTCTCCTTTTGATACATGTTCATTTAAAGGACCTGGGCACCTGAAATGACAGCAAGTTTCTCCAGTGAAGCTCCCTTAATTTAACAGTTCAACATATCTCCAAATCTGAGCAGAACGAAACCCTTTTACCCATAAGAGGCAATGAAACACCTGAACACCTGTGCCAGGAAGGACCTGGCAGTACCCCACTCCCCCGGTACCTGGGTTGTGTGCACATTGTTTATTGTATCCCTTGCCTTGGTTTTCATCAATTGTAATCATTTAGGAGGAAACAGTATGATTAACAGAACACAAGCAAACAGCAGGAATTAATCCTTTAAGTACAAATACTCCATTGGTTATGTGATGGCTCCTTGGAAAATGCAGTAGCAAAAGAGCATGTATGAAAACTCCCCTGGTTCCTCTAAAAAAATCACTGTTCAGTCACATTTTGCTTATTTCAATTCTTAATGCAAGCAACTGAGGAGGCACATCCCCCAGCTGGGAGCAACACTGCAACCCTAACCCTCAGCACCCAACAGATATCCCATTTCTAACCCATCTTGGGAGCAGGCAGGGCTCCCTACTATATTTTGAACAGTAAAGATTTAAAGTTCAGCTGTCAGAGAGCTATCAACCCCACACCTGCACACCCCATGTGCCACAGTGACTCCAGACACTCTGGACAGCCCAGGACAGGCTCAGAGGGCTCCCCTGCCCCACTGGTGAGGACTGCCCTCCCCGCTTCTACACTTCAGCAAGCACTTTCAGCAGGATGCAAGAAATGCTATAGCCTTGATGTATTATGAATTAGATATAAATTTACTTTTTTTTTTTTTCCCAGGCCATTCTCATCATATTCACAGATGTCAATCTCTACAAACAGGATGTGAAAAACAAGGAGCTGCCAGCCCTTCCTCCCCTGCCCTGAGGGCACCCTCAGTTATCACACTGACTATTTCCACCATACTCCGTATTTAACCGCACCGTGTTTTGTTTCCTCATTTCCAATGAGATAACGTAAGCAGCTGAATAACCTTCCTGATTTCTTTTCCTCTGGCAGTATTAGCATAACCTCTCCCTGACTCATCACTCCAGGTTCACACCAGAGTTTCCACAGCTTATAAAATGAGCTCTGTTCCTCCAAGCTTTCTTAAGCCTTAGTTTTACAGCTCCATCAGATAGCGTAAACTTCAAAGCACAAACACACGCTAAAATACAACCGCTAGTTCAGAAATGAAAAGAGAGTCTGATTGTTGCAGGAGTGTTATGCTGCTGAAGCAGGATTTGCCCCAAGCACTGACATGTACACTTGGAGTGGGGAGCTTTTCATCACATGGCATGCATACGCCTCTCTTGGCATGCACTGTGTTCAAGATAACTGTTTAGACAAACGTTTACAAGTCAGCAGGGCTAATTCATACTGCTCCAGGACATCTCTAAAAGTTACCTCTTCCTGCACTGCATGTCGTTCTCCCCCCTCCTCCTTTTCCCTGTTTTTGCAAGAATGACATTCAATTTCTCCTTGAAATATCAGAATACTCATTTTTATAGAAAAAGTACTTTCAGTAATCTCACTTAAAAATACAAAAAGCAAACAAGGCGTAGGTTCCGATTTTGACCTAAAAGAAATAGCTGTTATTTTACAGCAGTGGGATCAGAACCGAAAAGTCAAATTCATCAAGCAGGCCCATGTGGCGGATGGCAATTTTCTCACGTAAGAAGTGTGCCGCTAAGAGAGCAAACGGTTCATGCAGATTGAACTAGCAGCTCAACAACTGGTTCACTAAAATAATACAAAATCTTCATCATTCAGCAAAAACATAACAAACAGCTGAGGAATCTGGAACAGGCAGCTTTGCATATCGTTAACTGGCGAGATAATCACACCAGTCAGGTAGGATCAGAAGTTCTGAGTGTTCCTAACTGATTGTACACGTTTTGTGCCCTCCTTGACTCAGGTGTTTGAATTAATAAAACCCCTGGCATCAAGTAAACACTTTTTTGAATCACCACTAAAATAAGGACTGAAACAGTGCAGCTAAGAATTAAATTTTCATTCAGCCAACACCATTCAAAGCTACTTGGGTAATTATTTTAAGTACAGAAATGTTAAATGCACACAAATCCTGCGTGAAAACTGGAAAATTACAATTATAATTTATCTGATTACAGCTGCTATTTGCAGCAATTTTGCAATGAACAACACTTCAGAATTGAAACACTATGTAATTAAACTGTTAATTGCAAAAAAAAAAAAAAAAAAAAAAAAAAAAAAGAGCTACTGCTAAGACTATAATTTAACAAGGTTCTATTTATTTGACTGTCTGATCGTAAAGGTTAATGCAGTGGCACAGGAAGCCAGTACACCCATTTTAATTGTGCTGGCATCTTGACCAAATACCACTTAAAAGGCAAATCGAGATAAAAACACTGAGATGGCGTTGCAAACCACTGCCGCCTGCACAAAATGCTCCTGGTGACAACACACAAACCCAAATCTGCTGACTTTATTCAAACATTAACAAGGTATAGTTAAAACTTTTGTACACTTATGCAAATCAGGTTGCTAGCACAAGAGAGAGAAGAGATTCCCCTGGGAGAAAAAAAATAAAATAAAATCAACAAAGTGAAAAGATCAACCATCCTTCCACAGCGTGACAGCAAGACACAAGAGGCAGCAGCTTGGGAATTCAGCAACATAAATAAAAACCCTCCAAAGTTTAAGTAAATTGTGTATTACAAAGTTAACAGATGTAAATGAGGCACACAGTACCATTCTAGGAGAAAGCCACGTTTGCCAGCAAACAGCACACCATGGCAGCACAGCTCAGGTAAAGGCACTGATGAAGGGCAGGGCAGCACTCCTGCACCACAGCACTGTGTTCCCCTGTGGGACAGCACACACACAGGGCTTGTTCTGCACTTGGAGCAGCACAAAGTTAATGCCCCACAGAGTTTCCAGCCTGTAGGGGCTCAGCACCAAAGGTATGGCACAATTTAAAGCCCAACCTCAGCAATACAGCTCCAGGGCAACCCCTGGGATCAGGGCAACCCCTGGGATCAGGACTCCAGCAGCACCTCCAAGGCCCAGTCCCTCAGAAAGCAACCAAGAGCATAGGACAGGCTCCACTTCAAGAGCAGGTAAAACAAAAGAGACCACAGCCCCCAGGGAAACCAGTATGCAATGCCTGGTTGGCAGAACCTGCTGCTTATTAATGTGCTATTGCCTTGGTGGAGCTGCTAATGAAGCATCATGTTCAGTTGTACCCACGCTTTGCTCTCACACCTGGGTGGGGAAAATTCCTTTACTTTTGACTTAGCAGTGAGTAAGTGTACTATTTAGCAGTAAGGGCAGTGTACTATTTGCTTAGTCTTTGTATGTTAATCAGTTCCTAAATTATTAATAGAGAAAAAGAAATTATTTACAAGGTGTTTGACGTAGACATGTCAGGATGTAGCAACTCTACTGTCAAGAGGAATACTCATAAAGAATCATGATATTTGCCTTGTCTTATTTACTTATTTCAGCCATGCTCAAAGACCCTTCTCTCCTGATAGCATCCCAGGAGGCAGGAGACTGAGTTTAAGAGCAGGAGGAGAGACTGTACTGGATGTGCATTTCCTCCAGTTGCCATACAAGGGTGAAGGCTACACACACAGAAAAACCAACAGCCTCGGCTTTGCTGTTACTCCTCTTGGAAACATACCTGAAGCTCTGTTTGAAAGAAGAACTTCTGTGGGCACTGGGAACAGTCATAAATTTTATCTTCCTGTCCGTGGACTGCAAAGATGTGCTGCTGCAGTTTATTTGCCTGCACAAAAACTGAAAGAACACAGTACAATTAGTTAAAATTGTTTCATATAACATATCCCATCTTGAACTACACTGTTATACACTTTTATGACTGCAAAGACTCTAAAAAGTCCAAGGATATCCACCAGAGAAGTGCCAACACTCAATGCAGCAGAACGTCCTTACCGGTGGTCAATTTAGAATCTCCAGGCTGGCAGTCAGCTCACTTCTGACGGGCTCTAAATCCTGGATGGACTTTTGATATTTCACATAAAGCTAACGCTGTCCACGGGTGACTGGAAGAACTCAGTCATCAGAGCGAGCAGAGGACGTCACCGCTCCTGCAGGGAGCCCTGGCCCCACAGCAGGTGCATTGGATGCATTTTTAATGCAGGACAACTGGGCCAGGAGCAGCCTTGATGGCTGGTCTGGAGGATGAGTGCCCAGAGCAGCATTTCTGGCAGACACGTGAACCTGAAAGGGCAGGCTGCCACGGTATTCAGACCTTCTAAATGGGTTGTCCTTCCAATATAGAAAAAAGATTATGATTTAATGTTACAGATATACCATCTACATTAGGATTTTGAATTGATAATTACCTTGCCTTTAACAAGTGAAATGAGAAACATATTGAACTCCAGCTTCAGCTAGTTAAAAACATATCTCATTCAATTTTTGTCTCATCCTATATGACTTTTCACCAGTAAATGAAAAAAGCTTCTTCAGCAGAATTAGAGATGCAGTCAAACACATTACAGCATGCTTCAGGAATAGAAAAACTAACTCCAAGTTCTCAAAAAGCAATTCTCAGCCTGTGGGTCAGATCCCACAAGGAGCACAGGGCTGAGGGGAGCGCAGTAGCTGACACTCAGCCCATGGTCACACATGGCAGTGATCCCTTTGCAGTTTGGAAACTTAGGTGTTAACTGCTATTCTGACGAGGGAGTAAAAGGCACCCTTAAAATGCATCCTGAAGATGTTTCGAGAAAGGACCATCCAGGACCATTTGCACTGATGAGACAGCTGAAAACGAACCTCAGGGAAGGAAAACAGAGCAGGCCCTCAGATGGATACAACTGCAAAGGACCTGGAAACATGTTTTCATGAGCAGGCTGCTCTTAAAGAAACCTTTTGGAGGGAGGAGTCAAACCACACTGTTGTGTGATGGGATCTCATGTGAGCAAGGTATGCTGCTGTACGTGGCACACAAGGAGTCTTCACGAGAACAGGCCCCTGCCTTGCAAGTTCTGCTCTTAGAGATGCACCTCACATTCAGGCCACAACCTGAAAGGCCCCATTGCGAGAAGTAACACAGGGCCGGCTGCATTTGGGCAGTGCCATGAGATGTCAAACTCCTCAGTGCTGCAGTTTCAGACAGGAGATATTCTGAACATTTCCAAGCACAGTATTTCTTTTCCCAAGAAAAGGCATACAGTATTTTACAAATCCCCCGAGTGTCATTTCTGGATCAAGCCATGCACACTGAGGCTTGTCTCAGTCTCCCTGTCTTACCTGTGAAACAAACAGGGCATTTGAATGTGCCTCCCATCCCCTCAAAGCTGTGCTCAATCAGGTGACACAGGAGCTTTGCCGGAGAGTCAAACATCTGGTTACACAGCTTGCACTCATGATTGATGCCTTCCTCTGCAAGGTTCAAATGATACAACTTGTTAGTGACACAGCACATTAGCGTCTGCGATGCAGCAGTCAGAGAGAAACTCCCGTGCCCAATGCCGTGCACACAACTTCAAGGGCCCCCAGCCCCCAGCAAGGCACAGCCCAGTGCACTGAGCTCAGGTGAGCAGCCCTGCTCACGTTAGGGCCATTTATCTGCAGCTGGGATGGAGGCGACGCCGTGTGCTGCTGCCGGGCTGCACCCATCCCGTGCCGCTCCTCACGCTCTGCACACAACAGAGACGTCGCTGCTCTGCGTATGTATTATTAAATACTCAGCATTTAAAATGAATTTAACAGGGAATTCAACCACGTACTCTGAAAGCAGGCTTCGTCACCTCAGATTACACTGCAAATGTAGCAGGGAGGAACAGACTGTGGAAGAATAGCAGGAGCCCAAACCAGTGCTGGCCTTAATTTTATATCTCTTGGCTTTTTCCAAGCTGAAGAGAGACCATAAAAGTGATTTAAATGTCGTTTGAAAGAGTAATTTCCACGTAACACATCCTAAACATTATTCTAGGAGGTACACTGAATATGCAGTGCCCACTGCTAATGCCCCATGATCTAGAGGAACTCACAGGGAAATAATAACAATTATTCTTAATTCCAGCCTACCACCTTTGTAAGATGATACCATTTCTCTTTTTTTTCTCTTTTTTACTGACTTCTGTATTTTTGTTGCCTATGTGTCATTTTTCGAGGTATTGAAGCCATACTTCCTTTGGTTTTCTTGAAAGGAGGGAGGGGGTAACAGAGATTTAAAAAAAACCCTAGGTTTAAAATGTGCACTTTATACAACCCAGTGAACATCTAAACTTAAAAAGATTTTGCAGATGGTTTTTGTAAGCACTTCTCAAAAACATCTTCCCTTCATTATGGCAGCATGCATGAAAGTCATGAACACGTATTTTAAAAACTAAAGAAATTGCCTTTTGATTTACACTCAGGTTTATTTTAATAACTCCAAACCTCACTGACTTCAGCTGATAGTTCCAAGATGCCCAAGAAATGACTGCATCATCCCATGAAATAATCTCCTGCCAAACGCGTTCGGATCTTGCAAATAATGTCAGCATTCAAAAGCACAGTCTCTATTTATAATTGCTTTAAATAACCTTTGAAGCAATCAAACAGTGGGAAATTATTGTTTGTTTAGGGTTTTTGGTGCTCCCAGGATCTCGAGGTGGGAAGGCGAGCAGTGGGTCCAGCACCAGTGCGGCCCACGGAGCTGAGCTCAACAGCTCCCACAGCCACACAACTGCATGGCTGCAGCTGGAGCGTCCCCAGAGCTCGTGCTGCCTTGATGGGACCTCCATGCGAGGAGGGGGGAAATAGAAATTATTTACAGAATGGATCAGTATGCAGGGGGCAAGCTCCTGTCCATCCCTGAGGGAGGCTGCTGGCCTTTCTCTGCAGAGGGCAGAAAGCAGGTAAGGATCTGTGCCTCGCACCACCTGAGCATGCCCAACAATGCATGCAATAAACTTGGAGACGACAAAGCAGATACTGGGGGAATGGAACAAATTCCTTCTGCGAGTAAATCAGAGAAATCATGTTTGACATTAATTTTCTACTCTCCACATAGTGAGTGCTTGGAAAATAGTGATTCATGCGCAGCCCGGTCCTGTGTGAGCACGTGTGTTCATAAATACAGACACAGGCTGCTGATGAGAGGACTGCTCCTTTTGCAGCCTAAATATCTTTAATTTCAGTATAATTAAAAAAAGAGGATTTCACAGCATTTTGACTGAAGCGTGTTTTTACTGACTTGGTCTGTTTAATTAGGTACCAGAGACTGTGCATTCTCTTGGCTGATCCCCGCAGTATTTTAAATAGTTAAACCTATAACAAACAAACTAAAACTCGAATGAAAAATAATAAAACATAATGGGTTCCTGCAGATCTGGAAATTTATCCCACTCGAGGCAAGACCTTTTGATTTGCAAATCCACTTCTGAATTATAAGGCCTTCTCCTCACCGGTGGGGGTTTTTATTCCACTCCCACAGGAGTCCATTATGTATTTCTCGTGTCTATAAAACCATCCAGGAAGAAAAAAGGTGGAAAAAAGTACCATGGTTAGCATGACAAACGCTTCTCTTTTCATGCATGTGTATTCAAAATATGAAAATGCCCAAAGATATAGATAGAATTGCTGCTATAATCACTCTCTTCTCCGTGGCATTTTACAGCATATTATTTTACACAGAAACGCGGTGCGTGTGTAGGGGCACTCAGTCACCTTTGGAGAATAACTTCAGTGAATTATCTGGGATCATACAGGAGCACAAGGCTGCCTCCAGACAACGCAGCCAACGCCGGCCCTCCCTCCAGCCACGTGCGCCGGGCGTCAGCAGCACAGCGCATCGCGGCGTTCCCCTCATCTCTATTCTTCTTAAAAAAATAAAAATGACAGGCATCTATGAGACCTACATAACTCCAGTGAATTATGCAGCCCCTCTCATTTGTAAAATAAAATGCAGATTTTTACAGCTCGCTGTGCTAGATCGTCTCCCATCTCTCCGTAAGTGTATCTATGCGGGGATCAATTGATTTAACACTAAACGAGCCACGCACGGCCAACAAGAATCTTGGGCTCCTTGCCTTTCTTTTTTCCTGCACTCAAAATAATAAGCATTAATTTTACACTTCATTTCTCAAAAAAATAATAGGGTGTGCTCTTGCTTAAAACAAGCAGGCCTGCTGGATTCTGTCAGCCTGAAACTATGTCAGGCCAAAAGAGGAACAGAGCGCTTTGTGTAAAAGTATCATGGGGAGATGATAGTATCCTGTAATGTTTTCAGTACCTACTTTTGTCTCCAAAAGCATTTGATCCCTGGCAGACACACACTTATTTCCATACTGGTCTTGAGGGAAGCCGGTAGGAACGAGAGCTGATTATCTGAATCCTGAAGGTGAAACCTGGGTGGTGCCCACCGATGTCAAAGGCAGCGATTGTCTAAATGTTGAGGTACATAATTTGCTGCCTGTTTGGAGGGCTGGGGGCTGCGCGGCCCCGGCTGAACCGCGGCGGTGGAGCACGTCCTCATTGTTCTCAAGTTGAAATGCATTTGCAGGATGGTTCACGTGTGTTGATAGGAGCTTAGCTGCATTTACACCAACACCCTGCCCGCTTCTGAGCGGGAGCGCGCCTCTCCATACAGCCCTTCCTGCTGCTGCAGCGTGCATTTAATACATATTACAACGAGTCTCTCAGCCTCTAAGAGAACTGACGCCGGCAGCCTCCTGGCGAGGATGCAGTATAATTAATAATGCTGTATTAAGCCCACGCACTGTATCAGCTGCATTTCTAATTATAACTATATTAATAGCGATATAAAACGATGCACTAACAGTGCCACGTACCGACATGTTATCAAACCAATAACAAACTGCAATTTGAACAATAAAACAGCATCGTCTTCACTGTTAGTTAAAACTTCTCTTCAACTTGATTTAATAAAGCAAAATTTCCCCTCATGGAATAACCACAACAGTCCTAATTTGAAGGAGTGCGTGCGGCCGTCTGATGCTCCTGACAGCAGCACACATCCTGTGCCACGGCTCTACCTCGCTGCAGCAAATTACAGCAATAAAAGGGAACGTCTTTCCTGTACTCAGATATACACATCCATGGCTTAACCACACTTTTAATGAACTTTGAAATGCTGTAATTCAGTGTAACAAAGCATTAATATGCTGTGCTCACAGAGAACCTTCTCCCATACCCTATATCATAAATCCGGTAGAATTAAATGGGCCATGTAAGGAGAGCTCCGATTGTAACAGAAATAAATACAAATTGGAATGAATGCAGGGAAATAAAAGGAAGACTGCATGAAACTATTCTGTTTATGCAATTCATTCCTCAGTAAATAAGTAAGAAAAGGGATACATTTGTAACAAGAGAAAAGCAGGAGGAGCCCAAGCACTGATCCATGTGGCTGTGCAGGAGCGAGGGGCTGTGGCCAGGAGGTGACAGTGATGGACATCTCCACTGAACAAAGCCATGGGAACGCCGGGCCGGCAGCATCAACAGAGATCCAACGTGACTGCAAAGCCTGGGGCTGGGAGCAGGGCACACCACTGCCAGGGGACAGCAGATTCACAGTGGTTCACGCCAGACTTGGATGTCGCCTGCTATCCAGATGGCATTCTTTCACTGCTGCTGTTTCTATACCCCATCCCGCTGTACGGCACCCCCGGAACACCCTGTGCCAGTGGGTTCCATAATGAATCCCGGTGGACAAGGCCGAGCCCTCCCACACCCCGCAGACCCGGCGCAGGGCCTCGCAGCCCGGCAGTGGGAGGCAGCGGATTGATGGCGCGGCAGCTGAGCGTCACCTGGGGAGCTGGGTGCCATCCTCACAGGGATGCTGGAGGTCAGTTACCATGGCAACGTTGAATGAGCTCAACCTTGTAACTGACCCTTATCTTTTTTTGATCTGTGGCCCATTTGGGACCAAGGCTGGAAATCAACTGGAAAATAATCCGGTCACATATCAGAAAGAAAATTATTTATACTTATTTATCCAGGTAGAGCTCGCATCTCTCTCTGACGCCTCCCGTCCTGCTCCCAAGCACATCACACAGCTGAGCAGGACGCCCAGCCTCACGCCACAAGACCTGTGCCCATCCCAACCCACAAAGCCATGCACGCCCATGTCCCACCAACACACTGTCCACACCTCGCCTGGCACAGCCACGTGGCCTTGGCCTCTGTGCGGTAACCACGCACCTGCACCCACCCCTCCTCAGCAGCCCTAATATTTGTTGGGATCTGGTACCTGTGTTCTTTTGTGCATTCTTTCTCCGCTGAAATATGATTCTGCTTTGAAATACATTTATATGATCTAGAATGGCACAACACTGATGTCTTTTATGAGCTGACGATGGTTTAATAAAATCTTGCATTCCTGCTTCATCCTTATGACAATTTTACTATTATAAGTTTTCAAGGGATATGAGAGCTGTCCACTGTGGTTAGAAACATCAATTTAATGGAAAATGATAACATGGGGACTTTGATTTTTCTAGAAGCTATATAAGGAAAACCAACAAAACTGCAGAGCATTCCAAACATGCGCTGGCTCTGGCACAAGACCCACTAAAACCCGTCTCCTTCTTACAGCCTTCCGGTGGATGCTCAGCCCCAGGAGCAGTCTGGCAGAGCTGAGGGGCTGCCCCGCTCCCAGTGGGGGAAGGGCTTTGGGAACCAGGAAGCAGTGAGGAGACCACAGCTCCTGGCAGGCTTCACTGGTGCTGGACCAGCACCAATGGGTTCTGGTAACCAACTCCAATGCTTCTGGTGATGCACTCATTATATGGCCTCTTTTCCAGGTATTCTTTTTTCAGGCTAAATTAGCCTAACTGCATAACAGGCTTTAAACTCTTTTCAGCATCTCAGGGGGCCTCAAGCTCAAAATATGCAGAATTAGATGCCAAATTATTTATAGGGTAGCTGTGAGTTCACTGCCTCCAGTACATGTCACTGTGCTGCAATATTAAAATGACCATTAAAAAGAAGCACAGTCCCAGAGGGACTTGGGATGAGATTGCACAGTTTCTACTGAACATGAGGGCAGCCTGCTCTAAGCCAGTGCCTGTGCTGCAGTGGCACAGGAAGGCCTTGTGTCACTGAGGATGGCTGGAGATGGGCCCACCAAGACTATCCTACTGCTTAATTTTTGGCTTACAAGAAAAAGAAAACCTGAAAGTTCAAAGGAGTCCATGGAGCTGTGCATCATCAGTCTGCGGGCTGCAGCATCCAAGAGAGAATCTGCCTATATGGCATATTTTAATCTGAGAAACTGCATTTATAGATCATTTACAGAGATGTGCTGCACTTTAGCCCTGTAACTTCAAAATCTAACAGCCTTTCTGTGAAAACATGTCTGTTTCAATTGCCTACATTAAAACTTCTCATGGATCGAAGTCTGATAGGTCTGGCTGTTCCATCACAACCGTTCATTAAGGACTAACTCCAACGGCTTCCATGGAAGTGCAAAATCTGTACAAGAAAAACAAACCTATGTTGAGAATGCAAGCCCAAACACATGCACAGAATGAGCCTGGATGAAGCTTAAAAAACCCTTAAGAACAGCTAGAGGTGAATGACAACACCACAGGTATGCATCCCATGCAACTCTGCAGTCTTGTATTCTGGTGTTTGGATAGGTTCACAGCTGCACTATTTCAAGTTTAATGACAATACCTGGTAAAACAGAGCTGCGAGTGCAGGCCCACTGCCACGCAGCCATCCTGTGCTGGCATCCCTCACACTGCTATGACAAACCTGAGCACCCTGCTGCAAGCCCTGATGTCCCCCTCTGCACAGCTCCCTGCACTGCTGCACACCCAGAGCAGGTTCATCCCAGGGTCCTATTGGCAATATTGCATCCAAGTGCTCAGAACAGGCATATGAGAATAACTAGGACCTACCTGACATCTATTATTGTGCAACTAAAAATTAAACCATTTCTACACTTATTAAACATCCCACTGGAATATGCCAAGTGCTTTCTGAACATGCAAAGCCTCAAGCCAAGTTTCAATGGGTGCAAGGCCCTTTACACTCACTGCACAGGCCCAGCACATTGAGCACCAGGAGCCCTGTCCCACCATACCCACCCGGCCCCCACTATCCTCGCATGACCATGGTGACACAGAGCCACCAGAACTCAAGCAAGAACCACCATAGGCAAAGCCTCTGCTGCTGTGGTTCATGCTCACGTGGTGGAAGAGCCAAGCAGCCAAGCACCAGCCGTGCCAGCACCATGCATCCCAGAGAGCACACAATTGGGTTTTACATACCCAAGCTCCCATAGATGAGTGTCTAGATGAGCGTCTCTGATCTTCAGATTAAAGTTTCCCAAGTACACGTTGACATGAGATAGACTATAAATCTATTGTGTAAATAATCACCAGACTAATGGTGCCTAATAGTATATAATTAACATGACTGGCAGGCTGCAAGCCAGTTGTTGTCAGCTATGCTCAGCAATACTCAGACTACAGGAACGCCTTACAGCACTTCTCTGGTGGCAGAGAAGCTTTCAGGGAAGCTGAAAACTGGTAAAATGAGAGTGAAACAGAACTCATAGCAAAATGAAAACTTTCAAGCATACACTTAACAGAGGAACATACTTCCAGGCTTCAAGGTATGATAATGCTGTACTTTTTTGTTTGTTTGGCAAGAGTTAAGAAAACTTCTGTTATCCCTGTACTGGTCAGTGTCTTTCAGCTTTTCACTGAGAGAGGAAGAAGCAAACCATGACAGCCACTTGGGCACATGGGCACAGTCACAGCCTGGCACCTCGCAGCCACCCCATGTCCTCCCAGGCCCAGCACCCTGGCAGTGCACTTGGTGCCGCTGTGCTGGCTGACAAAATGAGATGCCACTGCCAGCAGAAACACTAAGTGTGACTAAACAAGGTCTGGCTCTGATAGGTGACATATTTCATGAGTATCTCTCATAGCTTGCTAAGTGCAAATTCGCCCAAAAGAATGAAAACTAGATACTTTAAGTTGGGAATCCTAAGGTGCAGTAACATACAATATTCCTTAAAGCAGTCACCAAGAAGGATCTGCATAGAAGCAAGAAAATACCTGAAGCACCTCTGCATTATGCAGAAATGTATTCTAATACTATGGAAATACTCAGCAGTGAATGTACAGAGCATCTCCATGGCTTCTGATGGGATTTGCTCAATTAACACCCCATGGTCCAGGTGGCAAACATCCCCCGTGGGAGCCTCACGTTGAGTAAGGAGAGCGAGAATCCCACAGCCTTTTGGAAAGGGAGTTGCACTTGGTAACATATCCAATACACAAAACCTAAAATCAAAATGGCATGGCCCTTCTGGTTGCAACAGCAGCTGATGCAGCTGAGGGCACCTCTGGGGTATGGAGAAACACTGGGCTGAAGCCTGCATGGGAGTGACTGGGGCTGCTGGGGAAGGCTCAAAGGCATATGGGGTTGCTGCAGAGAAGGGGCTGAGGAACATCCACTGAGCCCAGTATAGATTTAGGAGCATTTCCCCAAAAAGTCCAGATGAGTAGGAGCTGAAGGTACTAAGAAAGAGTGAAAAAGGAGAGGAAAAAATCAGGCTGCTTATCAGCCACTCTCCCAAATAAAATAAGATCCTAAATCTAGCTGTCATGGAGTCCCTGTTTGAACCAAAAAGAAGGAAACAATAAAGGTCTGTTAGAGACCCGCTACTCACTATTTCATTCTTCATTTTTCTTGCAAGTTCTTACTTGAAGGCCCAATTCAACAATCAACACTATGAAGTCAGCATTTGCTACTGTCACCCCGAGAGGTATCAGAGATACAATCGTATATATGCAAAACAGGCAGAACTCTGATAACAATACCTGGCCTTTAGGCAAAAAATTGACTCTTTAAATGGCAGCCACTATGATAATGCCAGCCTAAGAGCCAGCCTTGCACAAATTTCCTCCGCTTAGTAACATAAAAGTTCCACAGTGAAAAATACAGCACTTGGGTAGTAACAGTGACAGCCCATTTTAGTAGGAATGTTGAAGAGGAGATGGCAAAGCACAACCCCAGATGAGGCCACAGGCTTCAGCTTCTCCCCAGAGCATTCCAGGTGTCCCCATCCCTGGGCTGCCCCAGCAGGGCACAGGGACATCACCGCTGTGACAGCAGCCACCACTGCCGGCCCAGCACTGCGCTCCTCAGGCAGGGCTCGTGCCAGGCACTGCACACAGCTGTTGCACCTCTGCAGCAAAACAAGCATCAATTATGCATCGTATCAAAAACCAAAATGCTAGGGCATGGAGCTGGCTACCTGAAGCACAGGAGTGAGCAAGTGCCAAAGAGAGGAAAAATACATCCAAACCCATCACGGAGCACTCGGCAACTTCACATGCAATGCCATCAACTGCCTTCCATTGCAAAGTTCTCCAATACTTGGGAAGAGATTACAGAAATACTTGGGAAGAGATTACAGAAATATTCAAAGATACAATATTTGTATTTCCAATGTTAATTTGACACACAGGAGTGTGCATGAGGGAATGTTTATAATCAGCACTCCAATAAACTCACAAATGACTCCAGTATTTTATAAGCTTGTTAGAAACAAATCACTCCCTTAGCTTATATTTACTTACTGATGAATCGTAAAAGGCCTCAATACACAAAGAGTAAATTCAAACTGTTTTCCTCTTGTTTTATCTTACCTACCCTTCCTCACGTGCCCAGCACAGCACTGCTCTGGGTGCAGAAGGCCAGGGCTGGCCATGTACTGCCTGTACAGCTGTGCTGAGGGACCAGGCCGTGACCACTCATCTCCAGCAATAACAGCTCTGTGCTGCACGCTGCAGCCACAGCCAGCAACCTGCATGTGGAGGGAAACGAGAGCTGGCAGAACGGCACTCCTTTTTGTAATGTAGCTGAGAGCTGTGTGCTAATAATGGGAGTGGTGGGGATACTCAGCTCTGTGCTCCAGGTAGCGACTGGAGAGAAGGAATGCGGGGGTATTCTAACTCGCTTTTACTTAATGTACAGTTAAGCATTATACACACGTTTTATGGGAAAACCCACAGAGGACACGCTCGGACTTCTCAAGGAAAACACAGACAAGTCATCTCCATGCCACTCAGCCTGAAGTCATGGGGATTTCTGCTATGGCAATGGGGTTGGGATTGTAATGCTGTAACTGCACCGTGATGCTATCTATCATCATGGAAACATCAATTTGAGGAGGAAAGAACACATCATGGAGAACACAGAGAAATACGCTTTCCAGAGGGAGAAGTGAAGCTGTAGTCTAAATGACAAAGTACAAAAGTACAATGGTCTTCACTTTTAGTAAGAGTGCCCTAAGCACACTGAACTCCAGGATCCTTCCTGGGGATATCCATTTACTTCCGGAAATGGTATTTCAGAAACAGAACCGAAACTCAACCACACTTCCTCCAGCAGCTGGCCATCCAGAAGAGGGAGAGAGGGAGCGAGGTAGGAAAGAAGGAAGGAAAGAAGAAAGGAAAGAAGGAAACTGGATTGGTGGCTCTTGGCCATGGCCAACCCACAGGGAATGGCAGATGCCTCAGGCGTGAGCAACCCCAGGGCCAATCTTGCCTGGCAGCAGGCTGATTTCCCAGCTGCTTTCCTGTGCCACGCTCAGGGCTGCCCCCACCCCCATGGGAACAGCAAGGCACGGAGCAACCGGATGCCCAACACCAGGAGTGAGATGAGCCCAGATGTTGTATCCCCGGCGATCACGGGTGCTTGTCACAGGCTCACGTGCACAGAGTTTAAATAGCCAGTGAAGATTTAAAGGGTTTTTATTTTATCACTCGATTTCCTTTTGCTTCTCAAAACAAAGGATGTACCAATCAATAACGATTTTGTTAAAACTGAATTTATCTCTACCATCAACTCGAGCTCTCTAGCGCCCGCCTGAGTCCTCCTCAATCCCAGAGCAGCATCTGCCATCCCTGCACCGTTCTCACAGGCTCACGGCATGCAGCCTTAAAACACCATCCACATCAATTCGATTGGTGTCAAAAGCTCTCGGTCTTCTTGCACACACCAGTACAGCCGCAGTATTCATCAGATTTTACCACCAGGATTAATGTTATAAAATGTCACTTGCTACAGTAAAATTTATCAACGTTATTATATACCATAGAAACTGCCACCACAGACAAATGCAGTACATTAAAATTTTGTCTAGAGCTCCCCAGAGGAAACATTTGCTGCAATTTGTATAACAGTTTATATATTTATGCTATTTAATGGTACAAAGCAATAATTATGACTTCATTCACTGATAAGCAACGGCATTATATAAATCAGATGCAGATTTAGAACATGCCAGCTTTGTCACTGGCCTACTACTTGTAAATTATGTTGCTGTTAAAAAAAAAAATCTAAGCAAATATGAGTTAGCAGCAGGAAGCTAATAATGTGCCTCCAGCTGTTCCAGTTAACCTGCAAATGTGGCCATCTGCACCTCAGGAGAAAAAGAAAAGGAGAGATGGAGGGAGGGAGGAAAAGGGGAGAGAGGAGAGGAGCGGCCGCCAGCGCCAGCACAAAGCCTGGGCCCAGAGCAGTAGGAGTGACCTTGCTCCTTGTGACCAGACAGGCACATATTCAAAATCAGAAAAGTTACCGAGGAATAAAGGACCTTTTCTCCCTAACACCCACAGAAAAAAAAAAAAGAGGTCTTTTCCATCATCTTTTTTCTAGAGCAGACTGTCTTTCACCTCTGGGGTTATTATTTACTGCATTGCAGGGCTGCCCAATGAGCAGGTTTTCCTTACAACCTCTGCCTTTCACTTTGACTTTTTAACACCTCTTCACAGACCCATCTTGTATTATTTAAAAAAAACTAGTGGTCATTGTAAGAGATTTATTCCTGCTTCAGACGGTTTAAAATGGATCCACAGGGCACAAAGGCTGAGCTATCAAACAAGACTGCAATCCTCAGTGATCACAGATCTTCCACACACAGCAGCTCCAGCACTGCCTTTGGATCTGGGCTGAGTGTCCCTGGGACGTGTGGGCACTGCTCATGCAAAGACTGCTCCGTGAGAGACCTCTATGAAATCTGGGTCATGGGGAACCGTTACAAAATATTCCTTTTGACATTCACCCACAGACAGAAGGAACAGTGGCTGAAAGTGCACCTCATGTACATGGTTACCTTGGTACTTTGACAGCAGTTTCATGCTCAAAATTCCCTAGGATTCTCATTATTAAGGGCCACAACTCCCCTATGAGACAAGGACTGGTTTGCACTGCAGTGCCTAGCCCTGCGGTGCATCAGTAGGCTCAGGACTACCATCATTCTGAAATTAAAGAAACTCACCTTGCTTCTTCTAGTCTTCTTTTTTTTTCTCTTGGAAATGCTGAATTGGCTTTAAAGTGATCAGATGTGATAGTGCTAAGGTATGTGATTTATCTTAAGGCTACCTTCAATTATTTCTCTCTTCAGAAGAGTTTTGTGACCCACTGCTGCTCAATGCTGACAAGTTCTTGGTGTTCTCAAGTGAAACACCCACCCTGTTGGTACATGCAAAGCAGTTACGCTCTTCCCAAACACACTGCATTTTGATGTTGGTGGATATGATAAAAACTATGACTTATAAGCATCCAGGTGAACTTGCAGCTTTCTCTGGCCTTTCCAAAAATTGTTTAATCTGGAAATCACTGCATCTTTGAAAGCAGCTGGGGTAATGCTGAGCTTCCCAGTACCAGAACGTCTGTAACAGCAAAGTGAATGTTACACGTGATGTTGAGTATCCAACATTAATGGGATATTTTGTGTGCCATCACAGGCCTGGTGTTTCGTGGAATCCCAGAACATTGCATCAAACCTCAAGCATTGGGACAGCACGCCCATACAGGTGAATGAATCAAACACCCAACACACTCACAGAGCTGTGCATGTCTGCAAAGCATTTTGGAGGTGACAGAGTTACAAGAAAAATACCTACAAGTTCACACAGATAATGCTGTGACATTTTCATTCCCTCCTTACTGACTTATGCAGCCAGGAGAAATGCAGAATGAATTTTTAAAAGCACTGCGTTTGAAAGAGAACAAAAGTTCATAAAATATGTTAAAGTGCCTTCCATAATACTGGTTTATGTAGCTCTCCACAAAAAAATAGGTACTCTAAACCACAGTAGTTAATCCTGACAATTTACAGCCCATCATAACTCATTCCTGCTGTATGGAGGAACCCATCACTAAGCACAAGTGATGTTGCCATCGCAGATATCTGTGATAGGCAGTACAATGGGATGAGTTTCACAGTGTCAGCCCTAATTTTCAGCCTTGACTTTGATTTCCCTTGCCTTGGTGGGTTCCAGACAGACCCTCAGAGTTACTCTAATGTAGCTTTTTTGTGGTTTTAATATGAATATTGTGTCAAGGATCTGAGATATTAAGAATGACAATACATTATTATTGCAGCAGGAAAATCTCCAGAGTCCTAGAAGTAGGATTTTGAAAACCACAGTCAAAAATCAATAGTAATCCACAAGAATTCATAAAGGAAACATGTCAGTCAGCAGCTTTGAAGACAAATCTTAAATTTTATCTTAAGCAGGCCAGACAAGCACAAGTCATTTAGGAGACGCAGACAGAGGTGTGAACCCAGCTCTTTGGGCTGTGGGAGGGAGCCCACCTCACCCAGCAGCTCTGGGGCACCACTGCCCTTCTCACCATGCCTCTGGGCTGGCCCAGCCTGCAGCCCTATGGCTGTGTGAGCAGGGGGATGCTTGGCTGCATCCCTGGCACCGTCTGCTCCCAGAAGAGACCCAGCTCCTCCCTCTAAAGCAACCGTCCTCCAGGATGTAGGGGAAAAGCAGCTCATCTGCACTCCCTGATAAATGTGATAATGAGAAGAAATGCTAAGAATCGTACATGTGAGCCTTTGATGAATTCACAGCCAGACATCTGTTTGCAAGGTAGCTGGCTCGTGTGCTCCCTTCAGCAAAAGAACTTATTATTGCTTGGTTTTAACTTACAGAACCAGAAATATCCCTCACATTAATTAATTTGAACACTTTTTTTTGTGTACAGCACTGTATGCACCAACAGAGTCACCAAAGCACCCCAGCCCTCCTCCAGGAAGAAGCCTGCTTAACCCTGCAGACACAGAAGGCAGCGCAGGGGAAGCATGCCAAGGCAATGCACACGGCCAGCCTCTGACATGGGGAGCATGGCACGGGAGCAGGTACGTCGGTGGTCTTACAGCTTGCTCTCCTCAGTCACATCCCTCAGCTCCACTACCACTTCCAAAGAAGTTTTTGAAAGGAAAAACAAGCTGCAAGGAGCTGGAGATGAATGGTGTTACTCTCTTATGCAAGAATATGTAGCAGCACTCAGGGGGGGAGAGATCTTCTGGCCCTCCTCCTGCACAATTTGCACTGCACAAAGGCTGGGTTTGACTCACAAAGGAGGAGACACTACCAGCAAAGGAAGCACAAGGTTTTCAGTCCAAATCCAGTAAGACATCAAGAGTCGGTCTAATGCTCTCAGTCCTCCCTACACCCCAAACAGTCACTGCTGCTCAGAACACCTTCCAAAATACCTGCTATATTTTGGAGGGGAAAGGCCAGAAGATCTAGGTCTGATGAAGGCACGGGGCTTTCAGCCCTGCTTAGGAGACTTCAAAACTGTTTTAAAGGCAAGTATATCGAGTTCCCTGGCTGAATGACACAGAGCCACCTTTTAAAGGCCAAGGAGGATCTGTTAGTGATGGCACCAAGCTCTTCTGCAGTGCCCAAATCCCCTGCCTTCAGCAGCACTTCTGGCCCAGGCTGCAGGGAATGCCACTAGAAGCTGCAGCAGTCCTTCAGGGCAATGGCCAGGCATGGTTTGCTGCATGTGTGCTGTTTATTATGCATATTATTTATTAATTTATGTAGATTAGTAGACTGCATGACCAAAAGCATGCAATCAGCAACAAGGGGCGTCCAAGCCTGCAGGAGAGGCTAGATCCAAAATTGGTTTCAGTCTTCGAAAGATAATTTTTTTTTTCTTTTTTTTTAAACCAATTCCAGTGAATCTTGGTTCAGGCCCTGCAGGCACTTAGAGGAGCTGCTTTCACTGCAGTAGTCACAGCAGAGGTAGCTGAAATCTCCATTACAATGGCTCTGTCACAGGTACTGCAGGAAGACAAATTCATATAGGGAGCCCTATTGATACTTGATTTGTTAGATCTCAATTGCAGAAGTCTCCAAAGTGCAATGTTACAGTACTAAAAAATCAGTCGAGCGTATATTCACCACTCACTGTATGTTTCAAGCCCAAATGCAAAGGATCAGTTCTCCTCTCCCAGGGCATAAACCTTTACAATATGTAACCAGTACTGACCTACAAGACAAAACCTTATCAAAGCTTTTTGTGTGTGTTTTGCTTTCAAGGTAAAAAAAAAAAAAAAAAAAAAAAAAAGTACACCATCAATCCAAGGACAGCTGAAAATCAGCATTCTGGCACTCACTGCTGCTCAGCTGAGCTTCCCCCACTGCCTGTACCTATTTGTTCCTGAGACTGCAGCACCCACTTCCAGAATGATTTTCTTCCTCCCTTCCTCAGAGCAAACTAGGAACAGCCTCACCAGAGCAAACACCCCATGATGAAAAAACTCAGCACTGGACTCACACCCTGGGATGTTCTCAAAAATCTGACCGATCTGTTAGTGCTGAATTCTCAATCTGTCATAGTTACCAGATGCGAGTTGGAAGGGCATTAAAAGACAATAGATGTGCTAGTATCTCCTAACCAAAGCTACAAACTGTCCTGATAAAAGTAACATTTCTAAGATATCCCAAAGCAAAAATTCCTCTTGAATCTGAGTTTGTTGGTTGTTCTTTATTTTTTGCTGAATCATCTGTTTTTTCTTTCTTCTTTAGCTCTCAGAGCTCAGCTCCCCAACCTAAGATGCTCATTGTCAATAAACACTGTGGAAATTCACATCAATAAGGGGATCAGCAAAATTACCTGCTTGCAGTTACTGCCTTATCCACAAGAGAGCACAGTAACCTGAGTGCATCCCAATTCCTTTGTAAATGCCTAGAGTACATACAGAGCACCGCATAACTCAAAAATTATAATTAAAATGTCTTAGCTCCTGTATTTATAGTAACATTTAAACTACTGTGCTTTCTTGAAGTCAGAGTCATTTACTTGAGAACAGCACACTTTATGGTGAACAGATCTTTGAAATTATACCACGGGGATATGGCACAGCCACATGTAACTCAATATATGTCAACAGCTGTAAAAATATTGGTAGGAGAAGGGAAGAAAAAGCCATGAGCACAGATCAAGTGCCCTGTCTCTCACATCTGACTGTTTTCAGATTCTCCCTCCCTCCTTCTCTCCCTGCCCCCCCTCCCCAAATAATTGGGCAATTTTGGTGCAAGCTGTCATAAAAGCCAAGCCTTCTTTGAGGTTGAATGATCAAAAAGGTTATAAATGAAAATGATTTCAATGTTGGAGGCCTAGCGAGTGACCAAGGCACTTTCTGTAGCAGAAGGGTTTGTTCTAATCTTACCAACTGCACGCTTTCGTCAGAGCATATTCCTAGGGAGTTCACAGCTCCCCAGGGCGAAGCTACAGTAAATTCTGACTAATCCCCTCTGCATACAAATGAGCCCCTGGTAAGAGAAACTGCAGGGTCAGACAGCTTATGCACAGCACTGATTCTCCAGGTCTGCGCCTTCGGCAAAGCAAACAAAATGGCACTGTATTTTGATATTTTTTTTCTCAATGGGACAAGGCTTTCAAAAAACAAAGGCGTAAATCCAAAAATGCTGGAGAGGCGAAGGAAAAGGGGAAGGCAGCACCGAGAGAAGAGAGTCCCTCTCCTCCCACATACCCAGGCAGACGGGCAAATAGCCCATATCAGCTGTTTAAAAAATTAATGAATTTAAACTTCTGCTTGATTAAAGGTGTGGTGGGCTTGTACTAAAACTTAATGTAAAAGGAACATGGGCACGAGATAAAATATTCATTAGCCTATTATAAAGTAGCCAGATCTAATCCTACATCCTCATTGGCCGGCATCACCATATCAAGACACTATAGAGTACAGAGCCATTTGTATTCATTCCCTGGCATTTCAAGTGAGTCTTTAAATGTTAAAGCCTGCACCTATTGTTACTTTAAAAGTCTTAAGTGTTGCTCAGTACATGACGTAATTAATTTTTCCTGCTGTGCATTATTTAATCACAAAGTACGTATCTGTCATCATCACCACCTCTTCATAATATGGGATTCTCCTGTTTCACCCGTTTCTTTGATGTGCCTGGAGACACTGCAGTAGGAACAGCTGGAGCTGATGGCACCAAGCACCCCAGTGCTGAATGGGAGCTGCTGGGTGCCCCTCTCAGGGAGCCCTGTTCTCCCATGGTGAGATCATGGGGCACCCAGAGCTCCCAGTGGCAGCCTCCCAGAGCTCTTCTCTCTGCAGACTTGTACTGTGTTTGGATATATCCTGAGCCTGGGAAAGCCACGCTCTGCATCCATTTCATATAGCTCAGCAGAGATACCAATCAGTGACCTTGCCTGCAGCTTTATAATATGCAATCTTCACATATTACCATTTAATATAGATATATAGTAAAAGTGTAGACTTTGGTTCAACTTTGTGATCTCAAATTTGGGGTTTCTTGGAGGTCATTATGCAAACTATAACAACATTTGAATGCCCTACAAATCAAACTTGGAAGTTTTGGGTTAGATTCCTCCTTAAATTTATCCTTCATTACTTTCTATGCTCAAGAATGACTCGGTTGAACCTTGCAAACTCACTCCAAATTTTCCAGATAAAATAAACAATATACTCTGGTGGTATTAAAAATAACATCACCTAGCAAACCCAAGGTGTTGGCCGCAGAAATGCTGCTGGAAAGCCAATGTGCTGGAGCACTAGAAGGGCACAGGGTGGGATCTGCTGTGAGCATGCTGTGCCTCCATCCTGGAGAGAGGGGGAACGGGTGCTGTGAGCCTGGCATGCCCAGGAGAGGCAACACAGGGTGACCTATGAGCTCCTCCAGCCTCCTCCTGCCTTCCTGGGGGGAACATCCTGCTGTGGCAGGGCCTCCTGCAGGTAAAGAAGGCGTTCTTGAGCAGCAGCACTCCCGCCTACATGCCATGAGAAAACTTCAGAGTTTTGAGCTGCTCCACAGCCATAAGGAATTGCAGTCTATAAATGGCACCATGCACTGGAGAGGGAAGCGTGGGCCATTCCATGGGAAAAATGTCTCCCATCGCAATCAGGAAACTGTATTAGAGGGATGACCCTCTGACACAAAGCACAGATCTATCAGTTTACCACTTTTTGCATGCTTCTGGTATTTATCTGTTCTGCACTCCCAACTCACCTTTTAATTAGACAAACTCTCATGAAAGTCAACAAGAGTTCTGTCTGACTGAGGGCTGTGCTAAAGCATAATTGGATCATAATTCCAGAGGTAACGAAGGATAAAATGTACCTCTGCACAGGCACCAAGAGTCAGCACCTCGGGAAGGTTAAGACGTGGTGTTCTGGGGCACTGTACAGATCTCCCAGGGAGGAAGCACTGAGCTCCTCCACCTGCAGACCCAAGCACATGGCCAGGAGAGCATGCGGCTATCGACATGTGCCACTGCCCAGCCATGTGAGTTGGAAGGGATGAGCCAGAACAACAGCAACTGATGGCACCACTCAATGCCACATCATTAGTGAATTCAACAGTAATTCTGAAACAGGGCTAAAACAGTACACATCAGCTGAGATCAGTTTCATAACACACCTACAAGACGTGGTCAAGCACAGTTATGTTTAAAGGAGAAGCTGATAGTAACTTACAATGTAAAGGAGGCGATGTTTTGATTCTTCTCCATTTTTACACAAAATAAGGACCGAATAAGCAAACAGCCCAGAGCGTGGTGTCACAGCATGGCAGCTTTACCCGAGAGGCTGAAGCACAAAGCAGCCACGGAACAGGAAGGTGCAGCAGCAGATACCATACAGTGAGCGCTGTACCTGTGCATTATGAGGACTTACATATTTACAATTCTGAGAGCAAATAAGGCTCCTTAGTGACCCGCATGGTGAATTCTCTTTTAGAAAGGGAGAAGTCGCCGAGAGCCAAGTTCTTGATGCAGAATTCCTGGACACAGTTTCCAACTATTCCAATCAAGCAGCTCTGTGGTTGGGCTGGGATTTCAAACTTGCCACAGTATGAAGTCCAGTTTGGGCTATATTCCCTTCCCTCGCTCAGCTTGATGAAGGCTTCCCCGCAAAATCAAAAGGCTTACTGTCAAGTTTTCGATTGGTCTGGGCCTCATGCTATCATATGTGTGGTGATGGCAAGGAATATGAATGCGGCTCTGGCTCCACCATGGGGCCTTGAGGTTTCGTCCAATTCATCCAGGGACCTTATGAAAGTAGAGCGGGTCTCTTTTCATGTATATTCCGACTGCTGAAATTCCCCAGATGCACTGCAGTGTGCAAACGCGGTGTAAAAAAGAACAATAGCTTGAGAAAAACTGAGGCAAGTCTACTGAGTATGCTTAAGATAAACCAGCCGAGCTAATGCGAAAAAACCTGACAGCCATTCTTCTGCATTCATAGCTTAATGAACATAAAGCCTTTCACAGGCAGAGAATGCTTCTGCATGTTAGTGCATGTAGAACTGCCATGTTAACCTATAAAAATTGTTACAAGTCTCCGAAATGTAAATATATACTATTCAGCCCCTCGTGTGTTCAGATGAGATTTGATCAGTACAGGTATTCTGAACCTTTCAAAAACAGATTAACTCTGTTTGCACACCGATTCATTCACCTACCAAGGTTTATATGGGAAGCATTCTATGGTAGAAACAAGTTAACACAGAACTGAAATTGCACACTGATACAGATTATAGTGTACCACTCCTAAAGTGAGTGAGGAAAACTCAGAAGAACTCAAGCTATTGTTCCAAGTAACAGCTGCTAAGAAGCTAAATATTTTTGTTAGGATTTCTTTTTGTTTGTTTCAAATTGCTGATCATACTGTACAATGTTCCTTTCCAGAAGGGCATTAGAACAAAACCAAACTTCATTTCCACTGGTTGCAATATACTCTGTGTTTCTGGCACATAAAGCATTTAACTGCACTGTATGTAACTTAATTTTCCTATCAAGGAACTTTGTAAGGCATGCATTTGTTGCAATTATATTAACTAAGAACATTTATCACACAAGTTTCAAAATCACGAGTAGAAAATAATGCTCAATATTCAGCTCTTCATAAATTCTGATATTCAGCTCCTTATAAGCGCTTTATCCAATTTGTTTTCCAGCACTGGACTTTTACTAGCCTTGTTTTACAAGCAGCTGGAAGTCTTGTTGTTCCAGGAGTTTTGCAGGGGCTGATAAAGGTGATTTACTTGACTCTACTTTAGGCCAAAAGCACACACGTGCTCCGTGTTCACCAAAGCAAGAGAAGACCAAGTTATCACTCACTCCACACAGGGCAGGAAGCTCAATACATACATCTCTAATTTGCCACTGTTTGGTAATTCAATAGCTTCAATTGGCAATAGCCAAGTACAAGGCTTTCTTTTTGAGTTACTTCCTCTATACTTTAGAGATGATTACTGACTTTACATAAACTCTACTTTGCCATACAAGTAAAAACCTTCTCTCACTACTGCCAACACAAGTACATAATCCCAAATAAAAGGAAATGTGCCTGTGTGTACACTCATGCAGCACACCATAGAGAAGCATCACCTCAGAAATACATGTGTTTAGAACAGCTCCAATTAGAATAAATCCATGTTCAAACTTCAGATCTAAGGTTCCAAAGAAAATTGCTATTTCTGCTTTGAGCATTCTTGAAGATCACTCATTTGGTCTACCTACTGCTGGAACACCAACACTCACAGTACGAGCCAAAACCAGACCTTACTAGCTTTACCATATCTTTTACCTCATTATGAACATTCATTTATAACAAAAGCTATCCCCAGTTTACACAACAAATAGGTTTATGCACACTGACTAATATTGGATGGTGCTGAAAAAATGCTGGATAGTTTTGCATAAGTAACGACAGGCACCTATGGTATCAACCTAATTAATTACTAATAGCTGTTCTTTAACTGAAGAAATCAAGTTCTTTATTCTGCAGTCTTTTCCCAAATGAGACTGTTACTTTAGTAACCAAGAGTTGTCATAGTTTTCAATGGTATCATGATAAATCCTGGTGGTATACTCTACTTCCCACTATGAGCCTTCCCTTTCTGCCAAGCTGGAAATTCATTATGCACTATACATGAGAAAGCAAGCAAGAGGGCATACTTTCAAATTCATATCATACATTTCTGATAAGAACTGAAACACTGTGGCATCTGAACTCCAACAAATTATTCATGCCACACACTATATACAGACATAAGTCAGTATTTTAAACAAATATTTTTGAATATTTTATTTTAAATAGACCAGGAACAAATCTGTTTTTGGTGCATGTGTGTGATCCCCCAAGACAAACATTCAATTAACTGCAGGTAAGAGGGGCAGATTGGTTGCAATCATACAAGCAAAATAAATGAAAAACGGCTACAAAAGTCCTCAGAAGCCAAAATATGTGATATAATTAATTCATATTCTTTGCTCACTTTTTCATGAATGACCCTCTGCATTAAGAATTGAAAAGCCACTTGAAAGCCAGCATGTACCAAGGACACAACAGCTCCTCTTGGTTAGCAGAAGACAACCGAGAGGCACGGGTTCACTTACGCTCCTGGGCCAGAATGTGGCTGAATGATGGCAGTCCTGCTGTTAGCAGCAGGAGTCGAGATCTGCAGTGCAAAGCCTCCCACTGGAGGGCTGAGAGAGATGGTGGGCTCATGGGGTTCCTGGAACCCACCTGGCAAATGGGGCCGCCTCTACCTCCATACAGCCTGGGAGTAAGAGTACAGGCCACAAAGACTGCTGTCCTTCCAAATGCCTCCCCACTAACTGCAGATTTACATGGATGTGCTCCCTGGGGCAGGGCTACGCTTTGAGCTCAGCATCAGCACAAGAAAGTTGCGTGAGCTGATCACTGGGACATGCATCAGTTTTGCAAGTACAGGAAAGAAAAGATTGTTTTGACAGTACCAGCAAGCAACAGCCTCTGCCCAGCCATGCTCCTTCGTGGTGCTTGAAAGTCACCCCCCTACCTTCAAAGCCGGACCGCTGAAGCAGAAACCTGCTGCACAACTAACTCCTGCCCATATTTGATTAATAACCAGATGTCTCATTTTAAAATACGACTTTTCTTTAAGTTACATCCTTTTCTTCAGTTTTCAGTTGGAAACTTGGCCTAAATGACAGCTGTGTAGGCCTCACCCCAGCTCGGCTCAGCGGGAGCTCTAATGTACTTCATTCTGGGGCTGGGAGCTGCTTTTAATCTATCAGCACGACTCCGCAGCTGCTGTAAGCTAGCTGAAAATTGTCTGCATACACAGGGTTTAAAATTTTGTAACCCTTTTGGTGCAACGTGCATTCAGGCAGGAACTGAGAGCACAGCCACCACGCTCTCTGGAGAGCTGCAGGAACGCTGGAGACAGCCGTCGGCAGGCCGGGGAGGGCAAGGCTGAGCGCTCCAAGCAGATGCACAGCCTTCCTGAGTTCACAAGTTCAAACACCAATTTCCAGTAACCGTTGGAATGGATTTAGCTTGGTTGCAAGTCTGACAGTTGGAGTACAAGTCGGGCAAATAAATATTCCAGCTCCACACTAGATGCTTTAGCAATTAAAAACATCTCTGCGTATTTTTAATAGTTACTTGCTTGTAATTAGCAAAAACTGTTTGCAGTTTTTAGGAAACTGAATAAACACGATATTCTCTTCCATGAAAGTATGCTGAAAAGCAGTTACTTCACATGTGCAAAACAAACTTTAAATACTCACCAAGTAACATGGAACTGTGCAGAAGTGTTAAATCTGCTACTGCCATCAGCAGAAACTACCCACATACAGTAACACAGCGTCATCTGCTCCAGTGGGACTTGGAGAGGACGGATACAAAACTATTGCCAAATATTTACACTTACAACTCTTACAAAATATCCTGAGTCCCTAAGGGATTAAGCATAATCTCACATGTCAACAACCACCACCAACAAAAACCCTAAGTATGGCTGCAACATGTTTTCACAAAACTTTACTGTCCGAAAGCAGCTCACTGCTCTGGAGCGAGCGAAGTCAATGCAGCTCCTGCTCTGCCAGACCAGGGCACTGCAGCTGCTCATGCTCCTGCACTGCTCAAGGTTCAGCACAGAAGGGTTTCAGCCTGTGTGCAGAGAACCAGAAGCCCCACATGGCTGCTGGAGGCTTGTGGGGATGCTGTGCCAATGTCCCACAGAGTGAGCTGCGCACACATGGGGCAGCTTCCAAAAAGCTTAAGGAATTTCAACTGCAACTAACTTAATGGAGACTTTCACAAGCCTTCTTGAAGACCGCTCCCATATTATCCTACCACCTTCATCAAGCACAGGAGATAGACAACAAAAACAAAATAATAAAAAGTGAAGACCCGTTCCACATCTTCCTGCTACCATTCCTCCTAGAAGGAAGCCCATTGCTGAGCTGTTCTGTAAGCACGGGTCTCCTGCAGCCTGGGAGGCGGGCACCAGTGTGGGGCCTGTGCCCATAAGGAGCTCTGCTCCTGCCACTGGTGCCAGGACTGCGGGCTGGCAGCTGCCCGCTCCCCACTCATCTTGGCAACACTCTCCTCCAGGGACATGAGGGGCCCCTTCTCACACTAACTTTGCTTTTTTTGATTTGCTAACTTCTTTTCTTCCTCGCTCTGTGTGCTAATTGCCCTTCTCTGCTGAGGTCACTTGGGTTTGCCTTTGTGCCAAATCCTTTTGTTCCAGCTGGTGGTCTATTTGGCCTGGTCGAACCTTTTTACTTGACTTTAATTTATTGTGTGATTTCATTGCGCGGTGCTTGCAGACTGACCAAGTGGCCCATTACAAAGGCATTAAATTCTCTGCAGCTCTGCACACGTGTACACAAACACACACCTCCTTCCCACAGCGCACTTCCTTCCGTGCCATCTGCACTGGGGCAGGGTCCCGCGCTGCGGAAGCTCTGCTGAAGCTCCTCTGTTCTAATGACTGTAATCCACCAGGAGCAGTAAAAGCAGCCAGCACAGTGCCCAGTCCCCCAGCTGCCAAATGTGCTGCACACTCTGATGAAGGAAGCGAGGAAAGTAACACTGCCTAAAATTCACCTCTGTTCCACACAGCCAAAAAAAAAAAAAAAAGGCCTTTACGTCCCCACCAGCTTTTTAAAAGGGCCAGAAAAAATAAGCTGAAATCAAAGGCCAATTCCAAAATCTCAGATTCCTAGAAGAATTGATACAGCAGCAGCTGTATCTCTTTCATTTGAGTAATTATCATATAATTAAGTGCATGAATTACAAGAGAGCCAAAGCATTAAATTAAAATATTTAATGCTTGTAAATCTGAAAATGATTACTGTGCTGATGTGCAGCTACCGAGCAGTGAAGCTAATGGCAACGCGACAGTTCCACCAGCCTCCCATTATTCTGCCATAGAGCAGGGAAGGCATCAGAATTTTGGAACTCTTTTGCTAGGAATGAAAATTACCTTCAATTCTTTAAACCTAGCAACTGATTCTTGGAAACTGCACACCCTAAGTAGTGAAAGAAAAGAGAAAAGGAGAAAAACCTCTGAGCTAAATTGTAATCTTGTATTTCACAGCTGCAAAGGAAGGATTAAAAATGGAAATGTCTCATTGAGAATCTTGCAGAAAACTGGAGAGAAGATCCCTTCCCAACATCTTCCTTACCATGGGTCATTTTTCATTACTCAAATGTAGCTTTGTCCAAGCTCAGCCAGCAATCTGCACGACTGGGCTTTCAGAAATTCAAGTAAAACAGGTAACCTCTGCTCAAGGCATCATCACAACCAGACACCTGACAGAAGAATACTTGAGATTTCCTGAGATTTTGGGGCAAGCCATTTGCACTTCCCTACAAAAGGCAGCACGTTAGATTTCTTTCCTCAAGTGCCGTAGAACCAGTCTTGCTTTCCCAGCACATCATTACTGTATGCATAAATGAGCTGGGAATGGACACTGCCTTAGCAAAGGAGACAGCCATAGCAGGAGCTGGGCCTGTGCCAGATCCCTGAAGGTCTCCAGGTGCTGAGATAGATTTGGGGACATTCCTGTGCCGGAGGTGTCCTCCCACGCCCTTGCTGCAGAAGCAGCCCTGGGGACTGCACTGAGCCAGGCTCTGGGGCAGCTCTGCCTCCTGTACAGGCGGATGGCACCCACAGCCAGGGCTCAGGCATGGCCTTGGTGCATCACCAGGTGCGGGGACTCAACCTGACAGCTCAGCTCTCTACAGACAAACAAACCAGCACGAAAACCACAAAGGCAGTAATGCATCTATTAACACAGTAAATGGGACAAGTTATTCAACAAAATGAATTGCTACCAGCAATTCCATGAGATACCATGGGATCCCCTTCAGAAGAAAGCCTTGTAACCACTGTGCTTAAACAGTGAAATATAAATACAGCCGACATTTGCTATCTTCAAAATACGTATATGCTTGAAAGTGCCTGTAGGCTCTTTGAGCAATTCTGACCAGGATTCCTCCTGAAACATCAGCAGTCACCAAGACCTAAGCACTTGGCAGCCCCAGCCTGTAATTACTGTGGAGGAAGGTGATTCTTAACTTAGGTACCGAACGAATGCCTTCTAATTACAGCAACTGAAAAAAACGAAAGGGCACTTTCAAAGTGTTGCCTAGAGGACATTTGATTCTTTTAAAGAAGAAAGAGGTACAGAAATAGATAATGAGAATTCTCTACTCTCAACATCACTTATTACCTTCTGGTCTCCTGTCCTAATACTATTGCTAACCTTACACTCCTTTTTGCCAAAATTCTAAATACTTCTTTTCTGGGCCCAACTCTCACTTATGTCTTCTCTTAATATGGAATGACAGCAATAGAACTAAGAGCAGTGAGTACCTGTCTAGTGATGCAGCACAGCACAGCTGCATCTCGCCCATGTGTGTGAAGATGTCTCTTTGCAAGATGATGTTTTGGCCTGGGCTCTATGAAGGATGGGTCTCCTCTCCATCATCAAATGATGCTCCTTGTTACACAGGTTGAGCAAGGGAAGACATAAACACCCTTGTAAATTCTTAGAGGTAAGTAGATAGGCTAATAACCTGTGTAATCTCCAAAGCACCCGACTTCAGTGCGCTGAATACCTCGTAATCACAAGGTGGTAATAAGAAACAGCCACAAGGGAAGAGTAACCTTTTTCAAGTGGTAAGAAAGCCAAGATTTCAGAGTTACAATGTAATTAATTCGCTTTTCAGGAATCAAAACACCCTACAGCAAAAACAAGTTCAACAGACTTGTAATAACATACTACTGTGGTGTTAAGTCCTCTTATTCCTCAACAAAAATCTATCCTTCCCTCTTTGTCTCGCCTATGAAATCCCTGACTCACGCTGCAATCATCTCCTGCCTTCACTACTGCCTTTCCCTCTGCCTTGCTCTCCTTGCATCTTAGGCCTACAGTCCCTGGCAGGACAGAGGTGCTCACATCAGGACCATCTCACTGTCCCTGGCTCTATCTCTGCTGTCAACCCACCCAGTAATCCTCTCCTGGATTCAATCTGCCTCACACACTCCAAGGTTAGATTCTTCTGAACTTTGAAAGTGCAAGAACTTCTTGCTAAACCAACACCCTTAGCACTAGGTTCCAGCTCGACTTCCTTAGGACTTGCATTGTATCCCACTGCTGCCAATACTCAGCAACAATAATCCCAATGAAGTGGAGCAAATTGAATCCGCATTGGATTTGGAAACCAGTGTGAGAGAGCAGGATTGGGTCGCCTGCCCTGACAATATCACCACACCTGGCAGGTGCCCACACAAGGCACTCCATCACCTTTTGCAGGCCATCCAAACCCAGCACGGCTCTGCACCTCCATGTGCTGCACCCAGTGTCTGGGCTAACACAGCAGGGAGGATGTTTACAGTGCTGTATGAAAATATCTAACACGGACATGCTCAATGGAATCCAATGCATACAGAACAGTTCTTAATGTGAGTCCTTCTCAGAAGCTATCACTCATTTTAAGTGGGGACCTCCCAGGAAGGTGAAGCTATACCTGTCTGTTTCAGCAAGACCGTAAAGGGATGTCTCCTTTATTTTGTTGTATTTTCTAAACTATTTTACATAACCCAACTATTATTAGGGCGTCAATAAAAATCAACACTGACAGTAGCTGAAATTATACACAAAATTAAAATCAGAGCTTTGAAATAATCAACTTCAGATAGACATTTGATGTTATATGTGCATTCAATGAATTGTCCCTCATAGGGAAGTATTAGCTGAAAAACACAACAGATGCTGCTGAAGAAATGTTTGTGATGATGGGAAGCACGAGATGGCAGAAAAAGTTGAAAAGATTATAAAAGTGCAATGATTTTTGACTCGGGGGCAAGAGCTGTACTTGGGTTTCATTCCCCTTTTCATCAAAAGGCTAATTTTCCCCATTTTACATTCTGTTTATGTGGTTTATTCTATAAAATCCCATGTACCATTTTCTGATTCTGTATTCAGTGAGCATGTGCAGGCAGGGAGTCAACAGGGGACCACAGCTGACATTGCAGCATGAGTAGAGGAGCAATTGTGGAAAGGTTACCACTGACATATATAGACAAGAGATTGAATTTACCAGTTGTCCTGATGGACAGCCTTAATTTGGACAATTATGCCCTGCTCAATATGGATAAACACTGTAAATCATCCTAATTTTAACTCCGAAGAAGAGAGTGGGGATAAACAGTTTATCTATCCATACAGCACAATATATATTTCACTTTGTGGCAGTATACACAAGATGTAAACATAACCCATATGCATGCAAAAATATTCACATGGAAGTTTTTTTTTTTTTTACTGCTGAAAACGCTGATCCAGTTAAACATTTGTGGGGTTCGGGGCTGATGGTGAGACCGAGCAGCATCCTCACCCACAGCGCTGAGCTCCAGCCCCACAGCCACACTTTCCCTGAAAGGCAAATAAATAACCCCACACTTCTCAAAGTCAGGTTGCTCTCTCTGCCACCCTCGGCAGCCCACACCACAGGAAGCAGCAGCGCTGAGCACAGCCCTAGCACAGCTCCCAGCCTCCTGCCCTCGCCGGGCAGCAGCAGGACGACACGGCTGTGCTCCGCTTCCAGCCCGCACCAGCACTGCGCTGCATTGCTGCTCTCCCACCCCTGCCCCCAGTGCCCACACAACAGCTGTGGGCTTAATTATCAAAATAACATTTTAATAGTCTCATAACTGAACTCCCTTCAAAACATGCCAGCAGACGGGCTGTGAGGATTCTTTTAAAGGCTTCTAGCTAAACTTACTAATAGCTGCATTTAGGCGATTAGGCCGTCCTAATGTGTGCCATTTACTGCTCCCACGTCACGTTGTGTTTGCTGCTGCCCAACTCCTAAGTGACCCCATTAGCAACGTGGGTGTCAGGGTGCTCAGCACGCCCATGCACACCCCCAAGGGAAGGAGACCAGGGCATTACTGTGAAGGTGCCATCCTACCTCTCATTAGCTTTCTTTTCTTTTATTCCAAAGAGGAACTGATACACTGATACCCAATCAGCACTCCCAAGAAAGCAAATGTGCTAAGTGTACTTACGCAAATTATTTAATATCACTGGGGGTTTGCTTGCTTTTAACACTCACAAGAAAAAAAAAGGTTTTTTATGACAAGCATTAGTTTCCTTTTTTACTACCTTCACAAATGAACCATTTCTTGCTTTGTAAAATAACTCAAAAGGAAGTTCAAAGCAGTGCTTAGCTGCCAAGCTAACTTTTCCACACAAACTCAAGAGTAAAAAGTGAATGAACATGGAAACAGGGCTGTGATTTACATTCAGGAAATAGAATATTAATTCAGAAAACTTTTCTTCCCATTTCCTACTTTCTATCATCTCTTTTCATACCACTGATTTTGTCTTTAACCAAATTTTACTCCCAATAAACATGTTAATGACAGCCAGAGATGAGTTTATCCATTTCTCCTCTCTCTGCACACCTTGTCCTGACCCTGCCCACATATGTCCACCAGTCTTTGTCCATCATACCTCACACCACAGCTTCTTACACCCACCCTGGAGGTCAAAAGCAGCTTGGCAATTTATCTATTTGTGTTTTCTATGGTGGGGGGGGCCTGTGCAGGAAGCCAGTTGAACATCACGGCAGCTCTCCAAATGAAGCCCTAGCCTCAGCAAGCTCTTCCAGTCAACATTGATGGGAGCAGATTTTATTCTCTCTCACAACTGCAAATATCTAGCTACAATCTTGGGAAAAATAAATAGATTCTAAAATAGATTTTAGGAAGAGCTGATTATTTCAGGGAACAACTAAAAAGCCCTGCTCAGCTGAGGCACTGGCAGAGAACTCAGCAGTGCCCCGGTTGCAGCCATTCGGGTCCCACTCTGCCCGCAGAGCGCTGCTGGCCAAGCTGAGTGCTGCGCTGTACCCGATGTGCTATTTTCGCTTGATTTTACAGCTGAGTTAAGCAAGGCACTGGGTTGCTGCATGAATTATCCACGGTCACCCAGGCTATAGATCTGCTGCCTGCCCCCTCCCGCTCACTGAGCCATTTGTTGGGTAGGCAAATCCACTTCGGTTGGTCTGGAAAAATCTGCGTGTGTGTGCCTTGTCTGCCGTGCAGCGAGCTGAGGCCGGTGTCCAGCCGGCAGATGGAGGAGCAGGAGCGCTGGCCTCGCAGATGGAGCCGCCGTCCCCTGCCCGTGCACAGCTCACCCGGGAGATGACCCACTAAGAGAGCCAAATCTCTCTCATTTGTCTTCACCGCTATTTGATGTTAAGCTTCCTTATGCTTTAGGAAAGAATTCGAACAGTCAAGGTGCAATAAAGCAAACAAACAAAAACGCCATCAGACAGCATTAGCCCAGCCACTGGCTCCCAGTTCACAAGGTGGGGTTCAGTGGATGTGGTTCTGAGGCGCTGTCTGAGGTGATGCCTGTGCACACTGAGATCCCTGCTGGTAGCACGCTGCTCAGCCCAGAACACACCACAACCAAATTATTTATTTTAATGCTAATACAGAAAAATTGAATATAGACCTTTCTTCATTGCTATTCATTATCTCTTACAGCCTAACGGTAACTTCAGAAATCCCAGGATGATCAGTAAATCCAGGGAGATTTAAACCATATTTTTGTATTAAAATAGTCAAGGATGTAGGTGACACGTTGTGGCCCCATGTAATTTAAATGTGATAGATTTAAAGGTAAAAAGCTCTTTGCAGTCTGTTGCAGAGAGTGGGCCAGATTCCCATCTTAGATACAGACTAACAGCACAGACTTCTCAATGCTAGAGATACTCCAGGTCTACACTGGGTGTAGCACATTAAAATATAAACTACTGTGTTCACATCTCATTGTCTCTAAATGAAATATTTATCTTTGCATTACAAATAGGTAGAAAAATCTAGTGCACAGTTTTCCCATTTCAAGAGGCCCTGATCTCCTAATTATAAACAGAGAACAGAGATGTAAAAGGACATCCATCTTCCTTTCTTCATCACAATGACATCTTCAAAACTAGAATATTAAGGAAATAGAAAG
Source organism: Lagopus muta (assembly GCF_023343835.1). Lineage (NCBI taxonomy): Eukaryota > Metazoa > Chordata > Aves > Galliformes > Phasianidae > Lagopus > Lagopus muta. The sequence goes on from NC_064444.1 coordinate 12,984,947, forward strand.
CAGGGTTTTTAAGGGTTTTACAGTCTGTGCTCCAGGGAAAAACAGGTACTCAGCCACGACTGAAATTGCTTCACAACGTGTGCTTCTGGGCCTGTGTTATCCTCACTCCACAGATGAACAGAAAATACAGACTGTTTCTTTTTTTTCCCCCCCAGTTTGGCATCTGTGGCTCACCTAATGCTCCTGGATCCTGAAATGTTCTGAGGGAGAGACAAAGAGCGCTCGCTGAATATTTTACCGGAGAAAAACCCTGCTCCTGTCTTCTCTAAGTGTGCTTCACACATCCTTAAAATGACCCCTCATAGAGATCATGTAAAGAAAAATAAAATCACAGGCCTTTTGTTCATGAGCAAGCAGAATCTTTAGGGCCAATCACTTCCCTTTTGAAAAGTCAACATCAACTCCATTTCACAGTTCGTCAAAACAAACCATTTACAACTAAAATATTAACCCAGTTTTTTAAGAAATGCAGATTTGTGCTCCTGTGCAGCAGGAGGGCTGCAGCAGCAAGGAAGCATGAAGTGCCCAGGACTGGAAGGACCTGTCAGCCCCCAGAGCACCACCGCTGCTCCTCAGCTTCCCACAAGCCCAGCACAGAATGCACTCTCCAACCCTGTGCCATTTGTAACATGTGGAGTTACAAAACCATGGGATGCTGTAAGTCCTCATCCACATCTATGTTTAAGTAAGGATAGACAATGGCTTAGTCTAGAGTTCAAACCCTGAAAACAGCCAAGATGATGCACCTGTTGGCACACGGCCCATGGCTTGACTTGGCATAGCTAAATCGCACTTCACAGCCCAAAAGCAGCCAAAAAACAGACTATGTTATTCAGCAGCCAGCTGATCGCCGGCAGACCTTAGCCTTGCTGCAAGCAGGCAGCAGCACAGGCTTTTGGGCTGTAAATATCAAGGCCATAAGAACTGTGCACATCCTGTGGTCCTTGCAAACCCCCAAGCACAGCAATGATCTGAAATCCTAAGGTAGTCCTCTCACCAAGATGGTATTTCAGCTTCCAGCTTCACATCTGTTCCTGCACTAATGATCTCACGATATGATACCATTTTACAGGCAAAACTCCTGTGGACTTCAGTGCTGTTTGTCCAGAGCAAAAATGTATTCAGCTACATTATTTAATAAACGTAAATTGCTTGACATCAGCCCCTTGTAGGCATTCCCATTGCCGGTGAAACGATACGCTATTGTGGCCATGAAGCTCTTATTTTTAGCTCATCCATAAGTGCATTGTGGAATTCAGTCAAGTAAAAAATCCTGCAAAAACACCAGCTGGACTGAGGTATAACTAACACTAAGAACAGGAAAGCTGGCAACAAATCTACATGGTAGAGTTTGAGGTGACCGACTGACTTGGAGTCAGACTGACTGACTGGCTCAGGGATGCGGTTTCGGCCCTGTTCGAGGACCATTCGCAATGGACTGAGCTGCCAAAATCAGTTCACTGCCACCCCAGAATTTATACACAGCCACACAGAGGAAGCTCTCAGTACAGCGGCTGCCCTGAAGAACTACAGGTCCCCTGTGAGCACCTGTGCCCATTGCTTCCCACCCGTAGCCCTGTGCTAAGCAGCGTCCCCATGGCCCCCATGTCTCTGACGCTGCTGCCCCAGGCCAGCTCCTGATGGAATACTTCTGAACATGTTCTTTACTGAATCACAACAGTTTCTTTCACAACTTAACTGGTGACTGCATGTGACTTCTGGCAAAAAAGAAGACCAGACAGTCAAACTTTATCCTTGAGCCAACAACGATCTGAGTCCTCTGCAGAACGTTGGAAGTTTTTAGATTTCACACAGCATAACAAAGCACTGTTTAGGTTGATGCGATGCAGCTCATCACATATGAGAAAGCTCATATGGAAAGTATGTGTTGGTCTCCTGTTGTTGAGAGCAGAGAATAGGCTGCTTGTGACTGGAATATGGTGCATTATTTGAACCACAGCGAGGCACTGGGACTTGCTGATTCTGACTCATGCAATGAAGAAGTGCCCTGAGAGTTCAGGAGCAGAAGATTTATACCATATCCGTGATATTTATATTAATAAATGATTCATGTTATTGCAAGGACCATCGCTCAAAATACTTTGCCTTTAGAGCTGTGGACCAACAAAAAAAAATTGTGTTTCCCAAGATCCACTGATGTGGGTTTACACGGTACTCTAATGTAATCACAAGAACATTAAACAGTACGAAAGTCTTCTCTCTTTTCCATGGCTGATTAAGCAGTTGGGAACAGAGAATTTACTGTGAAAAAAGCAAACAATTATATGCTATCTGAGGTAAACATTACCTTAGTAATGGAAGCTGAGCTTTAGAACCTTATTGTCAGTAGGGATTAGCATTATAATACTTAAAATGACATTTATAACACTTACTGAAATTACAAGAATCAAGTCTGTGGAGACACAGAAATGAAATCAGCTCAATGTGTTTTTATAAGAATACTGAAATCTAAGTCCCTTAGAGGAAAGATATAGACATTAACAGTTTTTGCAGGCTTCCATTAGCTGTTCAAATTTGAATACTGTTTCTTAGGTGAGCTCTAATCTTCTTTGAATCCTCCCAACACATTTTATCTGTAAAAAATTGTAGTTAAAAATTTAGTTTGATGGAATGATATTTAAGTGCTTTTCCTCATCTACTCCCTGAAAGAGCCCCTGAGAGTCTTACTGTAATTTGTTCAAACGAAATAATATTTTCGTTTCCTGGGTTCTCTTTGTTGTCTTGTGTGATGAAAAGTAACATTTCTTTTCTTTCGATCCTATTAAATGTGGCTTTCTGAATGCCAGCCGCTCGATCGAAATAGAATCTGGCACGCTTGCACCCAGCTTAAAAAATGTGAACTGCCACATAGAGTTTTTGATCTAAATGTGACATGTCACCAGGAGAAGGCTTGGAGTAATATTTCCAGAGCCATAATCGAGTGCTATAAACAATCGGTTTTCATTCATTGACACAGTTTGTCATCACCTTTTCATTTTAAATGTCTGGTTATTGAAATTCACTGAATGTGAGAGATGCCACAAGCAGACCAGCACTGAGGCAGGTTTGGTTTGCGGGCTGCAGCTCCTACAGAAAGGCATGAGCAAGGAGCATGGTGCAAAGCCCCTCATCCCTCAGCAGCTCCCAGCACAGGATTTCACAGCAGCTCACTGCGAACTGAGGGCAGACAGCACTGCACACATCCAGGGTCTTCGTTCTTGCAAACAAGCATGACCCAAAGGAAACAAATTTGCTTAGAAGTATTTCCTGGC